>NC_133620.1:85691976-86291976 GCF_048593235.1 Sminthopsis crassicaudata | reverse complement strand
GATGATGACCAAGGCATGGTGTGAAACAATAAACAGAGAACCTGAAGAGAAATAATTCATAAGTGTCACAAATCCATTTGGACAGATATGAGTCATGAAACAAAGGTCAATGAAATGATCAATCTAAGGGATGAGTCAATACAGAGTGAAGGAGGAGACATTATGAAGAAAATATTACAAGGATCAATGAAGGACAATTTGTTTCACTCAGCATCTCCACCTGAGACAGCACTTTTATAAAATAAAGGCATTCTGTGAATTCCTTATTTATATACTTTAAAAAGTACTATAGAACCTTGTATTTATCCTGAATAATTTTAGCTTCTATGGATTTAATTATGATGTCTACACTGAAGACTGAACAATCAATGTTATTAGCACCACATATTTCCATAACCACAATGCCAACTGTCTATTGGTAAATTAAATCCAATATTTCTAAAACAGAACCCATGCTTTCTGCCCCAAAACAAACAGAAAACATCCACCATTCATCTTTCAAAGTTCTCTATTTTGGCAAAAGATCATTATTTTTCCACTAATGCAGATCTCCAAACTAAGACTCATTCTCAATTTCTTATTCTTTGTCATCCTTTATATCCAATCTGTTGACAAATCTTCTCAAATTCAACCCTTAAGATATCTCTCATAGAAATCCACTTTTCTCCACTACAAAATATTTACTCCCTAGTTCAGGTCTCCCATCTCTGCTCGTTTGAACTATTGAAATAGCCTTGTAATTGGTCTCCTTTTCTCAGGTCGCTCCTTCCTCAAATCCATTCCATACAGCTATTAGAGAAATATTTCTAAAGCTGAGGACTGACAATATCACTGCTCTCTTCAATAAATTTCAATGATTTCCTATTACCTATAGGATGACTTATAAATCTCTTTGCCATTTTAAGCCTTTCACAATTTAGCTTCAATCTACTCTTCCATGCTAATAAATTATATTTTTCCAAGAAGTCAGTCAAAAAATATTTATTAATCACCTATAATGTACCAGGTACTTCATTAAGTGCCGCTGATATTGAAAGAGGCAAAAGACAGACCTAGCCCTCAAGAAGCTCACAATCTACTAGGGAAGACAATAAGCAAATAAACATTTACAATTAAGCTATATGTGGGATAAATAGGAAAAAATTTAAAAAGGAAAGGTGTTATATAGTTAAGAGGGGTTGGGAAAGACTTTCTTTAGGATTATAGTTGAAACTTACAAGACAGAGAAGCCAGTAGATGAAAATTAAGTTATTTGCCCAGAGTCACATAGTTAGTTAGTATATAGATAAGTTTTGTCAGATCTTCCTGTCTCAAGGCCAACATTGGAGCCACTGCTTCACCTACCTGCAAATTATATGTTTCCATAGCTATCCCAATGGCAAAAATTGATTTCCCCAGCACCAATTTCATCCTCATATATAATAAACACTTAACAAATCTTTGTCTGATTGGACTAATTATTCAAGAGGCTTTTACTATAAATATTTCCTAGAATTGAAAGGCAGAAGCAATAAAAATGAAAATACCAAGTCAATATCTCAAATTAAAACAACCTTTTTTTGCTCTTCATATTCAGTAAATGATATTTGGACATTAGTCCACAAAAAAAAAAAAACCCTTTGATAATAGCTTTGAAACTATCACTGCCTTCCTCAAGGATTGAGTCAAATTAGATGATTAAATAAATTCAAATATATCCTCTTTTTCTCTATTGAAGACTGAATTCTTAAGTAAAAACTTCTGGATCACTTAAAGGCTTTTTTGGGCAAGGTTGAGCTTTTGCTTTGATATAATGTTGCTCCATTCTAGATTTATAGCAAGCCAATAATCTAGGAAAAGTTTACTTCCTCCAGAAGTTTATTTCATAGATACAGACTGCATTCGTTACCATGAACTCTGCATCATATCAGGTAAAATAACCAGCTTGGTTTGCATTTTCCATTTTAAACCTATTCAAGCTTGACAACATTAATTGTAAAGCTTCAATGATTTTATGTTATTTCTCTTTATTTTTTTTTTCCTTTGAATGTTAAGTTTAATTATCAACTCAGGTATTTTCATTGTATGGCTCATTATTGGTACCATATTACTAGTGGTAAATCAGTAAGAAATGCTACTTTCACACAGAAAGTAGCACAAATATCATCCATATTTACTCAGGAACCAAGTGACAGCCATAGTAATTGCATCATATTTACGATATACTCTTCTGTGGAAGGCAAAATAAATGTGTTTTCCTTATTCAATGTAATTTACTTTTATATGAATTCAATCCTATGAAGCATCAGAAAACAGTTTATATGGAAAAATAGACTAGAAAGATAAGCCTTTCCTGGGTTAGTTCTCACACAGATATCAAAGGACTTCAACAAGAGTAGGAAGACAAATGAAAAGAGAATGCAACAAGGTTCTAAGATTCAGAAATTCACTGTGATTTATGTATAAATTAGAGAAAACCACTTAAGTCTTCTGTTTCAATTTTCCACCTGAAAAATGAGTAGAATTATTCTGATCATTTACAAAAACATGAAAATGTACAAACATTTATTGTATATAGTTTAAATGTGGTAAGAACCATCTGATCTACAGTCTCCTACTCTAGCATTCTGGGTTCGAACAGAATCCTTCAATCAGTAAATGATTTTTGTTTGATTTTTTTTTTGCTTTGTTTATATCCTATCATAAATTCATCTCAATTTATATTTTAAGCTAATCTATCCTCTTTATGCTTATGAAAATGATTAAGTACTTCCTCAGTCATCCTTTTAATCAAAGGATATATATATATATATATATATTTGTTTATTTATTTATATTCATAATATTGAGAAAGTGTTTTATGGTCCCACTGGAATAACAGGTAAATATTTTAAAGAAATTTTAAAAAGATCTATTATGTTTAATAATTTTTACTTTATTTTTTATTAATTTTATAATTATAACTTTTTTTTGACAGTACATATGCATGGGTAATTTTTTACAACATTATCCCTTGTACTCCCTTATGTTCCGAATTTTCCCCTCCTTCCCTCCACCCCCTTCCCTAGATGGCAGGCAGTCCCATACATGTTAAATATGTTATAGTATATTCTAGATACAATATATGTGTGCAGAACTGAACAGTTCTTTGATTGCACAGGAAGAATCGAATTAAGAAAGTAAAAATAGCCTGGGAAGAAAAACAAAAATGGCAAACAGTTTACACTCATTTCCCAGTGTTCCTTCTCTGGGTGTAGCTGATGCTGTCCATTATTGATCAATTGGAATTGAATTAGATCTTCTCTTTGTCATAGATATTCCACTTCCATCAGAATACATCCTCATACAGTATTGTTGTTGAAGTGTATAATGATCTCCTGGTTCTGCTCATTTCACTCAGCATCAGTTCATGTAAGTCTCTCCAAGCCTCTCTGTATTCATCCTGCTGGTCATTTCTTACAGAACAATAATATTCCGTAACATTCATATACCTTAACTTACACAACCATTCTCCAATTGATGGACATCCATTCATTTTCCAATTTCTAGCCACTACAAAAAGGGCTACCACAAATATTTTGACACAAACAGGTCCCTTTCTCTTCTTTAGTATTTCTTTGGGATATAAGCCCAGTAGTAGCACTGCTGGGTCAAAGGGTATGCACAGTTTGATAACTTTTGGGGAATAGTTCCAAATTGGTCTCCAGAATGGCTGGATTCTTTCACAATTCCACCAACAATGTATCAGTGTCCCAGTTTTCCCACATCCCCTCCAACATTCATCATTATTTGTTCCTGTCATCTTAGCCAATCTGACAGGAGTGTAGTGGTATCTCAGAGTTGTCTTAATTTGCATTTCTCTGATCATTAGTGATTTGGAACACTTTCATATGAGTGGAAATATTTTCAATTTAATCATCTGAAAATTGTCTGTTCATATGCTTTGACCATTTATTAACTGGAGAATGGCTTGATTTCTTATAAATTAGACTGAGTTCTCTATATATTTTGGAAATGAGGTCTTTATCAGAACTTTTAATTGTAAAAATATTTTCCCAGTTTGTTACCTCCTTCTAATCTTGTTTGCATTAGTTTTGTTTGTACAAAAGCTTTTTATTTGATGTAATCAAAATTTTCTATTTTGTGATCAGTAATGATCTCTTTGGTCACAAATTCCTTCCTCCTCCACAGGTCTGAGAGGTAAACTATCCTCTGTTCCTCTAATTTATTTATGATCTCATTCTCTATGCCTAAATCATGCACCCATTTTAATCTTATCTTGGTATGTGGTATTAAGTGTGGGTCCATGCCTAATTTTTGCCATACTAATTTCCATTTTTCCCAGCAGTTTTTGTCAAATAATGAATTCTTATGCCAAAAGGTGGGATCTTTGGGTTTGTCAAACTCTAGATTGCTATAGTTCACTATTTTGTCCTATGAACCTAACCTATTGCACTAATCAACTAGTCTATTTCTTAACCAATACCAAATGGTTTTGGTGATTGCTGTTTTATAACATAGTTTTAGATCAGGTACAGCTAGGCCACCTTCATTTGATTTTTTTTTCATTACTTCCCTTGAAATTCTCGACCTTTTGTTCTTTCATATGAATTTTGTTGTTATTTTTTTTCTAGGTCATTAAAATAGTTTCTTGGGAGTCTGATAGGTATAAAACTAAATAAATAGATTAGTTTAGGTAGTATTGTCATCTTTGTTATATTTGCTCGGCCTATCCAAGAGCACTTAATGCCTTCCCAATTATTTAAATCTGACTTTATTTTTATGGGAAGTGTTCTATAATTTTGCTCATATAATTCCTGACTTTCCTTTGGTATATAGATTACCAAATATATTTTTTAATTTTATAATTATAAATTTTTGACAATATATATGCATGAGTAATTTTTTATAACATTATCCCTTGTATTCATTTTTCCAAATTTCCCCTTCCCTCCCTCTACTCCCTCCCCTAAATGACAGGTAATCCCATACATTTTACATGTTTTACAGTATAACCAATATACAATATATGTGTGTAAATCCAGTTTTCTTGTTGCACGTTAAGTATTAGATTTTGAAGGTATAAGTAACCTGGGTAGATAGAAAGTAGTACTAACAATTTACATTCACTTCCTAGTGTTCTTTCTCTGGGTATAGTTGTTTCTCTGATATTCTTTATGTTGAAGATATCCACTTCCATCAGAATACATCTTCATACAGCATTGTTGATGAAGTGTACAGAGATCTTCTGGTTCTGTTTATTTCACTCAGCATCAGTACATGTAAGTCTCTCCAAACCTTTCTGAATTCATCCTACTTGTCATTTCTTATAGAGCAATAATATTCCATAACCTTCATATACCAAAATTTACCCAACCATTCTCCAATTGATGGACATCAATTCATCTTCCAGTTTCTAGCCACTACAAAAAGGGCTGCCACAAACATTTTGGCACATACAGGTCCCTTTCCCCTCTTAATATTTGCTTGGGATATAAGCCAAAAAGCAGTACTGCTGGATCAAAGGGTATGCACAGTTTGATAACTTTTTGGGCATAGTTCCAAATTGCTCTCCAGAATGGCCAGATTCTTTCAGAGCTCCACCAACAATGCATCACTGTCCCCGTTTTCCCACATGCCCTCCAACATTCATCATTATTTGTTCCTGTCATCTTAACCAATCTGACAGGTGTGTAGTGGTACCTCAAGAATTGTCTTAATTTGCAATTCTCTGATCAATAGTGATTTGGAACACTCTTTCATGAGTAGATATAGTTTCAATTTCATCATCTGAGAATTGTCTGTTCATATCATTTGACCATTTATCAATTGGAGAATGGCTTGATTTCTTATAAATTAGGATCAGAACCTTTAACTGTAAAAATATTTTCCCAATTTGTTACTTCCCTTCTAATCTTGTTTGCATTAGTATTGTTTGTACAGAAACTTTTTAGTTTGATGTAATCAAAATCTTCTATTTTGTGATCAATAATGATCTCTAGTTCTCCTCTGGTCGTAAATTCCTTCCTCCTACACAGGTCTGAGAGGTAGACTATACTCTGTTACTCAAATCTATTTATAATCTCATTCTTTATGCCTAAATCATGGACCCATTTTGATCTTATCTTGGTATAGGGTGTTAAGTGTGGATCCATATCTAATTTCTGCCATACTACTTTTCAGTTTGCCCAACAGTTTTTTTCAAATAATGAATTTTTATCCCAAATGTTGGTATCTTTGGGTTTGCCAAGCACGAGATTGCTATAAATGTACCCTTTTTTGTCCTTTGTACCTAATCTGTTCCACTGATTGACTGGTCTATTTCTTAGCCAACACCAAATGGTTTTAGTGACTGCTACTATATAATATAGCTTTAGATCAGGTACACCTAGAGCACCTTTGTCTGACTTTTTTTTTTCATTAGTTCCCTTGAAATTCTTGACCATTTATTCTTCTATATGAATTTTGTTGTTATTTTTTCTAGGTCATTAACATAGTTTGTTGGCAGTTTTATTGGTATAGCACTAAATGAATAGATTAGTTTGGGGAGTAATGTCATCTTTATTATATTTGCTCAGCCTATCGAAGAGCACTGCATGTCTTTCCAATTATTTAAATCTGACTTTATTTTTGTAGCAAGTGTTTTGTAATTTTGCTCATATAATTCCGGACTTTTCTTTGGTAGATGGATTCCCAAATATTTTATACTCTCAACATTTGTTTAGAATGGAATTTATCTTTGTATCCCTTGCTGTTGCATTTTGTTGGTGATATATAAAAATTCTGAGGATTTATGTGGATTTATTTTGTATCCAGCAAAACTTTGCTAAAGTTGAGAATTATTTCTAATAACTTTTTATTAGAATCTCTGGGGTTTTCTAAGTATACAATCATATCATCTGCAAAGAGTGACAGTTTGATTTCCTCATTGCTTATTCTAATTCCTTGAATCTCTTTCTCAGGTCTTATTGCCAAGGCTAGCATTTCTAGTACTATACTGAATAGTAATGGTGATAGTGGGCAACCTTGTTTCACTCCTGATCTTACTGGGAAAGGTTTATCTCGATTGCAGATTATGCTTACTGAAGGTCGTAAATATATGCCCCTGATTATTCTAAGGAATAGTCCATTTATTCCTATAATCTCGAGCATTTTTAGTAGGAATGGATCTTGGATTTTATCAAATGCTTTTTCTGCATCTATTGAGATGATCATATAGTTTTTATTAATTTGATTATTAATACGGTCAATATTAAACCAACCCTGCATTCCTGGCATAAATCCTAATTGATCATGATGTATTATCCTGGGGATGATTTTCTGAAGTCTTTTTGCTAATATCTTATTTAATATTTTAGCATCTCAGGAGTGAAACCAGGTTGCCCACTATCACCATTACTATTCAATATAGTACTAGAAACTCTAGCCTCGGCAATAAGAGCCGAGAAAGAAATTCAAGAAATTAGAGTAGGAAAAGAGGAAATCAAATTATCACTCTTTGCAGATGACATGATGGTATACTTAGAGAACCCCAAAGACTCTGCTAAAAAGCTATTAGAAATAATTCAGAGTTTTAGCAAAGTTGCAGGATACAAAATAAATCCACATAAATCCTCAGCATTTTTATACATTACCAACACAATCCAACAGCAAGAGATACAAAGAGAAATTCCATTCAAAATAACGGTCAATAGTATAAAATATTTGGGAATATATCTACCAAAGCAGAGTCAGGAATTATATGAGCAAAATTATAAAACACTTGCCACAAAAATAAACTCAGATTTAAATAATTGGAAAGACATTCAGTGCTCTTGGATAGGCGGAGCAAATATAATTAAGATGACAATACTCCATAAACTAATCTATGTATTTAGTGCTATACCAATCAGATTCCCAAGAAACTATTTTAATGACCTAGAAAAAAATAACAACAGAATTCATATGTAAGAACAAAAGGTCGAGAATTTCAAGGGAAGTAATGAAAAAAAAATTAAATGAAGGTGGTCTAGCTGTACCTGATCTAGAACTGTATTATAAAGCAACAGTCACCAAAACCATTTGGTATTGGCTAAGAAATAGACTAGTTGATCAGTGGCATAGGTTACATTCACAGGGCAAGATAGTGAATAAAAATAGCAATCTACTGTTTGACAAACTCAAAGATCCCAAATTTTGGGATAAGAATTCATTATTTGACAAAAACTGCTGGGAAAACTGGAAATTAGTATGGCAGAAACTAGGCATGGACCCACATTTAACACCACATACTGAGATAAGATCAAAATGGGTCCAAGATTTAGGCATAAAGAAGGAGGTCATAAATAAATTGGAGGAACATGGGATGGTTTACCTCTCAGACTTGTAGAGGAGGACAGAGTTTGTGTCCAAGGGGGAACTAGAGACCATTATTGATCACAAAATAGAAAATGTTGATTACGCCAAATTAAAAAGTTTCTGCACAAACAAAACTAATGCAAACAAGATTAAAAGGGAAGTAACGAATTGGGAAAACATTTTTACAATTAAAGGTTATGATAAAGGCCTCATCTCCAAAATATACAGAGAATTGACTTTAATTTATAAGAAATCAAGCCATTCTCCAATTGATAAATGGTCAAAGGATATGAACAGACAATTTTCAGATGATGAAATTAAAACTATTTCCACTCATATGAAAGAGTGTTCCAAATCACTATTGATCAGAGAAATACAAATTAGGCAACTTTGAGATACCACTACACACCTGTCAGATTGGCTAAGATGACATGAACAAATAATGATGAATGTTGGAGGGGATGTGGGAAAACTGGGACACTGATGCATTGTTGGTGGAGTTGCGAAAGAATCCAACCATTCTGGAGAGCAATCTAGAATTATGCCCAAAAAGGTATCAACATGTGCATTCCCTTTGACCCAGCAGTGCTACTACTGGGCTTATATCCCAAGGAAATATTAAGAGGGGAAAGGGACCTGCATGTGCCAAAATGTTTGTGGCAGCCCTTTTTGTAGTGGCTAGAAACTGGAAAATGAATCCATGTCCATCAATTGGAGAATGGTTGGGTAAATTATGGTATGTGAATGTTATGGAATATTATTGTTCTGTAAGAAATGACCAATTGGAGGAATACAGAGAGGCTTGGAGAGACTTATATCAACTGATGCTGAGTGAAACGAGTAGAACTAGGGGATCATTATCCACTTCAACAATGATACTGTACGAGGATGTATTCTGATGGAAGTGGATATCTTCAACATAGAGAAGAGCTAATCCAATTCCAATTGATCAATGATGGACAGAATCAGCTACACCCAGAAAAGGAACACTGGGAAATGAGTGTAAACTGAGAGCATTTTTTGTTTGTTTGTTTGTTTTGTTTTGTTTTGTTTCTCTTCCCAGATTATTTTTACCTTGCAAATACAATCCTTTCTTTGCAACAACAACAACAAAATTCGGTTCTGCACATATATATTGTACCTAGGATATACTATAAAATATTTAATATGTGTGGAAATGCCTGCCATCTAGGGGAGGGGGTGGAGGGAAGGAGGGGAAAAACTCGGAACATAAGGGAGTACAAGGGATAATGTTGTAAAAAAAAAATTACCTATGCATATGTACTGTCAAAGAAAATGTCATAATTATAAAAATTAATTAAAAAAAAAGATTTTAGCATCAATATTCATTAAGGAGATTGGTCTATAGTTTTCTTTCTCAGTTTTCAATCTACCTGGTTTAGGTATCAGTATCATGTCTGTGTCATAAAATGAGTTTGGTAGGACTCCTTCATCCCCTATTTTTTCAAATAGTTTATATAACATTGGGGCTAATTGTTCATTAAATGTTTGGTAGAATTCACATGTAAATCCATCTGGTCCTGGGGATTTTTTCCTGGGGAGTTGATTAATAGCTTGTTCTATTTCTTTTTCTGAAATGGGACTATTTAAGCAGTTTACCACCTCCTCTGTTAATCTAGGAAGCCTATGTTTTTGGAGGTAGTCATCCATTTCACTTAAGTTATCAAATTTATTGGCATAAAGTTGTGCAAAGTAACTCCTTATTATTTCTCTAATTTCCTCTTCATTGGTGGAAAGATCCCCCTTTTTATTTGTAAGACTAACAATTTGATTTTCCTCTTTCCTTTTTCTGATCAGATTTACCAAAGGTTTATTTTATTACCCTTTTCATAAAACCAACTCTTGGTTTTATTTACTTTTTTATTTATTTTTACTTTCAATATTATTGATTTTTCCTTTTAATTGTAATATTTCAAGTTTGATTTTTGGTTGGGGGGTTTTAATTTGGTCTTTTTCTAGCTTTTTAAGTTGCAGGCCCAATGCATTAATCTTCTCTTTCTCTATTTTGTTCAAATAAGCCTCTGAATCTATTAAATTTCCCCTTATTACTGCTTTAGCTGCATCCCACAGATTTTGGTATGATGTCTCATCATTGTTATTATCTTGGGTGAAATTATTAATTGTTTCTATAATTTGCTCTTCCACCCAGTCATTCTTTAAGATGAGATTATTCAGTTTCCAATTCCTTTTTGGTCTATTTACCCCTAACTTCTTACTGAATACCTAAACCAGATAGATTGAAAACTGAGAAAGAAAACTATAGACCAATCTCCTTAATGAATATTGATGCTAAAATCTTAAATAAGATATTAGCAAAAAGACTTCAGAAAATCATACCCAGGATAATAAACTATGATCAAGTAGGATTCATACCAGGAATGTAGGGCTGGTTTAATATTAGGAGAGCTATTAATATAATTGACCATATTAATAATCAAATTAATAAAAACCATACTATTCAATATTGTATTAGAAATGCTAACCTTGGCAATAAGAGTTGAGAAAGAGATTAAAGGAATAAGAGTAGGAAATTAGGAATGCAGGGCTGGTTTAATATTAGGAAAACTATTAGTATAATTGACCATATTAATAACCAAATTAACAAAAACCATATGATCATCTCAATAGATGCAGAAAAAGCATTTGATAAAATCCAACATCCATTCCTACTAAAAACGCTTGAGAGTATAGGAATAAATGGACTATTCCTTAAAATAATAAGGAGCATATATTTAAGACCCTCAGTAAGCATAATATGCAATAGAAATAAACTGCAACTTTTCCCAGTAAGATCAGGAGTGAAAAAAGTTTGCCCACTATCACCATTTCTATTCGGTATAGTACTAGAAACGCTAGCCTCGGCAATAAGAGCTGAGAAAGAGAATCAAGGAATTAGAGTAGGAAATGAGGAAATCAAACTATCAC
Source organism: Sminthopsis crassicaudata (assembly GCF_048593235.1). Classification (NCBI taxonomy): domain Eukaryota; kingdom Metazoa; phylum Chordata; class Mammalia; order Dasyuromorphia; family Dasyuridae; genus Sminthopsis; species Sminthopsis crassicaudata. The sequence continues at coordinate 86,280,714 of NC_133620.1, read as the reverse complement.
TTTTTGCAGATGATATAATGTTATACAAAATGCAACAGCAAGAGATACAAAGAGAAATCCCATTCAAAACAAATGTCGAGAGTGTAAAATATTTGGGAATCCATTTACCAAAAAAAGTCAGGAATTATATGCGCAAAATTACAAAACACTTGCCACAAAAATAAAGTCATGCAGTGTTCTTCGATAGGCCGAGTGAATATAATAAAGATGACAATACTCCCCAAACTAATCTATTTATTTAGTGCTATACCAATCAGACTCCCAACAAACTATGTTAGTGGCCTAGAAAAAATAAAAACAAAATTCATATGGAAGAATAAGAGGTTGAGAATTTCAAGGGAATTAGTGAAAAAAGGCAGATGAAGGTGGTCTAGGTGTACCTGATCGAAAGCTTTACAAAACAGCAGTCACCAAAACCATTTGGTATTTTCTAAGAAATAGACCACTTGATCAGTGGAACAGATTAGGTACAAAGGACAAAAAGGGTACAATTATAGCAATCTAGTGCTTCACAAACCCAAAGATTCCAACATTTGGGATAAAAATTCATTATTTGAAAAACTGGAAATTAGTATGGCAGAAATTAGATATGGATTCACACGTAACACCATATACCAAGATAAGATCAAAATGGGTCCATGATTTAGGCATAAAGAATATGATCATAAATAGATTAGAGGAAAAAAGGATATCTACCTCTCAGACCTGTGGAAGAGAAAGGAATTTATGACCAGAGGAGAACTAGAGATCATTATTGATCACAAAGTAGAAGACTTTGATTACATCAAACTAAAATTTTCTGTACAAATAAAACTAATGCAAACAAATTTAGAAGGGAAGTAACAAATTGGGAAAATATTTTTACAGTTTTGATAAAGGCCTCATTTCCAAAATATATAGAGAACTGACTCTAATTTATAAGAAATCAAACCATTCTCCAATTGATAAATGGTCAAAGGATATGAACAGACAATTCTCAGATGATGAAATTGAAACTTTATCTACTCATGAAAGAGTGTTCCAAATCACTACTGATCAGAGAAATGCAAATTAAGACAACTCTTGAGATACCACGACACATCTGTCAGATTGGCTAAGATGATGATGAATTTTGGAGGGGATGTGGGAAATCTGGGACACTGATCCATTGTTGGTGGAGTTGTGAAAGAATCCAGCCATTTTGGAGAACAGTTTGGAACTATGCTCAAAAAGTTGTCAAACTGTGCATACCCTTTGATCCATCAGTGCTGCTACTGGGCTTATATCCCAAAGAAATACTAAAGGGGGGAAAGGGACCTGTATGTGCCAAAATGTTTGGGACAGCCCTTTTCATAGTGGCTAGAAACTAGAAGATGAATGGATGCCCATCAATTGGACAATGGTTGGGTAAATTATGGTATATGACGGTTATGGAATATTGCTCTGTAAGAAATGACAAGCAGGATGAATTCAGAAAGGTTTGGAGAGACGTACATGAACTGATGCTGAGTGAAATAAACAGAACCAGAAGATCGCTGTACACTTCAACAACAATGCTGTATGAAGATGTATTCTGATGGAAGTGGATATCTTCAACATAAAGAATATCCAACTCACTTCCAGTTGATCAATGATGGACAGAAACAACTATACCCAGAGAAGGAACACTAGGAAGTGAATGTAAATTGTTAGCACTACTTTCTATCTACCCAGATTACTTATACCTTCAGAATCTAATACTTAACGTGCAACAAGAAAACTGGATTTACACACATATATTGTATCTTGGTTATACTGTAAAACATGTAAAATGTATGAGATTGCCTGTCATTTAGGGGAGGGAGTAGAGAGAGAGAGAAGGGGAAATTTGGAAAAATGAATACAAGGGATAATGTTATTAAAAAATGACTCATGCATATGTACTGTCAAAAATTATAATTATAAAATTAATTTTAAAAATAAAAAAATATTGTGTTTACAATTTGCTGTTTCACCCAGTCATTCTTTAAGATGAGATTATTTAGTTTCCAATTACTTTTTGGTCTATTTACTCCTAACTTTTTCTTGAATGTAGTTTTTATTGCATCATGATCTAAAAAGAAAGCATTTACTATTTCTGCCTTCCTGCATTTAATTTTGAGATCTTTGTGTCCTAATATATGGTCAATTTTTGTATAGGTTCCATGAACTGCTGAGAAGAAAGTATACTCCTTTAAGTCACCATTCAGTTTTCTCCAAATATCTATCATGCCTAATTTTTCTAATATTCTATTTACCTCTTTAATTTCTTTCTTATTTGTTTTGTGATTTGATTTATCTAATTCTGAGAGTGCAAGGTTAAGACCTCCCACTATTATAGTTTCTTCCTGCAACTCTCTTAACTTTTCCTTTCGGGAGTTAGATGCTATACCACTTGATGCATATAGGCTTAGTATTTATATTGCTTCATTATCTATGCAATCCTTTAGCAGGATATAGTTTCCTTCTTTATCTCTTTTATTAGATCAATTTTTGCTTTTGCTTGATCTGAGGTAAGCATGGGTACTCCTGCTTTTTTGACTTTTCCTGAAGCACAATAGATTCTCCTCTAGCCTTTTACCTTTACTCTATATGTATCTCCCTGGTTTAAATGTGTTTCTTGTAAACAACATTATGTAGCGTTCTGACTTTTGATCCAGTCTGCTATTCACCTCCACTTAAGGGGAGAGTTCATCCCATCCACATTTACAGTTAAATTACTAATTCTGTATTTCCTGCCATCATGCTATCCCCAGATTATGCTTATTTTTTCCTTGCTCCCCCTGAACCCCTTTCCCAGTAGTAAACTCACACAACCCTCCCTATTTAGTATCCCTCCTTCTTCCCTTTAAATCCCTTCCCCTTTTTTTGTTCCCTTCCCTTATTACTCTTTTCCTTTTCCTTTTTTGTCTTCCACTTTTTAATGAGGTGAGAGAGAATTCTCTGTAAAACAAATATGTCAATTATTTTCTCTTTGAGCCAATTCTGATGAGAGTAAGATTCACACAATGTTCCTCCCCCTCTCTAAATTTCCTCAAATATGATAGGTTTTCTTTGCCTCTTTGTATGTTGCAGTTTCCCATTTTTTATCTCCTCTTTCCCTTTTTTCTGCCACTATCCTCTTTCCATTTATACTTCCCTTTTTTTATTATTTTTATTATATATATATTTTATAATATTATCCCTTGTGTTCATTTTTCCAAATTATCCCCCCTTCTTCTACTCCCTCCCCCCGATGACAGGCAATCCCATACATTTTACATGTGTTACAATATAACCTAGATACAATACATGTGTGTAAATACCATTTTCTTGTTGCACAATAAGCATTAGATTCCGAAGGTACATATAACCTGGGCAGACAGACATTAGTGCTAACAATTTACATTCACTTCCCAGTGTTCCTTCTCTGGGTGTAGTTATTTCTGTCCATCATTGATCAACTGGAAGTGAGTTGGATTTTATTTATGTTGAAGATTTCCACTTCCTTCAGAAAACATCCTCATACAGTATTGTTGTTGAAGTGTATAGTGATCTTCTGGTTCTGCTCATTTAATTCAGCATCAGTTGATGTAAGTCTCTCCAAGCCTCTCTGTATTCCTCTTGCTGGTCATTTCTTACAGAGCAATAATATTCCATAACCTTCATATACCACAATTTACCCAACCATTCTCCAATTGATGGACATCCATTCATCTTCCAGTTTCTAGCTACAACAAAAAGAGCTACCACAAACATTTTGGCACATACAGGTCTCTTTCTGCTCTTTAGTATTTCTTTGGGATATAAGCCCAGTAGTAGTACTACTGGGTCAAAGGGTATGCACAGTTTGATAACTTTTTGGGCATAGTTCCAAATTGCTCTCCAGAATGGCTTGATTCTTTCACAATTCCACCAACAATGTATCAGTGTCCCAGTTTTCCCACATCCCCTCCAACATTCATCATTATTTGTTCCTGTCATCTTAGCCAATCTGACAGGTGTGTAGTGGTATCTCAGAGTTGTCTTAATTTGCATTACTCTGATCAGTAGTGATTTGGAACACTCTTTCATGTGAGTGGATATAGTTTCAATTTCTTCCTCTGAGAATTGTCTGTTCATATCCTTTGACCATTTATCAATTGGAGAATGGTTCGGTTTCTTATAAATTAGGGTCAGTTCTCTATATATTTTGGAAATGAGACCTTTGTCATAACCTTTACTTTTAAAAATATTTTCTCAATTTGTTACTTCCCTTCTAATCTTATTTGCATTAGTATTGTTTGTACAGAAACTTTTTAATTTGGCGTAATCAAAATCTTCTATTTTGTGATCAATAATGATCTCTAGTTCTCCTCTGGTCATAAATTCCTTCCTCCTCCACAGATCTGAGAGGTAGACTATTTTCTATTTCTCTAATCTATTTATTATCTCATTCTTTATGCCTAAATCATGGACCCATTTTGATCTTATCTTGGTATATGGTGTTAAGTGTGGATCCATATCTAATTTCTGCCATATTAATTTCCAATTTGCCCAACAGTTTTTTACAAATAATGAATTTTTATCCCTAATGTTGCTATCTTTGGGTTTGTCAAAGATTAGATTGCTATAGATGTACCCTTTTTTGTCCTTTGTATCTAATCTGTTCCACTGATCTACCGGTCTATTTCTTAGCCAATACCAAATGGTTTTGGTGACTGCTGCTATATAATATAGCTTTAGATCAGGTACATTTAGACCACCTTCTTCTGAGTTTTTTTTTTTCATTAGTTCCCTTGCAATTCTCGACCTTTTATTCTTCCATATGAATTTTGTTGTTATTTTTTCTAGGTCATTAACATAGCTTGTTGGCAGTTTTATTGGTATAGCACTAAATAAATAGATTAGTTTGGCGAGTATTGTCATCTTTATTATATTCGCTCAGCCTATCCAAGAGCACTGAATGTCTTTCCAATTATTTAAATCTGACTTTATTTTTTTAGCAAGTGTTTTGTAATTTTGCTCATATAATTCCTGACTTTTCTTTGGTAGATGGATTCCCAAATACTTTATACTCTCAACATTTGTTTGGAATGGAATTTCTCTTTGTATCTCTTGCTGTTGCATTTTGTTGGTGATATATAAGAATGCTGAGGATTTATGTGGATTTATTTTGTATCCTGCCACTTTGCTGAAATTCTGAATTATTTCTAATAGCTTTTTAGCAGAGTCTTTGGAGTTCTCTAAGTATACCATCATGTCATCTGCAAAGAGTGATAGTTTGATTTCCTCATTTCCTACTCTAATTCCTTGAATCTCTTTCTCAACTCTTATTGCCAAGGTTAGCATTTCTAGTACTATATTGAATAGTAATGGTGATAGTGGGCAACCTTGTTTCACTCCTGATCTTACTGGGAAAGGTTGCAGTTTATTTCTATTGCATATGATGCTTACTGACGGTCTTAAATATATGCTCCTGATTATTCTAAGGAATAGTCCATTTATTCCTATACTCTCAAGAGTTTTTAGTAGGAATGGATGTTGGATTTTGTCAAATGCTTTTTCTGCATCTATTGAGATGATCATATGGTTCTTATTAATTTGATTATTAATATGGTCAATTATATTAATAGTTTTCCTAATATTAAACCAGCCCTGCATTCCTGGAATAAATCCTACTTGATCATAGTGTATTATCTTGGAGATGATTTTCTGAAGTCTTTTTGTTAATATCTTATTTAAGATTTTAGCATCAATATTCATTAAGGAAATTGGTCTATAATTTTCTTTCTCAGTTTTCGATCGACCTGGTTTAGGTATCAGTACCATGTCTGTGTCATAAAAGGAGTTTGGTAGGACTCATTCATCCCCTATTTTTTCAAATAATTTATATAACATTGGGGCTAATTGTTCTTTAAATGTTTGGTAGAATTCACATGTGAATCCATCTGGTCCTGGGGATTTTTTCCTGGGGAGTTGATTAATAGTTTGTTCTATTTCTTTTTCTGAAATGGGACTATTAAGCAATTTATCTCCTCCTCTGTTAATCTAGGGAGCCTATATTTTTGGAGGAAGTCATCCATTTCACTTAAGTTATCAAATTTATTGGCATAAAGTTGTGCAAAGTAACTCCTTATTATTTCTCTAATTTCCTCTTTATTGGTGGAAAGATCCCCCTTTTCATTTGTAAGACTAACAATTTGATTTTCCTCTTTTTTATGATATATCAGTAAAATCTAATTATACATGTGGACTTTATGTATATCCGCAACAGAAATACAGTACTCAAGAGTTCCTTTTACCTTTTTCTGCTTCTCTTGAGTCCTATGGTTGGAGATCAAAAATTTTTGTCTAGATCTGTTTTTTTTTTCCTTAGAAAAAAATGAAATTAATCTCTTTCATTAAATGTCCATCTTCTTCCATGGAAGAAAATGCTCAGCTTAGCTGGGTAGTTTGTTTTGGGTTGCATTACAATGTCTTCTGTCTTTTGGAATATCAGATTCCAGACCCTTCAATCCTTTAATGTATTTGTAGCTAGATTTTGAGTAACCCTTATTGTGACACCTCGGTATTTGAATTATTTTCCTGACTGCTTGTAATATTTTTCCTTATTCTGATAGTCTGGCCACAATATTCTGTGCAGTTTATTTTATTTTTTTTTATTCTTTTTCAGAAGGTGTTCAATTAATTCTTTCAATGCCTATTTTCTCTTCTGATTCTGTTACCTCTGGGCAATTCTCTTTTATGATTTCCTATAAAATAGTATCTAGGCTCTTTTTTTCATCATAATTTCCTGGACGTCCAATAATCCTCACTTTATCTCTTCTAGATCTATTTTCCAGGTCTGTTGTTTTTCCAAGTAGATGTGTCCTTTCTATTTTTTTCATTTTTTTTTTTTTTGGTTTTGCTTGATTGATTCTTGATGTCTCATCATTGTTCAGTTTTGATTTTTAATGAGCTATTTTCTTCATTAGCTTTATACACTTCTTTTTCATATGTCCAATTGAGTTTTTAAATGAGTTGTTTTGTTCTATGGAATTTTTTTTTCCATTTAACTAATTTTTTTTAGTGAGTTATTTTCTTTTTCTAATTCACAAATACTTCTTTCTTTTTCTTTTCTTATTTTTTACAATTCATAAATTTTGTTTCCCTGATTTTCCTGGGAGTTTTTTTTCACCTTTCCCAATTCACATTTCAGGAAGTTCTTTACCTTTTTCAATTCACATTTCAATAAGTTGTTATTCTCTTGCATAGTTTCTCTTTCCTTTCCCCATTTTTCTTCTAGCTCTCTTTTAAGATTTTTAATAGTCTCTCTTTGTGTTTGGGACTAACAATTGTCTGGAGACTGTGTGCTATTAGTCTCTTCAGGCTGAACACTTGCTCTCTTTCTGTATAGAAGCTGCCAATTCGTCCTTTTAATTTTTTTACTCATTTTTTAAAGCCTGCAATATCTACCTTTGGGCCAGGAGGTTACCAGCTTCCTCTGCAGAACAGGGATAGCTGTATGGATAGCCTGCCAACTGGCTACAAAGAGTGGCCAGGTGTGTGAGTGCTCTGGAAAATAGTTCCCCAAAGGAAGTGACTCTGGTTTGTAAGGCTGAGCTGCGGGGGTACCCTGCAAGCCCCTCTGTGTGAATTAATGACTGCCCTGAGGCAAGAGGCTGAGCAGTGAAAGTGTCACTACCCCAATCCAAAGCCTCCTATAGGGCAGCTGACCAACGAATAGCCCTGCTCGGAAGGAAGTGTCTCTGGCCCGAAGCCCTGTTGCCCTATAGAAGTTCTATTACCCAAGGCTGAGTCCCCCACTGTGCAGATTAGAGGCTGTCCCGGGATGCACCCCCCCTGCTGTGTAGATTTCCAGCTTCCCTGGCTGTGCTTCAGCGTATAGATGAACAGTTGTGCTAGTCTAACCTGAGTTACTTCTAGTTTGGAGGGGGGGGGTACAATCAGATCCTGTTAGGTTCTGGTGTTTTTAGAGTATCCTGTACCTCTGGCTCTAATCTCTCTGCTGGACCACTGCTTTACAATCAAGGCAAAGCAGTCAGCCTATGGCAGAGTCATTTCCATTACTCTTCTAGCCACAGAGGCTACCCTCATCCCTGGTCTGCTCAGGATGCCATCTTTCCTATCTCCCTGACTGCTGCTGATCTGTTCCCACCCCTCAGGACAAACGTGCTCTGGCAGTCCTCCAGATTATCTTTGGCTGGTAAGTCGTTGTACCTTTAATCTTTGTGAATTTCATCAGTCAAGCACTATTTTGAAGCTGAATTCAAAGATTGGTAGTGAGGGCATGAGAGGAGCTTACAGAGTGGCATGTGCCTTCTCCACCATCTTGTCTCTGCACTGTCATGGTTTAATAATTTTGATAATAATAGAAATCATTACTTCCTTTTTCAGTAATTGAGAGGAAAAGAGAAGCATTGGCACAAAAGTAAGGGATTAACACTTGGTATCTGCCTTTGGGGAAAATGATTTAAGGCTTATACTAGATAAAGTGCTGCATTTGCTGAAGTTGGAAAGGTTCACTAATTTTCTCTTCATAGTACCAGGACAAAAGAGGCTTTGGACATGAAAGTTCCCATTTTCTACCTGAAAAATGAGTAGAATTATCCTGGTCATTTACAAAAATATGAAAAGGTAACTAAACATTTATTGTATATAGTTTAAATGTGGTAAGAAACATCTGACCTATAGTCCTTCTATTCTAATATTCTGGGTTAGATCAGAATCCTTCAATCAGTAAATGATTTTTGTTTGGTTGTTTTGTTTTGTTTATATCCTATCATAACTTCATCTCAATTTATGTTGCTAAGCTAATCTATCCTCTTTATGTTTATGAAAACTGTTAAGTATGTCCTCAGTCATCCTTTTAATCAAAGGATATATATATATATATATATATATATATATATATATATATATATATATATATTCATAATATTGAGAAAGTGTTTTATGGTCCCACTGGGATAACAAGTGAATATTTTAAAATAAATTAAAAAGAAATCTATCATGGTTTAATAATTTTAATAATAATAGAAATCGTTACTTCCTTTTTCAGTGATTGAGACGAAAGGAAAAGCATTGGCACAACCCTTTGGGGAAAATAGAAATGATTTAAATTTTGTACTAGATAAAGTGCTACATTTGCTGAAGTTGGAAAGGTTCACTAATTTTATCTTTATCCAGGACAAGAGAGACTTTGGACAAGAAAGATCACTATAACTTCTTTAAGCTTCGCCAAAATTTCAAAAGCTTTGGAGTTCAATTCCCAGACTCAATTAAAGCATACATCTCAAAAAAGTATTTATAATGGTAATGGGACAACCCAGAACAAAAGACATAACTGAATTTGAGTTTGCAATAGATTGATTATATTGTTAAGGAAGGGCATTAATTGCAAGAATGCGAGAAGTCTAGGCTATACCTCAACCAGGACAATCAATTTAAGAAAACACAAAGCATCATCAAAACTGTACAAATTGAGTAAATGTCAAGAAAAGGAAATTAGCACCACAGGATCTCTTGAACTAAGTTTTAGTACATAAGACCAGGTAAAAGTTAACTTCTTGTAGATCTTTTAAAGTGCAGTTTGTACTCTCCAAAAAACCTTTCTGGCTAATTTAATTTTGAATGATTATTATTATTACAGTGTTATTGTATTGTAGTTTATTGTTGGACTTTATTTTAGCTGAAACAAGGGCAATCAAGCCCTGAAGCAAGATAAGAATAAATGGACTCAAGCCTAATGAATTCAAACAAACAAAGTCAATTATGTTATTACAAAGACTAATAGATTAAAGATTTTATTTTATGGCAGAACAACAGACTCTGTGTGTGTGTATGTGTGTGTGTGTGTGTGTGTGTGTGTGTGTGTGTGTTTTGGGTACATATATATGCCCTTTGATAAACATTTATTATAATAGATAGATAGATATAAACATATATTCACAGGTACAGATACTACAAAAATATTTTAAGGGAATAAAAGATAACATATTGTGAATTATTTGACATTATTGCTTTCATATAATTTAATATTTGTGTTCTATAACTTTTAATAAATTTTAATGTAAAGATGAGATAAGATACTACTCCAATTTTTTACTTAGCTTCTTTCATTATTGATTTTTATATTGGCAAATGTAAAATACTACATATGTATTTGAAATATGTATTTATATATGAATGAGAGAAAAAATAAGTATTTATAACTATCAAAACAAAGATTTTATTGCAATGCTTTGAAAGTAAATACTGTTATTTATACTTAGAACCTGAAACAGTAACTAGAATATAATAAGTTTTTAATAGATAAATGCTTGTTGATTGATTAAAGAAGCATTATTTTGGTGCTTTTCTTCAGGAACATTCAAAATACATTCTCTATAGCTTTAAAAGAAATGCTAATACATTTTCAGAAAAGAAATTGAATTCAGTAAGCATGCACCTATTATGTGTAGCAATCTAAAGCTGTTGCTAGATTATTTCAATGGCCTCTTCATTGGTCTTGTCTTAAATTACTCTCCATTTCAGTTCATCTTCCCCACTGATGCCTTAGTGATTCTTCCTAAGTAAAAATGTATATACAGTCTCCTCTATTCAATAAACCCCAGCATCTTCTTATTGCCTCAGAAAGAAAACATACTCTTCTTTTAAAATCTTTCTCAACCCTTCTTTTCAGTCTTGCTGCACTCTGTGAACCAGACAAACTGTTTTTCCCTTTATTCTTCCCACAAGGCACTTCATCCCCCCCCCCCCATGTTTTTATGCTGGCTGTATCCCAGACATGGAATGCATCCCTTCTTTATATCAGCCTTATTGAAATTCTCTTCCTTCAAGATACAATTTCTAAATTTCCATTACATGGTCCAAATGAAGCTTTTCCTGATATTCAAACTCCTAATATTCATCATATATATATACACATATACACATATCTATGTAGATAGATAGATAGATAGATAGATAGATAGATAGATAGATAGATATAGGCGGATATTTTTCAGTTCTATTTGACAATTTGTGACCCCAATTGGAGTTTTCTTGGCAAAGATACTAGAGTGGCTTGCCATTTCCTTCTCTATCTAATTAGAATTGAGGCAAATAGTTCCTTGCCCAGGGTCACACAGGTTTTTGAAGACAGATTTGAATTCAGGAAGATGATATGGCCTGACTTTAGACCTAGTAAGCTATCTACTGTAACATCTAACTGTCCTTATTTCATATATATTTACATCCATACTTATGTTACCAGAGAGAATATCAACTTCTTCAGTATAGAAATTCTTTGTGTTTGTATTCCCAATACTCAATATAGTAAGTATATATTACTCAAGTCATATAACTCCAAATATGACATTCTTTCCTCCAAATTATCTTTTCCTCAAAAAAGTGAGGTTTAAAATAATGGACAAAAATTGAAAATGTTCATTATCATAATTCTTGACTTTTTCATGTCATGGATATTGGTTCTTTGGTAAAGCCTATGAACTCAATTTTAGAATAATATGTACTTTAATCATAATTGAAGGAAATGCTAAATTTCTGTTAGAGATGAATAAAAATTTTAAAGAATGTATATATTTTCCTATCCAATTATGACCTCCTGAAATCCAAACAGATTACTTGGGAATTCACCAGGTTAAAAACTCTTGATTTAATACCAAAGGGTCAACATATAGTCTGTCTCTCAAGAATGATAACCCATTTAGCTATTTTAACCATTTCAGTGAATCATTTTTAATTAACGAATTGGTAGGATTCTCAGAGGACATTTAGTCTGTAGTTGATAAACAATAAACATGTATTAAGCACATACTATGTGCCACCCATTGTGTTAAACATTGGGGAAACAATACAAAAAAGAAAACCAGTCCTAGTCCATGCCCTCAAAGAGCTTACAGTCTAATGCTGGAAGAAAGCTGAAAAGAAAGAAGGAAAAAAGAAAAATTGAAACTTTTAGGTCAGCCCTTTAATGTGGCAGTTTTGGGTAGAGCATAGGGAACCTATAGGCTAGATGTGAAATGTTAGTGTCTACTAAGAATGTCTGAAAATGGAAAAACTTACTTAGCTGCCCCAAAGAGTGTACTTTATTTGTTACATTTATTAAGTGGATAGGTCAGTAGAGATTTAGCCATTACTCTAAGTCTCATGACCTTCAATATAAGATGATTCAGTGACATCTGTATATTTTTGAAAAAAAAATAATAATACAGCATGAAACTTGAAATCAGGCAATTTGGGACATCTGTGGATTGCATTGGCTTTATATTTGGCTTGTTTATATCTTCAAAACTGGCAGCACATAGTTTCAATTCTCTGAATTTAGGGCTTGAAATGTGATTCTAGGTGAAAATACTGAATATACCCAGAAGCACATCTGTTCTACTGTTATTTAGAATTTGCCAAGATTTGTAGAAAATGGTAATACTTTTGTGAATTTATCAAATAAGGACACAAATCCACTCATGACACCATTCTTGCCTGTTATCCATGCAACATGAACAACTTTTTGAACACCTATACTACTTGGAAGAAAATTTATTGCTTGATTTTAAAAACAGAAATGGGAAAATTTTACCACCATGTTTTCAAGATTCCAACTATTACAAACTAGTAATTTAAGCCTTAAAATAATTCCTTATGTAATATCTTTGTAATATTCAGGTGCGATTTTTTTCATCATTTTTTCTAATTACAAACAAAACAGCTTCAAAAGATATACATTTCTTCAGAAAGAGCAAAGACAATTATACTTTTCATCTGCATGAAGAATTAAAAGGATTGTAAAAAGAACTGAGAAGAAAGTTTGGCTACTTTTCGAAAACCTAAAATAAGTTGATCATCATATGGCCTTGTATATTGCAAAGATGATTCTTCATGTCTACAATATGGTGGGTCTACTTCTGTTCTTAATAACTTTTCTCACACTGGATTTACCTGCTTCGATTTGCATGTGCATTGAATTTATACTCATTAGATTGGATTGGATTTAATTGAAGGATGTCAAGTCATTCAGTGATAGCCTTACGATCCTGCAGGTACCACTGACAGCAAGACTCAAACATGTATATATTGATGATTCTAATTATTCCAGTTACAGTTCAATTGATAGGAACTTCATTGGATGGCAAATGATGGCAACATTTTAGGGTTGTTGCTACTCAGACATTTAGATTAAATCAACCATTTGCAATCATTCTGACTATTCAGACATAAACCATCATGATAGTCTAAAAAATTCAAATCAGTCATTTTAATAAGCAATTAATTCAATGGCATTTTAAAAACATTTTCATCACTGCTAGCCTAGTAGTATTGAATATATGTTATGAATAAATGAATGAAAAAACATCTATTAAGCATTTATTATGTATCAAACACTGAGGAAAGTGCTGAGGATACAATTTAAAAACAATGCAAAAAAGCTTCTGCCTTCAGGGAGTTTATATTCTAGAAAGAGAAGATAGTACATACTAGAAGCAAAACTAAAATGAATAGATATCAAGGCAGAGTTTATAAAGAGATCAGGGACAAAAATAGACATTGGAAGCTAAGGGTTAGATTGGTAATTATTCAGAACAAATCTTTGTACTTAATAACTCACTGTTCATTGAAAAATTGCTACAGCCTAGGTCTGTTCCTCTGGTTTAGGAATACTTTAAAGCTAGATTAATTATGGATTTTATTCAGCAGACTTTTTGATATACCAGGGTTTGCTGCATTGAACACAGTACCATCTATAAACAGGAGCCTCCAGAAGAATTTCCCTATCTTTAAGGAACTTTTGGATTATATTACATAGACCATTTTCAAAATTGTCCATGTCAAAGGTAAATACTTTTCATAAGGATAGATATCTTTATTGTATGCCCCCTTGATATTAATAATCAGTAAATGATTCCCTGATGTGATCTCTGTTGTTGCAATTTTCAAAGAGTCTTACATGATATGATACATATATAGAAAGAAAAAAATTTAAGGTAGTAATTTGCTCTAACAAAGAAAATTCTTTTTAAGGGCAAATAATACCAAATACAATGAGATTTTTTTTTCTGAATCTTTCTATGAAGTATATGTTTTTGATGATATCATCTAGTTCATAATATTGTTTGAGAAAGCCTATCTACTCCCTTCTTTCACCTTCATACAGAATGCCCTTATTAATTGTGAGATTATTCTTATAAAAATTTTGTAAAAATGAGATAGTGTACACATAAAAAACTCACTGATAATTTCTTCCTTGCCTTTTTCTGTGGTGTTATTGTCTAACTTTTTTTTCTGAAAAAAAAATAGTATCTTCCCCTCTTTCAGATTTCTGGAAACATTCATTCAGGGCCCTTAAAATTGTGTCACTTCTTAAAAAAGACTGATGAATTAAAACATGCTTGCTCTACTCTTCCTCTCTTTACTTTCTTTAGTGCATTTATACTTCCGCCTGGAACACAAGAGAATAATATTAAACTCCAACAATAAAAACTCCATACTATTTAATGCAAAACAGATTTTATGATAATTTTTACAGATAAAATTTCTGAAAGCAAATATATTCTGCATATTTTCCAATTTTTAAATTACATATATATAATTTTGTGCATCTTTAAGCTTGAATTGCACAGTAATATGTTTTTTGTTTGTTTGTTTGTTTGTTTGTTTTTGCAGTTCAGGTTGCCTGTACCTGTTTTTCTCTATTCCTTTATTTCTAACATTCATGCATTTCTATTTTTTTTTTTTTTGTAAAAAGTCTCCCCACTTTATAGCAATTCTTTGTTAGTAGGGACTCATCCATTCAAAATTTGTGCAAGTTGTAGTTTTAACCTTGTCTCTTGTCCTTTTTTTTTTCTGTTCTCTTATTCAAATTATTGTTTTAAAGGGAAGGCCAATTGTTACCCTTAATGAAAAAGGCTTTCTAAACTCAACCATTGTCAGGTTTTTCTTTCTATGAAAAAGTATTATCTGCCACACATTAAGGAGAAAACTACAATTTGGCCTCAGAAGTCCCCCTACAATTTTGAATTGATGGACTAGTCTGTTGTGTCATTATGTTTACCTCATTTAAACTTCAAATAAATGAAATTCAGTTTTGCAAAAGCCAACATCCTGGCTTCACCCTGGGTCTTCTAGCTAATCTGTGTCCATATCAAAACATCACAATATGTTTTGGCAGAGATAACAGTTTCTGTTGAGCAGAAAGGTCCAAAATCAAAAAGGATTATACAGATCTAGACTGAGGTACATTGGAATACAAGCCAGCCTTACACCTGCCTGTTTGCTGTTTTATTCAGAGGGATTTCCATGAAAACTAAGTCCCTGGCCACAAACAAGTGAACACCATTTTAGTCACTCAGATTTAAACCTCACAATTCAAAATCCCTACAGCTTGAAAATAAAGCTCAATTTGATCCTAGACTGCTACCTGCCACTTCATCCATTTTCTTCAAAAGAAATTTGAAAGGTGTTTAACATTCACAAAGCAAACTCAAAGAGTATCCCCACTGTCTCTTAGCAATGCATGAGAAAGAGAAAAAAATATTTATGATAAGTAATTTGGAGAAAGTCCATGTGGAAATTAGAAGGATGAAAAATGGCAACTGTCCACTTCCTTTTCATTAGATCACTAAATTGTAATATTTAATGGTTATTTGATATAAAATAGGAATATCTCTGAACATTTATTTTGCAGTTCTCCCAAGAATATGGAAAATGCCAGGCCTAAAAAGCATGCTTTAAAAGATGGCTATGAAATAAGCACTTAGAGACATGTGTGGTGAGCTATAAATATCAAGCTGTTTTTGCTACTACTTAGGTCTAAGTCTTCTTTCCCTAAAACAGAATATTGTTCAACACAGGCAAATTCCAAAATAGTAAATAGAAGCAGGGGGGAAAGGTGGGAGGGAAAAGGACTGGTCAAATAGATAACAAAGAATACATCAAAGTTTATATGCAGCTAATTGAAGGAGCCTTATGAGTCACAACGGACTACAGTCTGAAATAAATATCAAATCTTGTCATGACAAAACAAGTGGTCAAATTGATTCCTTCATCAATATGGTTAGATTCAGGTTTCTAACCTAGAATTTCATGACCACTGATGTGGAAAGAGACCTAGATGTGGAATAAGGAATCATGAAACTTGGATTTCTGACCTGATACTTCCATTCTGGTATTTAATACCTATGGGATCATATATATGGCACAATCTTTCTGGGCTCAAGTTTATAACTCTGTAAAATGGAAAGGTAGAAGAATTTCCTCCAATTTGGTTTATCATATAACAACTAGAATATTATATTAATTTTCAGTTATTCCATTTGAGGAAGAGCATTAATAGTGGCAGAGCATCCACAGGTGAATCTATTCTGTATGAGGACCATTTGAAGAAAATGAAAATATTTAGCTTTAATAAGAGAAATCATAGGATAGAAATCATGTTTGAAGCATAGAATTACTCTGCTTATACCCAAAGAACAGAGTAGTATGGATGGATGGAACTTAACAAAGCAAATTTTATTTCATATAGGGAATTTTTTTTAACAAGCTAACCAAAAGAAAGAAATGTTGCCTCATTGGCATATTAGAGATTTAATTGGAGATTTAACTTCACTGGAAGAATTAAAGTTAAAACTAATTGATCACTTCTTGGGTCTGAAAGAGGGAATTATTTTTCCAAGTATGGTCTGAATGTCCTTGAAAGGCCAGATTTTTTCAAATTCTGGGATTCTAATGTGCAAGACTTGTTCTTATTTAAGATTCCATGAAGAATGTTAGAAACAGTTTTAACTTGAATTTAACATTATTTAATGCAGTATTTTTGTTTGATTTATGATAACCAATTTTATCATGTTTTTGTTTTCTTTTGTTTTTGATATGTTTTCTCGGTCCTTAGATTATATTATGTTTACAGTAAGCAAATATCTCAAATACCAGAAAATAGAAACGGCTTACCTCTGAAAGAAGAAACCATGACTGAGACAACACTATATGAACATTGTGGCCAGGTAAATTCCCACAAAACCTCTGAAGTCATGATCATGCTTTTTAGTTACATTCTAGGTATTTTCTTCTTATAGAGTATGTTAAGAAATCTTCTGCTCACTTGAACAGAAATGATGGTCAAATAATTTCTAATAATTGAGGTTTTTCTAATTTTATGAAAAAAATCATGTTCTCTCATGAGTCCAATTAGAATAGAAAACAAGAAAATAACTCTTTGTTTCTTATTGAAGAGTAGCTGCTGGACCCCAGGGCCTGTGACATTTTACCCTTTCTTGTCTTCACTAAGGAATGCCTCTGTTCTTGACCCACACATGTGGTACAAATTAAGATCAATCCTAAAAGACAATAGCCTCTAATGAAGAGGACTTTAGCAAACATTCATTGAGCACTTACTATGTCCCAGGCCCTGTTCTAGAAGAGATGCAAAGATTATACTGAAATTACCAGCTATAAAAAAAAGAAAAACCAGGGGCAGCTAGATGGTACCAGGCAGATAGAGGACCAGCCCTGAAGTCAGGAGTACTTGGTTTCAAATTCGACCTCAGACACTTAACACTTCCTAGTTGTGTGACCCTGAGCAAATCACTTAAATTCCAATTGCCTCAGCCAAAAGAAAGAAAGAAAGAAAAACCTTACATTCTAATGGGAAAGAAAATGTGTGTGTGTGTGTGTGTGTGTGTGTGTGTGTGTGTGTGTGTGTGTAATATATAACAAATTAAAATTAGTTTGGAGAGAGGTCATGAAAGATTTTATGAAGAATGTAGATGAGTCTTGAAGGAAACAAATGATTTTTAGAGGCCTAAGTGAGAAGGAAACCCAGTTGATATAAATCAGTATTGCTTGGGCACAAAATGAAGAGTGTAGGCAAGTATAAGAAAACTTAAATAGTAAAGTCTGAAGAGAGTTTTTAATGTTATTCAGAAGAGTTTATACTTGTGCCCCAATGTATTTACTGAACCCTTTGAATTTGTTCGGTTGAAGGATAGAGTGGAAGATTGATTAAAATATGATTAAAACACATCACATACCCTGGTTCTAACAGCTACTCCTTAATATGAGAAAAATAGAGTTATTTTCTTGTTCTCTATTCTGATTAGACTTGTGAGAAAACATGATTTTTTCATAAAATTGAAAGAACATGGTTCTGAATCATCAGACGTTATTTGATCATTATTTTTGAACAGGGGACTTTTCAACATATTATGTACTTTAGAAATATTACAAAATGTGTAATTAAGTGCTATTAAGCAGCAAAGGGGCAGCATGTAAAACAGTTAGAACTTTGGGTTTCAAGTGAGAGAGACCAGAGTTCTATATTTCATACCCCTGTCATTGAGCAAATTGTTTATCTTTCCTGTGCCTCTATCTCCTCATCTGCAAAACATGAAGGTTGGATTTCATAACCTAAAAGTTCCCTTTTAAATCTAAAGTTTTGCTTCCAAGATTCTATGACTTACTAGATAATGGTACTAGTCATAGCTCTCTTGTGATTTGTTTTGGTGAAACAATTGAACCAGCAAAGCCCCCATGATGAAAAATGAAAGTTTCATGCATTTCTGTAGCCCAAAAATATAAAAAGCTCTCCTTTATGTTAGCTGAGTTCTGCAAACTAATTCTTCATATACTAATATATTCACAACCATTCATCTTATTTTATCTTTATTTTTTAAATGCATCTCATTTCCCAATACTCCCATTTATACATAAAATCATAAGTCCTCAAGGTATCACTATAAACAAAATTTAGACCAAAGTTAAATATCATGATAACTCTGAAGAGCTATTAATAGGATTTTTGCCCATAAAAACCCAGTAATGAATTAAACAAGTTTCAAGTTTTGCCCCACTCAGCACAATTAGACATGTTCTCCCTTCAGGAAACACTTTTTTTTGATACTATCTTCTACCACTGACCATCTGACATCCATTGCTTTGTTATTATCCTGTTATTGTGGCTTCATAAAGAAACAATGTCTTCTTTTCCATTATGATAAATGTATCTTATATCAAAAATGATGCTCTAGTGCCAGCTCTATTATACAAATGCATTTGCTTTTTTATGCCCATGGCTTTTAGATAATTATGTTTTTAACTCAGATAAACTTATCTCCATCACAAGTCATTGCACAAAATAGGAACCAGGCAGTATTTACATCAATGAAACCTTGAAACAAACATTTTCCTTCAGGGTTACATAAACACATAGTCTCTTTTATTCCCTGACAGATCATAAGTGTTTTTGAAAGAGGTGCTGTTGCTGTTTCTTTAAAAAAATAAAATAAAATAAATGGGGGGAAATAATTTACAGGGATGATGTGTATTTTTATAAAAAAAAATCTTCTCGTCACATTTGACAACTTAATTATAGTGTTATTATTCTCATTTCATATGTTACTTCATATTTTAGAGTCATAGCTAATGGCTTCCCATAAATGAATGCTGCTATAATGATTTTTTTTGGTTGAATGAAACCTCAGTATTTTGTGCTTTCTAAAGTCAATCAACAGCTACAATAAGTTAAAAGTTTACTGTGAAGTTCATTCCTTTTAGGTACATCAGTTTTCCCATGTCTCCCAGCTTGGTTATAGAAAGTGGTTCTCCATGGGGAGCCAAGAAAATGACAAATGAAAGTCTTTTAAAGAAGTAAAAAACCAAGGGGGTGGGGGAAAGACATATTACATTTCATCTATGCTTCATTCTGTAGAAATGCAATTTGGAAGAGCACAGATATAATTTCCCTCTTGTGGTGATTGAGCTAATTCAGAGGAAGGAAAAGGGGGGAAAGATAAGAGGCATATCCTCTAAAACTTCCCCTTTCTCACCTTCTCCCTCCCTTTCCTCTTCTCTCCCCTGTCTCCCCCCAGCTTTCTGGAGCCCAAGGACTTCTTAAAATAACCCTGTCATAAGTCAGGAGGCCTTTGTTTCTTTAGAAAAATAAGTGATAGATTTGATGAGATTCATAAAGGCTTAAATAGAGGCATTAGCAGTGAGGAAAGAGAAAGAATAGTTTTATCGACACTTGAAAAAAAACTTGTAACTAGAGCTTAAATAGTCATTCATTCTAATCTCATTTGCTGTCCTTTGCAAATTTAACAAGCATGTCATTTAAGTCTTTAATCAAGGCAATGATTTTTAAAACTGATAAAATAGCACTGTGTCAATTACAGACCCCAAAGACATCTCACTGGATATCTCCTTCTATGTTGGCACTAAATCACTAGGGATAACTATGAATCTGGCCACATTCACTAATTGTACACTCTTATAGCCTCTACTTCTCCATGCTTTTCCTGAAGACAACACGAAACATTCTAAAAATATCTACACAGCATTCCTTGACGTACGATCTAGTAACTAACTGGTATTAATTTAGTCTGACAGGACTTGTTCATGAGGAAACTATGCTAGCCATTTCCTTTTCTAGATATTAACTAGTCATCCCTTTCAATATACATTTAGTTGTTTTGCCAGCAATCAAAATCAAGTTCCCTGACAAACAGTTCTGCTGAAAATCAGTGCAATAGCTATTCTTCACCAATTCTTTGAAACCCCTCTAGTTCTTCAGTCTTGCAAAAATCATTGTTAATGACTCCACAATCATGCATGCCAGTTCTCTCATGACTCCAGGATGTAATCCAAATTACAATTGGAAAACCATAGCTTTGATCATATAGACCTTTGTTAGAAAGGGAATGTCTCTGCTTTTTAATATGTCTAAATTCCACATAGCTTTCCTTCCAAGTAACAAGTATTCTTTAATTTCTTAGGTGCAGTCCCCATCTGCAGGGATCTCTGAGTCCAAGAACATAAAATCTGATACTATTTCTTTCCTTATATTTGCCAGGAAATGATGGAGCCAGCTGCCAAGACCTTAAGGTTTTTGTTTTTGTTTTTAATGTGAGCTTTCACTCTCTCCTCTTTCACACTCATCAAGAGGCTTCTTAATTCTTTTTCATTTTCTTCTATGAGAGCGCACTCATCTGTATTGTTGTTATTTCTCCCATCAATCTTAATCCCAGATTTTGATTTATCTAGCCTGACATTTCACATGAGTTATTGTACATATAAGTTAAATAAATAAATAATAGTCACTCTTGTTATACTCCTTTCTTAATCTTAAACCATTTGTTCTGTGTTTTGTTCTAACCTTTGCTTCCTGGCTTGCATACAGGTTGCTCAGAAAGCAAGTATGATGATTCTATAAGTAAGCAAGTAAGTATGATATTGCTATGTCTTTGAAGATTTGCCACATTTCTTTTGTGTGATCCAAAGGTTTAATGAAGTCAATAAAACCAGAAGTAGATGTTTTTTTTCTAAAACACCCTTGTTTTCTCCATAATCCAGCAAATGTCCTCAATTTGTCTCTGGTAACTCTCCCTTCTCAAAAAAACAACCTGCTCAAAATGTTTGTGACAGCCCATTTTATAGTGGCAAGAAGCTGGAAATTGAGTGGATACCCATCAAGTGGAGAATGGCTGAATAAGTTACAGTATATGAATGTTATGGAACATTATTGTTCTATAAGAACCGTTCTGCAGGATGATTTTAGAGAGGCTTAGAGATACTTACAGGAACTGATACTAAAAGAAATGAGCAGATCCAGGAGATCATTGTACACAGCAACAGAGAAGATTGTATGATGATCAATTCTAATAGATGTGACTTTCCAACAATGAGATGATTGAGGCCAGTTCCAATGATCTTGTGATGAAGAGATGCACCCAGGAACTGAGTATAGATCACAACATACCATTCTCACTCTTTTTGTTGTTACTCACTTGCATTTTGTTTTCTTACTTATTTTCTTTCCTTTTTGATCTGATTTTTCTTATGCAGCAAGATAATTGTATAAATATGTTTGCATATATTTGATTTAAAATATTTTAACATATATTACATATATTGAATTGCCATCTGGGGAAGGAGTGGAGTAAAGGAGGGGGAAATTTGGAACACAAGGTTTTGCAAGGATCAGTGTTGAAAAATTATCCATGCATATGTTTTGAAAATAAAAACCTTTAATAAAAATGTTGCTGGCATGTGAAATGAGCATAATTGTTCAGTAATTTAAACATTCCTTTGCCTTAATCTCTTTTTGATTAAAACACAAATTAATCCTTTTCAATCTATTGCCACTCTTATGTTTTCCAAATTTGCTGGCAGATTAAGTGTGGAATTTTAACAACATCATCTTTTAGTATTTTGAATAGTTCAACTAAAACTCCATCACTTCCACTACCTTTGTTGTTAGCAAATCTTCCTAAAGCGTTGAATTCATTCTCCAGATTGTTAGGCTATAAATCACTAAACATACTCTCATAGTTATCAGTGATATTATAATATTTCTAGTATACTTATTTCATGTATTCTTGATGATTCTTAATTTTTTCTGCTTTTGTAAAATCAATACCATTTTTATCTTGAAACTTTGCCTTGATATCTCTAATTTTCTTGAAGATATCCCTTTGTTTTTCCCATTCTATCATTTTCTTTCATTTCTTTGCATTATTCATTTAAGAAAACATTTATCTCTCTTGGTTATTCTTTGAAATTCTGCATTCATTTGAGTATATCTTTCTCTTTCTCCTTTCTCTTTTGTTTTCCTCTTTTTCTCAATAATTTCTAAAACCTTATCAGATAGCCATCATTTTTGCTTCCTCTTTTCTTTAGAATATTTTTGTTGCTACTTCCTGTACAATACTGTGAACCTCCATAATTCTTCAGGCTATGAACTAAATCTAACACCTTAAGTCTATATCATATATTTATACGATCTGATAATTCCCCCAACATTGTTTCAATTTAAGTCTCAATTTTGAAATAAGAAGCTCATGATCTGAGCCAGTCAGCTCCAGGCCTTGTTTAACTGTACAGAGTTTCTCCACCTTGGGATGCAAAGTATATAATCAATCTGATCTCTATATTCACCATTTGGTGATGTTCATGTGTAAAAGTGTTGTTGAAAAAGTGTTATAACCAGTAAGTTATCTTGACAAAAATACTATTAGCCTTTGTCCTACTCCAATTGTACTCCAAGGCCAAACTTGCCTGTTGTTCCAATTATCTTTTGCTTTCCTACTTTACCATTCCAACATACCATGAAGAATAGCATCTGTTTTTGTTTGTTTTATTTCTCAATGTTGTAGGTCTGTGTCGAACTGATCAATTTTGGTCTCTTCAATATCAATGGCTAGAAGATAACTTTGTATTGTTATTATGATGTTGAATAGTTTGATTTGGATTTAAATAAATATCTGCATGCTGTTTTTGAAATTATATACCAATACTGCTTTTCATATCTTTTTAATAACTATAAAAGAAAGTCTTCTAAAAGACTCTACCCCACAGTAGTATATACAATGATCACCTGAATCAAATTCACCCATTCACTGATACCAACGAAGCTGATGTTTAATATTTCCATCTCCTGTTTGAATAAATCTGGTTTACCTTGGTTCACAGATGTTATATTCTGGATGCTTACACAACATTGATCTTTAGAGCATTAATTTGCCTTTCATCACTAGGCAAACTTAGAGCTGAGTTTCATTTTTGCTTTGATCCAGCTATTTCACTACTTTTAGTTGTTCTCCATTCTTTCTTAACAGAGTATTGGCCACCTTCTGGCCCGAGGGCTCATCTTCCAATGTCATTTCTTTTACTATTTTATCATTTTACTACTTTCCATTAGGTTTTATTAGCAAAAGTACTGGATTGCCATTTCCTTCTCAAGTAGATCATCTTTAGTGAGAACTCTCTGTTTGTCTTGGGTAATCCCACATTACATAGAACATAGTTTCACTGAGCTATACAAGCTCCTTCTCTACAATAAGATAATGATATAGCTTGGAAAGGAAGAGGAATTACCATGAGCCCAGAGCGGCCCTTTAGAACTTAAAAATTTCAGAATCTTCCCATTTTTTTGCCTCCTTTGTTGTATTTATACTCTTGAATTCATCTGTCTAATAACAGTGACAGGAACACAATTTGAGTTATTACTTTAGGCAAGCTTACTTCATCCTCTGAGAGCATAGTAAAGTTTCCTTAACCAAGGAAAATCTGTGTATATGTACAAGTTATCACATTCCATCCTATCCTTCCCAACTAGGTTCTCTCACAATTATCCTTACTATCTCAATAATGCTCCATCCCTATTTATTGGCTGTCTATAAACACACCCATGTCTCTCACTGTTCACACCTCAAAAAACTCTTATCTGATCTGTTCATTCCAGCTTGCTACCATCTGATAACAATCTCTTTTTATAAAACAATGCATATGAGGAAAATTGGCAGGGAGAGTATGGGGAGAATAGCATCATATAATATGAGATATGTAAATAATACTTAAATATACTTACAATAACAAATGTTAAGTATACATAGTATTAAAATGATCACTTCCCTATCATTAAATGCAAGTCCTTACATTTCCAGGTTTCCTGTAAATATTCCCATTGTCCCTCTACAAAATTTCATTTGACAATTATTGCATTTTTTCTTTTGTGGATACTAGATGTTACAGATAAGGGAACAATTCTGACCATTGACAGGCTTATTAGTAATTGCACATTGTGAGTTAATAGTTGAGCCTTTCAATACTGTCAAAAAATAGTTACAAGCCTTTTCCTCTTGTGTGAATGTCTAAATCAACGAATGATGAAGCTAATCCATTTTTGAGAACAATTTTACCAATCTAAAAGGATATTTTCTTAATTATTCGTTGTTCTTTTGGCAAACTGATATAAATGGAGATAAAGTGAAAATAGCAAATGATGGTAGCACTCTGATAATAAATGGAGAAAGCCCACATTAAAATAAGAACTTATTAATAGATTAAATGTATAAGGGGTATATCTCTGAATTCTTGGGTATAGAAAAATTCTCTAAATTCGTGTCAGTCACTCCCTTCCTGAAAATTATAACCTTTATGGAATTGCTTAGATCACTGAGAAAGCTAAATAACTTGCTCATGATCTTTTATATACATATATATATATATATATATATATATATATATATATATATATATATATATATATATATATATATATATATATATATATATATATATATATATATATACATACATACACACATACACACACACATTTACTAGGTGTTTACCATATGTCATGCATTGTGCTAGTTCTGAGAATATAAGTATAAAGAAAGACTAGGTGGCACAGTGAATAAAACTCTGGGCATTCATTCAAAAAGACCTCAATTCAAAGCTGTCCTCAGACACTTCCTAGATATGTAACCCTAGGCAACTTGCTGAACCCTGCTTGTTTCACCTGTAAAATGAGCTATAGAAGAAAATGATAAATCACTCCAGTAATTTTAAAAGATCTGCAAATGGGGTCACAAAGTTAGAGATGAACCCATTGAACAACAACCAATAAAAAAAAGATATTTTCTGTTCTCAAGGAGTTTACCCTCTAATGGGGGGAAACAATACATAGAAGTAAACTAAGAGGGGCAGGTGGGCAAAGGCATCTCACAGTGGGGGATGGCAGAGGAAGTCTTTTATAGGGATGTGGTAGAAAAATCTCTGGAGTGCCAAATGAAGAGGAAAAATGGACTTTAACAGCTTTTCCTGGCTACCAGGCTAGCTTTCTGTATTATATGCTGCCTCTCATAGATTATGAGTAATATCAACTGAATTAAATCTATGTGCTTCGCCAGATTCAATCTAACACATTTTCATTCACTTGGACATATATACATGCATACACACACATACAAACCCACGCACATTCTTATTTATGGCTCCTTTCTGTTGCTAACTGTATAGACAGCTTTCAAACTCTTATTAAAGTCTAAAATAATACTAAGATTTTTTAGAATATTCTGTTTATATATGAACAATGCATGTACTTACATATATTAAATAAATATATATGAATGAGATGAATGAATGGTATATATCTGTTAACAAAATTAGATAACTAGATATACAGATAAATAGGTATCTCTGATAATTATCAATTAACAGACAGAATAATCAAAAGTCAAAAATAAAAGTGAATCTCAATTTCCAGTATATGCTGCAAAGAAACTAGAGTAGGAACCAACAGAGTTGTTTGGGTTTTTTTGTTTTGTTTGGGTTTTTCTTGTTTGGTTTGGTTTTTGTTTATTTGATTGGGTTGTTATTTTTATTTTTTTTATTTTGAAACTGGGTCTCTTTATCTGGCTGAGGCTTGAAATGTAGCAGTCACTTAAAGCCCATTTTACTGCTACACAATCAGGAATGGGACTGCACCATTTCTGACTTTGGCCAATTAGGTACTTAGGTAATCAGTAGCTCCCTGCTATGGGAAGTTCACCATATTAGTGCTGCACTTCTTAGGGATGCATGATCAGATTTAGCCATAATACATCTCAGAATTTCCAAATTCAAGATATCCACTAGTCTCTACCTTCCCTAGTAAAAGGCATCAAAGGTATATGCGATCAAATTGGTCTACCTGAAGAGATAGTGTCTTTTAATGTTTCTCCTCTGGACTACATATAGTTCAGTTTATAATAAACAAAAAAGCACATAAATAATAAAAGACGCATCAGCAGAGAATATAAACAAACTGAGGAAATGTCTATTTTCCCCATATTCTATTAGGGAAGATGAATTATTCCCTAAGAAGTTCAAAAATGTCTCATAGGAAAACAAAAAGGGAGAGAGACGGGAAAGTTTAAGGGAATGTACGAAAATTTAAATGGGAAAATTTAAGGTTCAATAAAGGATATCTTTCTTCATGTATAATATTTCCAACCATTCTACTAAAGATATATTTTCTATTGAAATATTCCAATAATGCATCTCACTCTGGTTTTTCATTCCCCCTCTATAGTTAGGTCCCAGATACCTCATACAGTGGATAGAGACTAATAATGGAATCAAGAAGATCAAAGTTGAAATTCAGTCTCAGATATTAGCTATGTGACTCTATACAATATGCTTAACTTCTTAATGTTCTAATTTCTTAGCACATAAGACATGACATAGATATGTAGATATAAATATATATACCTCTACTGGATATACACATATACATATAGACATATCTCTTTGCTTTAACAAATATATGCATACATATATATATGTACATATCTGGTAAAAGTATATAATAGGTGGAAGTCATGATATAATAATAAAATAATTTAAATATTGCTTTAGGTTTGCAAAATGTTTTACAAATATTGTCTCAGTTGATCCCCACAATAACCCTAGGATATAGGTAGGAGGTAGGTACTATTTTTTCAGACAATGAATTAAGTGATTTGCTAGGGTCACAAAGGCAATAAGTTTCTGAAACCATATTTTGAAGTTAAATCTTCCTGACTGCAGACCCAGCACTCTATCTTCTTAGAAATCCAGTGATACTAATACATTGCTGGTGAAGCTGTGAAAGAATCCAGCCATTCTGGAGAGCAATTTGGAACTATGCCCAAAAAGTTATCAAACTGTGCATACCCTTTGACCCAGCATTGCTGTTATTGGGCTTATATCCCAAGGAAATACTAAAGAGCGGAAAGAGACCTGTATGTGCCAAAATGTTTGTGGCAGCTCTTTTTGTTGTAGCTAGAAACTGGAAGATGAATGGATGTCCACCAGTTGGAGAATGGTTGGGTAAATTATGGTATATGAAGGTTATGGAATATTACTGCTCTGTAAGAAATGACCAGCAGGAGGAATACAGAGAGGCTGGGAGAGACTTACATCAACTGATGCTGAGTGAAATGAGCAGAACCAGAAGATCACTGTACACTTCAACAACAACACTGTATGAGGATGTATTCTGATGGAAGTGGAAATCTTCAACATAAAGAAGATCCAACTCACTTCCAGTTGATCAATGATGGACAGAGGTAGCTACACCCAAAGAACACGGGAAAGTGAATGTAAATTGTTAGCACTACTGTCTGCCCAGGTTACATGTACCTTCGGAATCTAATACTTAATGTGCAACAAGAAAATGGTATTTACACACATTATATTGTATCTAGGTTATATTGTAACACATGTAAAATGTATGGGATTGCCTGTCATCAGGGGGAGGGAGTACAGGGAGGGGGGGATAATTTGGAAAAATGAATACAAGGGATAATATTATAAAAAAAAAATATTGGAAGGGAAAAAAAAAGAAATCCAGTGATAACTATGTATCTCAGGCAATTATATATGTGTATGTATATATGTTAACACATATATGAAGTTATACAGATATATAAACACATACATACATATATACATTATATGTATATTTGAATTTCAAGAGTCCTGACTTTTGTAACACCCCTCTCCCCCAAATATTTTCCTGTACTTCCTTACCTTACTCCCCATCCTTCAGATTGATAAGTAGATCACCATCAATCCTGAGGGCATGAGTAGATGCCCTCTCAAGGCAAAAAACTAACTCAAGACTTCTTTGGAAAATAGTGTCAGAAAACTTCCAAATTCATTTAACTCCTACCTTTTTCTTTTTTCGCTGCTTATTCTTTCTTTAATTTTTATTAGGTTTATGCTAGAGGCCTAGTACATTTCACAAAATGGCTCTTTATGGGGAATGTTGAAATATTTCACTATCTTTAGTAAATTATTATTTCAGGCTAAATGTAACTGGCAGTCTGCAAGTATTAATGAAGCTTGTAAAGGTGTCTTAGTTAGAACAGAGAGCAAGCAACCTAACAACTGAGCAAATCTATCTTTTTATATCACAAAATACATAAATGCTACATACTCATAATCATTCTAATCTAGTTAAAGTCATAAGTAGTGTGTATATTCTGGGCAACTGACAAGTCCTCCTCCAAAAATTACCCTTGATGTTTAAAGAGTTGTGTTTTGTCAGTGGTACCTACTTAGTTATCTTATTAGGAGGACAACTGGTTCATACTACATTTGTCCCTAACTATAAATTGTGTTCCTAGAAATATTTCTGATATGTTGGAAATATGTGAATGCTTTTTACAAACCAAAAATGTTTGCTGAAAATTCATCACAATTGAGAATCTCGCTTTCAGTGGTATTTAGAAATCATAATCACATGTGCCTTCTGACTGTCTGTCTAACTTGGTTCCTGGAAATTGACTATATAAATGACAATCTCAAAAACCAGTGAAGAGAGGGAGGAAGTTAATGAAGTATTTTGCAAATGTTGGCAAAAACATAAACCCCCTAAAACAAACTAATGTGCAGTTTAAAGAATATGCCAAAGGAGAATCCTTTAGAAGACAATGAGATGAAACTGAAAATCCTTCAAAAGGATAATATTTGATTTTCTTCTTTCTTCCAGGTTTAAGGAGAAAAGACTGCTTTGCAAATAACAATTCTGCTTAAGAAATAACAGGCAACATCTTCCAGCAAACAACATCACTTTTATTTTTGGTAATGGGTAAGAAAGAACAAATTTATATGAAAAATATGAGCACATCAATAAAGTTTAAGAAGCAAAATTTTGTGATTCTGTTGGTGTTGGAACTTTCTGTACCAAGATCATAACTTACTCTTAAGTTAGTAGGTTGGTCTAAAGTACTTCCCTGAAGTTATGATAAAGGATAATTGACTTGCCCATGGTTAATTACATAGTCAATACTGGTGTTAAAAAAAAAAAAAAAAATTTAAACATGTTTTTCCTAATTCCAAGTAAAACACTCTATTTGCTCTGCCAAATTGTGTCATATCATCAGTGAGGAAACTATTTAGTTTTTTAAAGTATTTATTGAAAGCTTACAATATTGCAAGTACTCTACTAAGCCCTTAGTATGCAAAAACAAGTAAACAAGATAGTTCTTTCTTCTATCCAACTCTCAATTTTTATTCTAATTGGGGAAGATATCCCATAAAAGAAACTAGAAAGGGAGAAGGAGAGAAGAAACAGTGTCAACATGTTTTGGAAATGACTAGAAATTAGTGCAAGAACCAAAAGTAGGAAGTCTCTCCTCAAAATAATCCTAAACTTCTCTCTTTGTTATTTCTTGTTCTATCCCCACCAAATTGAGCAAAACAAGTCTAAAATTTCTTCAACATGTCAAATCTTTAATAAATTTCAAATCAGGTATAATTTCCCCTTTTAATATTCTCTTCCAAATATTTCCATTTTTAAGATGTCCTCATATTATGCAGTAAGTTATAATCAAAATAGCACTATATATGACTGTGCATGTGTAATGCTGGGTAGTTTACTTCTCAGCCTCAGTCTTCTTATTTATAAAAGGAAGGAGTTCAAATAGATGACTTCTGTTATTTTATTAAGTTCTAATAACACCATGAATCATGAAAAAACTGCTAGTAGATAAATGGGTCATCAGTTTCCCAGGAGATACTAATAGAATTTTTTATGCACCCAAAGGCAATATAGAGTATCATTTTAAGAGATAGTTGATTGTCTCTCCTTACAATGCTCATGTTGAATACAAGAAAAGAACCAATGAGAATATAAATTACAAGTTATGCCCAATATTTGTGGCAGAGGTTAAAAAAATACAAAAATGTTATCAAGAACATTGGAAGATATTTTAAACCAATGATTATTTCTTTTGAAGATAATTTTGTCACCTTTCAGCAAGCAGTCCACATAACAAAAAAGGAGTAATTTACCTCTGCAAGATAGCTATGGTGGATAAGACATAAGCAGCAGTGGGATGAGGAACAGCATCATGAAGAAGGTTTGATATTCAGTGAATTCCATATAAAGATATATATATATATATATATATATATATGTATATATATATATATATATATATATATATATATATATATATAAGGGAAGATGGTAAAAAATGCGTTTTATAGTTCAACATTTAAAAAAGTCAAAAGTCTTTAAACAACAAAGAAAATTAATAAATATGGAATAAAAATTCATCATTGATTCACTTCTATTTAATTTAAGAACTGTTTCTTAAATGCTTATAAATATGAGAAGAAACATAAAGCAAGAAGCAAACAATAACTGAAAAAAATAAAATTGACAATACTTTAACAAATAAGATACTCATGAAGAAGTCATTTCTGTATCAGCTATGTTCTCAGACCTTTGATATGCTAAAGTAAAAATCTAAATCTAAATCAGCCTAGAAAAAAATGATAATCATAAGATACTGTATACAATTAAAACAGCCCCAACACAGCCTTTTAAATGATTTATTGACTTAAAAACATCACCAAAACTTATGAGATCCAGCCAAAGCAGTTCTTAGGGGAAGTTTTATATCTCTAGATGTTTATACAAATAAAACAGAGAAAAAGATTAATGAATTGAGCATGTAATTTAAAAAGCTAGAAATTAAATTACAATTTTAATTAAAATTAAAAATACAAATTAAAAATTCTGAAAATCAGAGGAAAATTAATAAACTTGAAAGTAAGAAAACTATTAAACTAATAAATAAAACTAAGTGAGGTTTATGAAAAACCAACAAGTTATCTATAGTCATATGGAATCATTCATGATTGCTTAGAGAAATGCAAATTAAAGCAACTCTGAGATATCACTTCATATCTCTCAGATATGAGATGACAGGAAAAGATAGTGATGAATATTCAAGTGGATATGGGAAAACTAGAACACTAAGTCCTTATTAGCAGAGTTATGAGATCATCCAACCATTTTGGAGAGCAACTTGAAACTATGCCCAAGGAGCCACAAAACTGTGCACATTCTTTGATCCAACATTGTGACTGCTGGGTCTGTATCCCAAGGAAGTCATAAAGGAGGGAAAAGGAACCACATGTGCAAAAATGATTGTAATAACTCTTTTTGTTGTGGCAAGGAATTAGAAATTGAGTAGATGACCATCAATTGGGGAATGGCTGAATAATTTATAGTACATGAATGTAATATTATTATTCCATAATAATTAATTTTATTCTGTAATATTCATATTATTCTATATTATTCTATAATAGTCTATAATATATTATAGAATATGTAATAGAATATATTATAGTATTCTGTAATATATTATTCTATAATATTCATATTATTAATAATTCATATTATTCTATAATATGAATGTAATATTATTATTCTATAAGAAATGATGAGAAGATTAATTTCAGAACAGCCTTGAAAGACTTACATGAACTGATGCTAAATGAAGTGAGAACACTGTAAACAGTAACAGTAAGATCATATGATGATAAACTATGATAAGCTTAGCTCTTCTCAGCAATATAGTGATCCAAAACAATTTCATTAGATTTGAGATGGAAAATGGATCTGTATCTAGAGAAAGAATTGTAGAGACTGAATGCAGTTCAAAGCATAATATTTTCACCTTTAATTCATTTGCTTTTACTTTCTTGTGGTTTTCCTCCTTTGTTCTGATTATTCTTACACAACAACACTAATGATTCTACAAGGATAACCTATATCAGATTGCTTGGTTATCTTGGAAAAGAAGGATATAAAGAAGAAAGGGAGAAAAGAAAACTTGGAATTCAAAATCTTATAAAAATGAATGTTGAAAGCTATATTTACATGTAATTAGAAAAAGAAGTACTACTGAAAAAATAAAAAGCTAATTAACTAAAGAGTGTTTTTCTATCACCTTTTCCTAGAGAAAAAAAAAAGCCAAAATAGGAATTAAAGCTAAAGATAATTCTAGGAGGTCCCAGAAACTATCTCAGCCAGAAATCATTTCATCCCTTTACCAAACCAAGAGCAACTATTCTCAACATCAACTTAGAATTAAAATCCATTATGAAATCTTATAAAACAGTGAAAATCAGTGAAGAAAACTAGCTTGAATAAATATTGACATAAAAAACATGAGATCAAATTGATTTAGAGGATTTAAGCAACATTTATAGATGAACCTGGAAGACAACAAAATAATGAAAATGAAATAAATTTTTCATCTTTGTATAATAATACAGATTCATCTTCAAAAATAGTGGAAGAGCTAAATTCAAATACTTATAAAACCATGTGTGAAGGAGTAGAAATATCAAGTAGATGGATAAAATGAAGTAAGGAAAATCAGCTAGATATGATCTAATAATCTAGTCCTAAAATCAGATTTATTGTCTTCCATTCCTTACCTACAATAAAGTGTTACATATGTTTTGTGTTGACTTTTTAGCTGACAAGCACTGTTTCTTTGAATCCAAGCTACAGTAGCTAGTTAATTACTCTGAATATTTTTCTTCTAGATACTCTTTATAAATAATGACTTTACCCAAGTACTCTTACTTGAAGTTGAAATTATGGATCAACTTTGAGAAAACCAAATGAGGAAAAAAATAAAGGAAGAATTTATATTTCCAAGATTATAACTTGAAATTATATAGGCAGACCACTGATTTAGTCTAGTACATAGATATTGGACAACCACTATAGATTGCAATAATCTGAATTCAGAAGCAAATAGCAGAATTTCAAGCTAAATTGTATTTAAGAAGTTGCATAGAGTTTCAATAATTCTGTGCTACTACATAATACAAACTCCATAAATTTTAATATCTATATCTTCCTAATGAAAATATGTAATGAAAATATACAAAAGCATAATCTACAAGGAATCAAAAATGGTGAGTCACCTTAAAGCTAACAATGAGATACAAGGTAAAGAGAATCATACTGCCAAAGAGTTTTCATGTGCAGAAGCGGCATAAAAGAAGCAATCAAGGAAACAGGATTAGAAAAGAAAACTGCCAAGAATAACAAAAAGATATCATAAATTTCCACATAATTCTAAAAGTTAATTATAGATAAACCTTCCTTGGACATGCATTTGTTTAAAAACTGTAGAGTGATTGGAATCTTCATGTTTATTTCAAAATCTTGATCCTCAAACAAATTCAAAGCACTTTAGGACTTTGACTATAGAAGAGTCATCAAAAGACATCTCAATAAAGTATATCATCACAATAAGTGATGGAGTAAAATTTAAAATTAATTTCTAAAGTTAATTCTTTAGCTAATTATGTTGAAACTATTCAGAAGACATGATGCTTCTGCTTCATACAGAATAATA
The DNA here is from genome assembly GCF_048593235.1 of Sminthopsis crassicaudata. Classification (NCBI taxonomy): domain Eukaryota; kingdom Metazoa; phylum Chordata; class Mammalia; order Dasyuromorphia; family Dasyuridae; genus Sminthopsis; species Sminthopsis crassicaudata. The sequence continues at coordinate 86,246,776 of NC_133620.1, read as the reverse complement.
CTGCTTGAATATTCACCAAAACGACCAAGCCAATCAACCAATTTATCAACTTAAGTCAAAAATTAAATGAAATTATTATTTTACTGAACTGGTCATTTCATTTGATTCATCCCAGATAAACAAACGCTAATCTTCTATGTACTAATCACTTTTAAGTGTTGGAATTTATTAACAATTCAGCTATAGCTTTAAAAAAATAGCTAAAATGTATGTAGTGCTCTAAGATATTCCCAGCACTGTGTATGTGTGAAACTTCATTTGATTCTCACAATTAATCTCTAAAGTTGTTACCATTATCATATATTCATTTTGTAAAAATGAAGCTAGGTTTAAGTTCACCTAGAGTTGCATAGCTAAAGTGGGTCTGGGAAAGCATTGGAACTTGAGTTTTCATAACTCCAAATCCCTAAATCTATCCACTATTACATATAGTAACTAAGACAGCAGTAATAATATTCCTATTGAATTGTATCCCTATCCAGCCATATTTGGAGTATTACATTTAGATGTAATAATTACATTTCAGGAAATACATTGTAAGAAAGAAGGTATCTTAAAGATGGTAACCAATATAATATAGGTCGTTTTTTGTCCAAAGTCTATGGGGATTGCTTCGAGTCACTGAACTGCTGAGAACCAAGCTTTCATAGGATCATTACACATTCTTGCTGTTATTGTGCACAACATATTCCCGATTCTGCTTGTTTGCTCAGAATCAACTCATGTAAATCTTTCCAGGCCTTTTTATAATCAGCTTGTTCATCATGTAAAAAAAAAAAAAAAACAAAACAAAAACAATATTATTCCATTAACTTCATGTACCATAGCTTGTTCAATCATTATCCAAGTGATGGGCATCCACTCCTTTTTCCAATTCTTTGCTACCACAAAAAGAACTACTACAAATATGTTTGTGTATGTGGGTTCTTTTTCCTCCTTTATGATTTCCTTGGAATATAGGCTCATTATGACACTGCTGAGTCAAAGAGTAAGCAAAGTTTGATAGACTTTTGGAAATAATTCCAGATTGCTTTCCAGAATGGTTGAGTTATTTCAAAACTCCACTAATAATGCATTAGTATCCCAGTTTTCCCACATTCCCTCCAACATTAATCATATCCTTTCCTGTAATTTTAGCCAATCTGAGATGTATAAGGTAATACCTCAGAGTGTTTTAATTTGCATTTCTCAAATCAATATTTATTTAAAGCATTTTTTCATATAACTAGAAATGGCTTTAATTTCATCATCTGAAAATTGTCTTCTCATATCCTTTGACCATTTTTTAATCAAGGAATGACTTGTATTCTTATAAATTTGACATAGTTCTTTACATATTTTAGAAATGAGATTTTTATCAGAAATATTGTTTGTAAAGTTGTTTTTTTTTTGTTTTTTTTTTTTTCTCAGCTTTGTACTTCCTATTTAATCTCATTTCTATTGGTTCTGTTTGTGCAAAAACTTTATTTAACGTATACAGATTTGTTCATTTTGACCTTATGGGGTATGAAATGTAGGTCTACATTGATTTTCTAATATTATTTTCCAGTTTTCTCAGAAATTTTTGTCAAATAGTGTGTTCTTATTCCAGAAGCTGGAATTTGGAAATTTATCAAATACAGATTGCTTTAGGCCTTGATTATTGTGTCCTGTGTTGCTGAGTTTTGTTTTTTGTTGTTGTTGTTGTTTATTGTTGTTGTTGTTTTTTGTTTTTTTCAGGATTGCACATGTACTTTTGGTATCTACCTAACAATCAGCTCTTATTTGTGGCTACAAGAAGCTATAGTATTTACAATGGCCACACCCCAGTAAACTGTCTTGGCAAATGGGCTAACCCAGCTTAATAATAATCATCCAGTCTCAAACTCACAGGTAAGTTAAGAGGATATCTACTCCAAGCTTGTGAATACTTCCTCTAGAAGAATGGATAGATGAAAACAATCTGTTCCAAGCCAACTACCACAGTCATGGCTATGGATAGCCAAGTAACTTTAAATACAAACTCAGAACTCTCAATTGGTCTGGTTGTCTTGGAAGCAGTGCACTTTTTGTTGCTAATTGAGGCAGTTATAACAATAACATATAAACTGAATAGCCAGAAAATAAATGAAGAGCATCAAAAAAGTACAAGGGAGAAAAAAATTTTTATATCTTCAGAATTCTGAACACCTACTCTTTTCCAATTAGATTCAGTTATCTAGGCTAGGAAAGCTTGAAGTACATATATTTTAATAATAATGATAATAATTTTGAGAATCTAGGAAAGACAATATGGTATTATGGATAAAGAAATGGTCTTGAAGCCAAGAACCCCTGATCTCAAGTTCTACCACTATCATGTACTGGTTGTGTTAACCTAAGCAAGTCTTTTCAATGTTAGGAAACTCTAAGACATATCACTTAACCTTTTAAAGCTCTAGGAAATGTGCTCAGGTGATACATTGCAAAGGAGAAGCAAATTTCAAGTAGTAGAGGGAATTTTCTTCAGAGTTCTACATATCAATGACATTACAGGTCCATTCACTAAATCCTAAAAAAAGCCCACTTATATGTTATATGTCACAATAGAAATGTGAATTTTCTCTATTTCCCAATTAAATATATTTTAAATTTATGGAAGGTAGATATGTATAAGGTCTCAACATTTTGAATTTAAAAGAAATTATATTTAATCTGTTCTTTTTTGGGGGAAGAATAAAAAATAGTTATTTTGTGGCACTTAGATGGAGTTTTCAAATTAAAGACATGGAGAAACATTTCCTTTTGCAGCCAGAGGCAGCATAGATCTAAATATTCTGACATTTCATAAGGGCTCCAGGTTTTGATAAACAAGTTAAACTGGATAAATATTTTCATATATTATAAACTTGTCATTCTAGGAATTTTCCCTTAAAAACATTAGCATTTTTATTAGCGATTTAATTTGGAGGATTTTTTTTTGTGATATTCCCAGTCTTCTCCCTATAGTTGAAAAAAAATGTATTGTTGCTTTTTGATAATTATAGTCACGTTGGAGTAAAAAAGGGAAAGGTTCCTAATCTTATAAAATAAATAAATAAGTAGGATGGAAGATGAACATGAAAGGTGAATGTGCACCCCTGAAAAAAGCTCAACAAATCTCACAAATGGTGCTAGCCCTCTCTGAATTCCCTATTGCCCCAAGACCAGTATTAGGGATTGTATGTGCACCTAGATTATATCCTTTTATTCTTCCTCTCCTAGTTTACATAAAAAGAAACCATGATCCCTCATCAGGATAAGAAATTTTAAATTGGAATTAACCCTGGAGGTAATCCAGTCATCCATTTAGAAATGCAAGAAATTTTCAATATTATGCAGTCCATTACTCCTTTTGTTTTCAGATTAAAAATTTAAAAGCTTAAATGATTTGCTTAAAGTTATCCAATAATCAGGTTCAGAACCAGAAACAGAGCTAAATTTCTAGATCCTAAATCCATATTCTTCCCATTGTAATGCATTGCCTCCTTCATAATGACTTTGAAAACATAATGTCAATAGGCTGAGTTTAAATGTTCCTGTCTCCATGATTACCTCCCTAGTCATCTCCATTCTCTTTCTTAAAATCTCATCACATAAGAATGTTGGGTTTTTTCTAAATGTTTATCATATTGAGTGTACATTGTATTTTTTTCTATAGCCATCATTTCAGTGATATTTTAAGTCTCTTGAGGATGAAAATGATACCTTCTTTTAATTTTACCCTTGCACCAAACATAATGTCTTATATTTAATAAGTGCTTAATAAATAATTATTGAATGATTAATTTTCCATGTAAAGAACTGAAAAGAGCAACTTTTTTCAATAACATAGTTACTTTCTAAATGTAAATTACTTTGTACTTTGAGTATAGATTATATTTACCTTTCTGCACATGTTGTTTCTCTCAATAGAATGTAATATTCCTATGGGTATGATTGTTTTTTGTCTTTGTATCACCAAAGACAAGCATAAAGTTTCATACTAGCTAAGTATTTAATAACTTTACTTATAATAAAAGTAAATGGAATAGAAAATTAGCCTTTAAAAAAAACCATAGTTTTTGCTTTGTTAGTTTTTTTGGTCAACACCCAACTGTTCCAACAAATACAGATTTTTAGTATTATGGAAACTAACAGCTGGAAAACTGGGTATATATTTTCGCTTTTAATTCAGACATTGTGATCTCATGTAGACATAAGCAGGAACTATCAGAATTATTTTAAAAGCCTTACAAAAGCATTGTTTCATATATATATAGATAGATATAGATATAGATATAGATATAGTCAATTATTTTAGCTAAAACAAGCAGCAAGAAGACATGTGTCCTAGCTGTTTTTGCTAGAATTGGTAGCTACAAAGTGATAAGAGCTTAGAATTCTTCAGTTGCACTGGAATGTGACTTTTATCAAACCCCTTAACCTCTGGGTATTTTAATCTGTAAAAGAGAGGTTGTAAAATCCAATATTTTCCAAGGGCTATTATGAGTTCTTATTAATTAATGTTTGTAGAGTACTTTAAGGTTCCATTTCAATGGCGGGTGCATCAATTCAAAGTATCATTATACTTCTAAAGAATCAAAGTTATATGCTCATGAGATTCAAGCTTTCATCTGCTGATAATATATTTAGTTGTTTGCTTTTGTAAACTTAGAATAGTTTATTGGAGCAACCTTAATAAAACACCTTAGCTCTCAAAAGAATAGAGAATTGTAAATAGCTCATTTTTCCTAAGATCTAACAGAAGCAATATTTTGAAACCATGACAAATTTTTGTTCTGAGTATTTGTTCTAAGTATTTACATACTTTATTATACATATATATTTTAAAATATATATATATACACACACTATATACTATTACAAAGAGTACTATTACAAAAAATATACTGTTCAAAGAGTATTTCTTTATGTGGGTTATATTTATAGATATTTACCATATTCGAATAAAAACTAATTTTGAATTTGTGACTCTGTGAAAGGATTTCAGAGACCCCTAGAATTTTCAGGACCACACTTTGATAATCTCTATTTTAGAAGAATGGTGATAATCATCACAAAACCAATTTTCTTCAATAAAATGTAAGAGAGAAAGAAGAAGATTGGACTAAGTTCTGAAGTCCACATCTCTCACTTTTATGTCTCTGAAGTAGCCTTGACATAGCCTCTGTCATTAATGTCCCTCCCAAAGAGGGCATCCTGGTAATGGTTCATGCCCTCTTCCTCAACACAAGCTTAGCTGGCAGAATTGTTTTCTTCAGTACAATAAATTACATTTAAATTGAGAAAGGCAGATTTCATTTCAGGAAATTTTTAAAAATTCACAAGCAGTTCTCTCTTGCATTACTAATACTTAATTTTCCATTTGAAAAAGATCATATTTACAATGTTTTGATGAGAAATAAAGAAATTGTTTATGTGTGAGAATTACCCTACAAAATAATCATCCTTACAAATCAGTAAAAATAGCAGAAAGCCAAGAAAGCAAACAGTATATCAGTATGACTTGGGTTTTCAATTATATCTGGGTATATTTTGGCAAAAAGACATTGGACAATATGGTCTGTCCTGAATGTTCTGCAGATAGTTAATGAATATCATGCCCATAATAGGCATTTTATATAGTAGAGAAGACTTCTATAAAAACAATTGACATACCATTAATGTGATATGGCTATTGATAATTTGATGTTTTAATATGAAAACTATTGAAAGATCATATTGAAATATATATTAATTTACTGAATTATAAACATATTAAATCTCTATTATATAAAATGTAATATACTAGATACTGGTAGCAATAAAAAATAAAATACAGTTCCTCCCTTAAATTTTAAAAGACAAAGGGAATATTAAAATATCTTAGAAAAGTACTTATTAAGTATTTACTATATGCTACCACTAGACTAAGTATTAGAGATGCAATTACAAAATAAACAGAATAGCACTTGCCCTCGTGGAACTTACATTCTAATATACAAGATATAAAACAACTAAAACTATAAGAGGTAGAAAGGGTAGACAATAGGTGTAACATGGTATAGAGAAGTTGCTTAAATGTCTAGACTGGGACAAAATGAGACAAAGGATCAGCAATCAAGTATCTGAAGGTCAGAATCCAGAGGTTATAGCAGCAGGATTATGAGGATAGTGGTTAGAGTGTGGAGGAAATGACTTAGAATTGGCCAGGAAGTGCACAAGAGGAATTAAAACAAGCCAAAATATAAGGGAACCTGTAAGTACATAACCCATATGATGCTTTAAACATAAGGGTAGGTCTTAAATTTGTAATTTGCTTGGTAAAAAGAACATCCCGTTAAGGAAATCATCCTTATTATCTGGAGCATTAAAAAATTGAGACTTGGCTTAGAATCCCACATTTGTTGAATGTAGTATTTGAAGTTAAATCTTCTTGGCCTCTAGACTTGTTCTCAAATCATTACTCTATGCTAACTCCCCTTAAACACATTAAACAATAAAGTAGATGATATAAAAACAATATATATGAATGAAATTGAAGTTCATTGAATTGGGGAAGAAACATTCCACTTGAGGCAAAGAATTTTTCTTAAGCTATTACTATATGTAGATGGATTGTAACTTTCAAATATAAGATGACCCTAATGGTTCTCCCATTTACTTGAGTAAGAATCATCCATTCTTTCTTTTGCTTTTTTTTTTTTTTTTTTTTTTTTTTATGCCTCCCTATACCACACATTCCTTCCCCTCTGGCTCACTCAAATTTCTCTTGTTTTTTTAAAAAAATAAATTTTACCTTTACCCTTTTACTCCCAAAAGCTATTGCACCCTCCTTTCCCTTTCCTTCATTGATAAACTGAATGTACACTTACTTTGTATTTATTACTTTACATTCTTACCTCACTATCACTTATACTCTATACTTTGCAATGTGTTCCATCCTTACTGATCTACTGAAATGTTGTAAAATCTCTAATGACATGCTCCTAAATGCCAGATCCAAAGAACTGTCTTGTTCAATTATTATCCTCTTTAACCTTTTTGCAGCATTTGTTTATATATGCTATACCTTAAAAAAATATTGACATATTTACTTTTACTTCATACATTCCAACAAATATATTTTAAAAGAGAAAAAAAAGTTTTAAAAAACTAACCTTATATCAACTAAATCTAATATACATAGTAGTCCATATCCATATTATCTCACCTTTGAAAATAGAGAAGGATGATAAATTTTCATATTATTTCTTTCAAGGTTTAATTTGTTCATTATACTCTTACAGAATTCAATGACCATATAATGTTATTAATATTTCTTTTTATATTGTTGCAAACATTTTTCCCCTGATTTTTATTTTTCATCACTTTTGTAACTTCTCATACTTGTATTAGTTTCTTATAACACAAAAATATTCTCTTACATACATTTATTATATTATCTAGCCATCTTTTAATATGCATCTGTTTACTTTCAGTTATTTGCTACCATATAGATCCTACAAAGACCTATATAATTTTTTAAATTGTTATTTGTCAAGCCTTCTTGATACTATCCATGCCTTCCAAATGATGATCCTCCAACTATATGTCTCTCCAATATATGTTGCCCTGTCTTATCTATATGAATGAATGAATGGAAAGCACTTATTAAGTACCAACTATATATATTAAGCATTGTTCTAAGAACTGGGGATACTAATACAAAAGAAAAACAGTTCCTATATTTAAAAAGCTAACATTTTGTTCAGAAGATTAACATATAGGGGATTGGTTGCCATAAAGTAGTATTTCAGTTTGGAAATTATGAAATGATTAGTAATATCAGAGTACACAAGAAGCATTCTCCCTATTCTCTAGTTAGACCAATATTGATTTTGTAAATCTCCCGATCTGTAAAGTGGGAAACTGATATAGTAGAAGAATGACAGTGTCCATTGACATACATGAAGATGATTAATATACAAAGTGAAACATGGATAGTATTAGCAAAATATTATAGGACATGCTCTCTAATCAGAACTGAATGGGTGTCAGATCGGAAATTCATTAGCTGAAAGAGTTGTCAACTGCAGTATAATTTCTGGTCAAGAGGGAACAAAGATATACACTGGTCTGAATGTTTATTTCCTCACTTTGTTTTCTATCGCTGAAATGTCCTCTTTAGCCATGTTTTTGTTTTTGTTTTTTTGTTTGGTTGGTTTTTTTAAAAATAGAACCTGGACAAAACTTATTATGGCTTTCAGAATATCATGAATTATGTAGGATTCAAGTCAGATGCAATAGGAAAACAGGCGTTAACACACAAATAACTTTTGACCAACTAGCTGGTGAAGGTCAGTATGGAGAGAATTCAGAACACATTAATTACCCCACAACAATGTATGAACAGATCGCAATTTTGGCCTTTGAACTTAACCTATTCTACTAATCAACTAGTCTATTTCTTAGTCAATACTAAATGGTTTTGGTAACCACTGCTTTATAATATAATTTTAGATCTAGTACAGATAGGCTACCTTCATTTGATTTTTTTCATTAATTCCCTTGAAATTCTTGACCTTTTGTTTTTCCATATGAACTTTGTTGTTGTTTTTCTAGGTCATTAAAATAATTTTTTGAGAGCCTGATTGGTATAGTGCTAAATAAATAGATTAGTTTAGGTAGTATTATCATCTTTATTATATTTGCTCACCCTATCCAAGAGTATTTAATATTTTTCCAATTGGTTATATCAGACTTAATTTGTGTGAAAAGTGATCTGTAGTTTTGCTCATATAGTTTCTGATTTTCCCTTGGCAGATAGATCCTAAATATTTTATACTATTGGTAGTTACTTTAAAAGGAATTTTCTTTGTAACTCTAACAGTTGGATTTTGTTAGTGACATATGAGAATGCTGATAATTTATGTGAGTTTATTTTGTATCCTGCAACTTTGCTAAAAGTGTGGATTATTTCTAATAGCTTTTTAGTAGAATCTTTGATGTTCTTTAAGTATACCACCATATCATCAGCAAAGAGTGATAATTTCCTCATTACCTGCTCCTAATTCCTTTAATCTCTTTCTCAACTCTTATTGCCAAAGCTAGCATTTCTAATACAATATTGAATAGTAATGGTGATAGAGGGCAACCTTGTTTCACTCCTGATCTTATTGGGAATGGTTGCAGTTAATCCCCATTACATAAGATGCTTACTGATGGTTTTAAATAGATGCTACTGATTATTTTAAGGAAAAGTCCATTTATTCCTATACTCTCAAGTGTTTATTAATTGTGTCTATAATTTGCTGTTATACTCAATCATTCTTTAAGATGAGATTATTTAGTTTCCAATTACTTTTTGGTCTATTTACCCCTAACTTTTTGTTGAATGTAATTTTTATTGCATTGTGATCTGAAAGCATTCTCTATTTCTGCCTTTCTGCATTTAATTTTGAGATCTTCATGTCCTAACATATGATCAATTTTTGTATAGGTTTCATGAACTGCTGAGAAGAAAGTACACTCCTTTCTGTCACCATTCAGTTTTCTCCAAACATCTATCACACCTAATTTTCTAATATTCTATTTCCCTCTTTAATTTCTTATTTGTTTGGGGGTTTGATTTATCTAATTCTGAGAGTGCAAGGTTGAGATCTCCCACTATTATAGTTTTGTTGTCTATTTCTTCTTGCAACTCATTTAACTTCTCCTTTCGGAAGTTAGATGCTATACCATTTGGTGCATATTATTTAGTATTGATATTGCTTCATTGTCTATGCTACCCTTTAGCAATATATCATTTCCTTCCTTATCTCTTTTGATTAGATCAATTTTTGCTTTTGCTTGATCTGAAATAAGGGTGGCTACCCCTGCTTCTTTTACTTTACCTGAAGCATAATAGATTCTGCTCCACCCTTTTACCTTTACTCTGTAAGTATCTCCCTGCTTTAAATGTGTTTCCTGTAAACAACATATTGTAGGGTTCTGAGTTTTGATCCAGTCTGCTATCTGCCTCCACTTAAGGGGAGAGTTCATCCCATTCATATTTACAGTTAAAATTACTAATTGTGTATTTCCTGCCATCATATCCCCAGATTATGCTTTTTTTTTTTTTTTTTTTTTTTGCCTACCCTGAACCCCTTCCCCAGTATTAAACTTATGGGCCCCCTTGTGTCAAGCAGCTCTCCCTCTTTAGTATTTCTCCCTCCTCCCTTTAAATCCCTTTCCCTTTTTTGTACCCTTCCCTTATTACTCTTTTCCTTTTCCCTTTTCCTCTCCCCCTTTTTAATGAGGTGAGAGAATTCTCTGTAACAAATATGTCAATTATTTTCTCTTTTATCCAATTCTGATGAGTGTAAGATTCACACAATGTTCCTCCCCCTCTCTAACTTCCCTCAGATATGATAGGTTTTCTTTGCCTCTTCGTGGGATGTAATTTCCTTCTTTTTTATCTTCCCTTTTCCCTTTTTCTGACATAGTCCTCTTTCCATTTCTACTTCCCTTTTTTATGTTATATCAGTAAAATCAAATTATACATGTGGTCTTAATGTATATCCACAACAGAAATACAGTTCTCAAGAGTTCCTTTTACCTTTTTCTGCTTCTCTTGAGTCCTATGGTTGGAGATTAATTTTTTTTGTTTAGATCTGGTTTTTTTGTTTGTTTGTTTGTTTGTTTTTCTTTAGAAACATATGGAATTCATCTGTTTCATTAAATGTCCATCTTCTTCCATGGAAGAAAATGCTGAACTTAACTGGGTAGTTTATTCTTGGCTGCATTCTAAGTTTTTTTTGCCTTTTGGAACATCAGAGTCTAGGCCCTTCGATCCTTTAATGTAGAGGCAGCCAGATCTTCTTGAGTGACCCTTATTGTCGCACCTTGGTATTTGAATTGTTTTTTCTGGATGTTTGTAATATTTTTTTCTTTAGTCTGATACTTCTGAAATTTGGCCACAATATGCTGGGGTTTTGTTTGTTTGTTTGTTTATTTGTCTATTTTGTTTTGTTTTATTTTGCTTTGTTTTATTTTGTTTTGTTTTTAAGGATCTTTTTCAGAAGGTGTTCAATGAATTCTTTCAATGCCTATTTTATCTTCTGGTTTTATTACCTTTGGGCAGTTCTCTTTGATGATTTCCTGTAAAATAGTATCTAGGCTCTTTTTTTCATCACACTTTTTGGGAAGTTCAATAATCCTTAGATTATCTTTCTTAAATCTATTTTCCAGGTCTGTTGTTTTTCCAAGTAGATATTTGACATTGCACTGATTCATTTTAATTATCTATACAATATAGATACTGCTATTTACTTTACCTACCTCATTGAGTTATTGAAAGGGAAGTGAATTATAATAACAGGTATCTGTAAACATGTTACCACCATTGCTAGTTTAGTTTCTTGAGGACTAAAAGAGACCATTTTTCAATTAACTTCCTAATTTTCTTTCAGAGTCTAGAATAGTGTTCTATTTCTTTCAATGTTGAATGAATGGATGATGAATAGATTTCCATAATTATACTTCAACAAATATGTCTTATCATTATGAGAAAATTAATGTTTCATTTCAACATTATGATTTCTTAGATTCAAAATGAAAATTATAATTATCATATAAAGTTACTGTAGTAACTTCAGTACTAAAATGCCAATTAAATTCTACTTTAACACTAGTAAATAGTAAATGCTATTTTATTTTTCTTCAAGGACCAAAACTTCATTACCTGACCAGGTTCTGCAAAGAGTAAATGGTAAAATAAAAGCAGTTGGCAGGACTGGAAACTCCTTTAGAAGTTTGTGTAGAAATGACTTAGAAGCAGTGTGGTATAATGAATAAGGAGCCCAAGTTCATGTCCCTTCTTCTACATGTGTTAGCTGTGTGCCCATTTCACTTCATCTCTCACTCCCCAGTCAATAAATGCTATGTCACATTGATATTGTTAGTTTGCATTGAGAAAAGACTTTCCACTTTGGAAGTCCTCTATCACAATGAAATTGTAGATTGGTTGGAAAGTGAGCAAATGATAATTCAATCTACATATAATCAAAGAAAGTTATTTATACACACACACACACACACATATATATGCGTATGTATGTATAAGTACTTGTATATATGTATATGTATGTATGTTATATCAAATGAGTTGTCCAGAAGTTAGGAACATGAATGGACATTAACACTGGACAGAACTATTTATTCAAAACTATTAGAAAATAATAATAATAATAATAATAATAAAACCCTCCTTTATAAGATGACAAAAAGAAAATATTGAACAATTAAGTTGAAAACATTTAATTCACTCTGTTCTGAATAAATTGTGTAGAGAAGGGAAGAAACTGGTACTGCATAAATTTAAATAGAAAATACTTATTTAACATCATCTATAAATCATTCTCTTTAGGGGGCTATCAATTTCTGCTACAAACAACTAAAAATATTCCATCTATCATTTCCCACTCCTTAATAATCAATTGTTCTACACAGGGTTAAGGTCCTAGGCCAGAGGGGCATGAATTTCTTTTTTTAAACCAATTCTTCACTTTTAGCAAAAATTTCAGGGCATTCTTATTCTTGTTCCATTTCTACAGTATCATCTACTTAGCAGCTAGCAACTCTTAGTGAAATGAGAGAAACAATTATTAAATAACTGATTATTGGGGAAATATAGGATTTTTGTTGTTGTTTTTCTCTCCTTCCTAGAGTCTCATTTTCCACTAAGCCAAGCCAACATCTGAAGAACCTTGTTAATGGATTACATTGCCTAAATCCTCTGTGTACATGCATTTAGAGAGTAATGAGATTTATTGCCCCACCCAAATACAGAACCTTAAAAAAGAATTTAATCTAAGGTGAATTCCAATCCAGTTTGTTACACTTACCTGAACTGAGCAGAAGCAGACCCCCTTTTGCTTTAAATTATCCTAGTCAGAGATATTCTAGGTTAAAAGATAACTCTTTTTTGTCCAAGACTGAGTGATCATTCATAGCCTACAGACCGTCATTAAAATAAACCTAACTTTCAGTATAATATTCTTCTCATTCTTTGTTCTTTCTTCTCATTCATTGTTAACCCAACAGAGTTAATAACCACTCTTAGGAATGTTTATTCTTTTAAGGGAATGTAAGTATTGAGTGGGTTCCATTAGAGGTTCTTTGGCATTCAAGAGTGCCACTGACCCATTTAGTTAATTTATGATGGCATGATTAAGAAGATGATTAATTACTTAGAAATTATGTCTCTTGAAATGTTTTAAAGGTCATCCATTATTAATTTAGAAAATTAATTTTAGAGAATTACCTGAAGCAGATAGACTTTAAGTGACTCATGCAAAGTCAATCATATTATGAGATAACAGGTCTTAAGTAAAATTTTAAATCACTTTTTTACCGATTTCAGGGCCATTCCTTTAGCAACTATTTCATCTCAACTTTTCTTAATACCCGAACCTTTCTTGTGCAACTTAACAATTATCAAATCAATTATTACTTCATTGTTGTTTTCCTTTGAAAAATGGCTTTTAAGCAAATGGTATCCTCAAACAAATGGAGTGGTAATTATATGGTTCATTTCACCAATGTTACCAAATATAAGTAAGTTACTGCCCCAATTGTTCCAGTCTGGTTTCACATGCCAAATAAGGTAAGGTCATAATTTTCAAACTTGTCCTTTACTCTAGATTATCTTAATTATGATTAAACCAAGAGAAATTATTATGATTATAAGGGAGTTAATACAAAGTATATAAACCTATCTTGTGCAATACTTGCTTACTAAATAATTATATTTCTGAGAATTGACAATCCCACATCTTTCAGAAGTACTGTTATTAACATTAAATAATATATATGCATGAATATCATTTTTATATTTTCTTCCCAATTAAACAAAAACACAAGCTTCTCTCACTTAGATTTGTCCTTATTTTTTTCAAAAACTGCTTTTCTTCTTTGACCTGTTACTATCAAAATTTAATAAGAATGAAGAAGAATGGGGACAGTTTTTCCCCTTTTTATATCCATCTACCTGAGATTACTACAATTATTCCCTTCAGAGGCTGTCCAAAAAGACTCCGATCTATGTATCGTTTAGATGTTCAACATCTGCATTACAAAAGATGTCCAAGCTGTTATATGAAATGATTGATACAAGTTTATTCTAAAATTATTGCTCCCACAGTTAAAGGTAATAAAGAACTTCTTTCTCAATTATATATATGATGATAGGATAATATACATAAACAGACATCTGAACTATACAGACAGACCTCTGCATTCTTTTGGGATCTACCTTTATGTAGTATCAGTACAGAGTATTTTCTTTCAAAGTCAGTTAAGATCTTTCTATATCTTCAAGGTTTTGTCCAAACACCAGTTCCTCCTTGAGACTTTCCCTAATTCTTACAACTAAAAGAAATTCTTTCTTTGATGAATTTTTGTGCCTCTCTAAACTCTCCTACATTTTTTTTTCTTATTCTGACTTGAACATTGCTCTTTCCTGATTCTGCTCTTAGCTATCCAATTGTTCAGTCACAATTACTGGATTTTTCATCCAAATCATGTCTAATAATATTAAGAGACTCCCAAGGTTCTGTTCTGGACCTTCTTCTCTTCTTCTTTTAGAATATTTGATTTGATTATTCATCTCATCAGCTCCCATGGTTTCCATTATCATTTCTCTGAAGATAACCTCAGATCTACTTGTCATACCCTAGCTTCTTTCCTAACTTCTTATCACATACCTCCAACTGTCTTTTAGATATCTCAAACTGGATGTTCTGTAGACATCTTAAATTCAACGTCATTATTTTTTTTCTACAATACCAAACTCTCACCTTTGTCACAAAATCTGTTTTCCTCAACGCTTCACTCTTTCTATCCCCATATCTAATCATTGGCCAAGTCCTGTCCTTCCTACCTCTGCAACATATTCTCCTTCCCTCCTTTGATACTGCAATTACATATATACAAGCTCTTATCATCTTATATCAAAAATATTACAATATTTACAAGTTTTTCTTCATTCCAATTCATTCTTTTAGCTGCCAAATTGATCCTCCTAAAACTCAAGTCTGATCATTTCAAACCTCTCCTAGCCTTTGGTCTGTCCTCCCTTCTCTCTTCCCCACCTAATTCAATAAACTCCACTGTCTCCCTATTGCCTTCAGGATCATATTAAAAAATACTGTCTTTAAAGCCCTTAGAAGCTTTGGTAACTTCCTATGTTTCCAATATTTTTACACCTTATACCTTTCCATGTATTTTGTGACCAATTAATATTGTCCACATTGTTGGTTCTCAAACAAGACATTTCATATCCTAAGTGTTTTTTTTTCTCCTCATCTCTACTTCCCAGTTTCCTTAGTTTTCTTTAAGTCTAAATTAACAATACACCTTCTGCAAGAAGCCTTTATTAATCCTCATTATAGTAACTTCACTTTGAGATTTTACATACACACACACATAAAATCACACAATCTATAGATAGATAGATATCTTATCTATACATAGTTTTTTTTTTTTTTTTTTTTTTTTTTTTTTTGTGATCTCCCCCTTAAACTGTGAACTCGTTGATATCAAAGATTATTTGGGGTATTTCTTTGTATCCCCAACATATATAATACAGATGCTTAATAAATTCTAGTTTACTTCCTTACTGATCATAGTATTAATACTAACACTAATGACTACCGTGTTTCCCCGATAATAAGACCTATCCTGAAAATAAGACACCCACATACTCTTTAATATTCCGCTAAAATAAGCCCTCCCCCGAAAATAAGCCCTATCGAACTTACTATGAAAACGGTCATCATGGTGATCCCCTGCGCTATATGCTGCGCAGCGGTACCTTCAGTAAGCAGCGCCGCCCTCCCCTCCCGGGTGAAACGCACGTCGCGCTCCGAGCTGCATCCAATCAGAGCTGCAGCAGTGAGCGCGTCATCCTCTTCTTCCCTGGTGATTTGCTTGCTGGCGCTACTGAGAGCAGCGCCGCGGAGTAGAGTTGAGACAGGACCATCTAAAAACTCGGTAAGTTCAGTAAGCGATGGAGAATAAAATAAGCACTCAGGGGGCATGATGGAGGCTAAAAGGGGCATGATGGAGGCTAAAATGGGCATGATGGAGGATAAAAGGGGCATGATGGAGGCTAAAATGGGCATGATGGAGGATAAAAGGGGCATGATGGAGGATAAAATAAGCCCTCCCCTGAAAATAAGCCCTCTGGTGTTTTTTAGTCCCAAAAAAATAATAAGACAGTGTCTTATTATCGGGGAAACACGGTATAACATATATAATGATACAATGGTTTAAAATTTGCCAAAAGTTTTACTACATAAGCTCACTTGATTTTCAAAACAGCTTTATTTGGCAGGTGCTACAGGCATTATTATTCCCATTAATAATCCTTGGATAAGGGCCAGGACAGTCTTGATTGAACAGCTGGTTGAGTTTTGGATTTGGAATTCAAATCCAGATGACTTCACTTCTCTCAATATAAATATATTAAAAAAAGCTGAGGTATTAGGGGGTCAATCAATAAACATTTATTAAGTGTGTACTGTGTGATAATCATTATGATAGGATCAATTATTAGTAGTGCTAGCAGTACAAAGACAAAAGCAAAAATAGGATCTGGCTTCAGTGAACTTACATTCTATCATACACATGATAGAATGGCATATGCCAAAAAAGTGCACAAACCAGAAGAAAATACAGCTTGAGAGTATCACAAAAAGCCTCATGCAGAAGATGGAACTTAAATTGAGTGCAAACATATCTCTGTCACTAAAGATGAAAATAGATCTTTATAAAATATTGACAGATGTGTTCCATTTTAAATAAATTTGTTGTCATACTGACAGTTTTATCTATGAACATTCTTGGGATAATGTTCCTGATTTAGGACTAATGCCAAACTTTCTGTAAACTTGTTTATATTTCTAAAGCTTTTCAATGTTTTTTAAATATGATTGTACTTACAATCTTTGGCCATTTTCCTTCATCATAATTTACAGATGAGTCTGTACATTATTCTAGAATATTCTTGGCCTTGCTATCTCACTTCTCTTGGCAAGGAGATTAAATGTTTCATAAGGCAACTTTCTGGGCTCTTTGGCCTTCCTATTTTGCCAGTTCTTTTATGTTGATTGAACTTTTTATAGGAAATGTGGTGATAATCAAGGTCAATAACTTTTCTTTTATCCATTTCCCATTTTGTCAACAAATGGTAAAAAATAGAATCTATGACACTCCTCACTTTTAATTTCTTTTTATGAATTAATGTTGATTTTTACCATTTAAAAAAAACTAATCAAACATTTGACTTCACTCATCTCTCATATCACATACTGTTCATTTCTTTCAGTTAAAATATGGTCAATATCATTTTTGTAATGCTTTCCCATATTTTCTGTGTACTGCACTTTTTTATTCTATTCAGGGAGAGAGAATTCATCATTTACAGTGTGAGGATTATGTGTCATTTACAAGCTTTTGGCCTTTTTCATTTTTCAAAGCTGAACTGTATTTTCAGACATGTTTTTATCATCCTCACTTATACCTAACTTTACAGAGAAGTCAAAGTATATGGTTCGAAGCATCTTGTGGATTTTTTATAGAATTTCCTTATCTATAAAAGATTATATATATATATATATATATATATATATGTATATATGTATATATGTATATGTATATATGTATATGTATATATGTATATGTATACATATATATATATATATATATATATACATCCACATATGTACATACACACCTATATATTTAATTTTTAAATCCAATAATGAAACTTTTTGTTCAAAGAATATAGACATTTAAGGCACTTTAATTCCAAAGTGCTTTCATACAACTTCACAGTTCCATCAACAATGGAATAATGAGTGTATCATCTCACAATCTGTCCAATATTGAATATTGCCATTTTTGGTCATTTTTGTCAATTTTCAGAATGTATAGTGAAACCAAGTGTTTTTTTTTTCTATTTGCATTTCTCATATCATTAGTGATTTAGAGCATTTTATGTGATTCTGAATGTTTTGCAGTTCTTTTAAGAACTGTTCAAATTTTTTGAAAACTGATCTATTGGAAAATTAATTCTGGTTACAAGCACACACACATACATATATAATATTTTATAGTGATATACATTTACATACAAATTGTATATATATCTAAAATAATAAACTTTTCTCAGAGTAATTTTATACAAAGATTTTACATTTCACTTCTTATCCCAGATGCATTAATATTGTCTGTACAGAAGTAATCTGTTACCTGTATAAACATGATTATAATAAGATCTGTTTATCTTCTATTTTTTACAGAATACTCTTTAATATTAGTAGTTCATATTAATAAAAAGAAAACACACACTCAAAGAAGAAAAATAACTTTAATAAAGTGAGTTATATGTGATTACCTTCTCACAGACTTTCATATCTTCATTGTGGAGGAAAACATGAAGAAAAATTTGCTGACATCCCAGAGGAGCCTGGAATTGGGAGCACAGATATAGCATCCATAGAGCTTGACTAGTCATCAGTCATTCACTCAGCTAAATCATATTCCTGCAATTCAATCCCCCTACTTTCAAATGGAAGTATCTTTCTTAGCTATTTCCCTTTATATACAGGAATAGACATAGTTTTAAATAGACTGATAATGAATTAAATGGACAGAACCAGGAGAATAATTTATAATATAATGACAAGATCATAAGAGAAAACAACACTGAAAACTGTAAGAACTAAGATCAAAATGATCATTGATGATTCCAGAACACAATGGAATAAGAGATAAGATGAAAACAAAATAGATTTCTATCTTTTTTAAATAGAGAGAGATAGAAGAGTGCTATAAATACGTAATGTTATATTTACTTATAGATTGCCATATTATTGGCTTTGGTAAAACAATGAATTTTTATTACTTGCATATTACATGATTTAGAATACAAGAGATTATATACAACTATTGTAACAGAAATGTCACTTTCATAAAATAAAAGTTGAGTTGGTGGTTAAAAGGGTTCTTAATAGCTATTTCTGTGAAATATTCTGATTTATTAATAAAGGGTGAAAGACTAGGAAATAAAATATATTTATTCAATCATTATTTAAACAAAATATTTTCCAATAAAATCTTGCCATTGATAATTTGCCATTTTAAGTTTCTCTAGAAAAATGTAAGCTTAATGACAAGATTTTTCTTTCCAAATATGTGAAATTTTATTTTAAATTATATATAATTTCTGGATTGTTAAGAAAACTTTATCTTCATGTGCATTAGGCCAATAATTATTTGATGATGCAGGCAATTAACAGAATTCAGCAAGTAGAACAGTTAAACTCCAAGGATAACATTGAGAATTTAATGACAGTGGATAAACAGAACATTAAAACATGGTATTACAATGAATAGAAAGGTAAATTATGAGACTTTACCATTTACTGATAAGTCAAGGTTAGTCTCCAGATTCTCACAGATGTTGCTAATTGCCTTTAGCTCTTTTCTTTTTTATTATTAAAGCTTTTTATTTTCAAAACATAATCATGGATAATTTTTCAACATTTACCCTTGCAAAAGCTTGTGTTCTAAATTTTCCCCTTTTCCTCCACCCCCTCACCTAGATGGCAAGCAATCCAAAATATGTTATACATGTTAAAATATATGTTAAATCCAATATGTGTAAACATATTTATACAATTCTCTTGCTACACAAGAAAAATCAGATCAAAAAGGAAAGAAAATGAGTAAGAAAATAAAATGCAAGTGAACATAACAAAAAGAGTTAGAATGTTATGTTGTGGTCCACATTTAGTTCCCACAGTCTTCTCTGGGTATAGATGGCTCTCTTCATCACAAGATCATTGAAATTGGAGGGGTGGAGCCAAGATAGTGGAGAGCAGATACAATTTTCTGAGATCTTCTCTGACCATTTCTCAAACCAACAGTAGATTTTAAGCCTCTAATCTGGCTTTGAAGTAACGTTCCACGAAAATTTGGAATACAATACATTTTCATAAGAAGACACCTTGAAAGAAATTCAGAACAGGTCTATTTCAAACAGGCAGGGGGACAGAATGTGAGCACAGACCACAATGAAGGGAGCCTGGGACAAGGAGCTGGCTTGGGGAGCCCATGTATCACTCACTGGTAAATCTTCTATGAGCCTATTAAAATACTCTGTCTGGTTGCAAAGGAGTGGTTTGGCAGATTTGCTAATAAAAGGCAAATTGTAAACTTCTGAACCCCAGAAGAACTTGGGACCTGATTACCACTACCCAGCACCCAAATTCAATCATCAAAAGTGTCCCAGGGCAAACTAAAGAACCCGTTGCTCCTTTGTGATAAGAGCAGACCTCAGCATTTTAAAAAATGAGCAAAACAACAAAAAGAACTCTAATCATAGACAGCTTTTATGGAGAGAGAACAGACCTCAAATTCTAAGGTTCCTAAATGCTAGTAAACTCTAAATGAAGTTCCAAACTGATGTATGAGTTGGTCCCCATTTCACAAGGCTTTCTTGGAAAATTTCAAAACAGATATTAAAAAAGAGAAGGAATATGGGGAAAGGAAATGAGATCTTTTCCAGATGGTATGGAAAAGGAAAAACAGAAATAATCTGAAGAAAACTCCTTAAAAATAGATTTGATAAAATGGGAAAAAATAGATATGAAAAAAATACTAATTCATTGAAAAGTAAAATTTGTGAAATGGAAAAAAAATTCAATCAACAAAACAATTCAATTGGCCAAATGCAAAAGGAGCTAAAAAAGGTAACTGAGGAAAATAATACACTAAAAATTAGAATTGAATAAATGGAAGTGAATGACTCAATTGTCAAGAATCAGTCAAACAAAACCATAAATTGAAAAAAAAAAAAAAAAAAAAAAAAAAGAGAGAGATGAAAATAAGAAATACCTCCTAGGAACAACAACTGACCTGAAAAATTATCTAGGAGAGACAATTTAAGGATTATTGGATTTCCTGAAAGCCATGATTAAAAAAAAAAAAAAAAAAAAAAAAGAACCTAGACATTATCTTACAGGAAATCATAAAGAAAAAACTGCCCTGATTTCCTAGAATCAGAAGATAAAACAGCCATTGAAAGAATTCACCAATAACCTGCTGAAGGAATCCCCAAAATGAAAACTCTAAGGAATATCGTGAACAAATTTCAGAACTACATGGATCAAGGAAAAGATATTGCAAGCAGCCAGAAAGAAATAATTTAAATACCAAAGAAACACAATCAGGATTTCCCAGGACCTAGCAGCTTCCACCTTAAGGGATCTAAGGGCTTAGAACCTGGTATTCCAAAAGGCAAAAGAACTTGGATGACATAAGCTATCCAGGTAAAAAAGAGTATTATCTTTCAAGGAAGAAGATGGACATTCAATGACACAAGTAAATTTCATCTATTTCTGATGAAAAGACCAGAAGTAAATAAAAAATTTTATTTCCAAACATAGAACTCAAGTGTTAGGATTCTTACAGATGTTATGTATGGGCCAGAACTTGAGACAAGGTAATGTACTTGGTTCACAATTTTAAAGGAGTTCAAACCTTTAAAGGAGTTTACACTTTTAAAGGAGTTTACTTATTGGTCCACACATTAAACTCACACCTTTAGAGAGCATATAAATGTCCCATTCTCTGGGAGTCAGGATTAAGTTAAGGAGAGAACTTCAGGGAAGCTTGAGTTGATTCAGAGAGCGAGTATTTCAGTGGGGAGATTCGTAAGTCCAGGAGATTCCCAAGTCTAAAGGAAAAGCCTGCTCATGGACTTTGGGGAGATTCAGAACTAGGATTGACTTATGGGAGATTCACAACACAGAAGCCCACAATCCCACTCTTGGAGGCAGAGTCTAATTCATTCCCACATCTATCTTCATGCTGGCTGGAGATATTGGGGAAGACAAGAGGCTGGAGACACTTGAACAAGAGCTCTTGGGAACCAAGAAGAGAGATGGGCCTCTACTAAAGCTATCCGGGTCACAGAAAAAGATTCAGGATTTTGAAGGACACAACAGAGGATCAGGACTTAACTCATGGCTGCATTTTGGGATTATTGAACTGAATTGAAACTAAGGCTGCTTCCAGAAGCTCCCCAAGAAAACCTGCCCCCAAGAGAATGACTACAATTTAGAGACAACAGAACATCACACTCAAGAGAAGCATAAAAAGGTAAAAATGAAAGAACTCTTGAGAACTACATTTCTTTTATGGACATATTTAGAGAGTGCAGGTATAATATGATTTTATTATGATAATATTAAAAAGAAACTAAAGGTGAAAAAGGAATTGCACTGGAAAAAGAGGAAAAGAGAAGTAAAATAAGGGAAATTATATCTCACCAAGAGATAAAGAAGACATATTATAATTGAGGGAAAGAACTGAAGGGGATGAACATTGTGTGAATCTTACTGGCACCAGATTTGGCTCAAAGAAAGAATATCTGATACATTTGATTTCACAGAGAAACCTATCTCACCATATAGGAAAGTGGGAGGGGAAAGGAGAAAAGAAAAGAGAAAGCTAATAGAAGGGAAAACAAAAGTAGTAGGGGAAGAGTGTAAGAAAGGGGGAGGGGCTTTAAAAGGGGAAGGCTGTTTGAGGTGGTGATCAGAAGCAAAATACTGTGATGGCAGAAAAGGGGAAAAGAAAGAGAAAAGTATAACAGGGTAAATAAGATGGCAGGGAACAAAGAATTACTTATTTTAACTGTGACTATGAATGGGATGTACTCTCCCATAAAACAGAAGTGGAGAGCACTCTGGATTAAAAGACAGAATCCTACAATATGTTGTTTATAAGAAATACATTTAAGGCAGAGTGATATATACAGAGTGAAAGCAAAGGACTGGAGCAGAATTTATTATGTTTCAGGTGAAGTAAAAAAATCAGGGATAGCAATCCTGATCTAAGATCAAATAAAAGCAAAGAAAGATCAAATTAAAAGAGATAAGGAAGGAAACTATATGTTACTAAAGGGTACCATAGATAATGAAGCAATATCAATACTAAACATATATGCACTAAATTGTATAGCATCCAAATTTGTAGAGGAGAAATTAAGAGAGATGCAAGAAAAAATAGACAGTAAAACTATAATAGTGGGAGATCTCAACCTTGCTCTCTCAGAACTAGATAAATTGACTACAAACAAATAAAAAGGAAGTTAAGGAGATAAACAAAATGTTACAAAAGTTAGCGATGATAGATCTTTGTAGAAATTTGAATGGAGACAGAAAGGAGTACACTTTTTTGTCGGCAGTTCATGGAACCTATACAAAAATTGACAAGGTATTAGAGTATAAAAACCTCAAAATCAAATGTAGAAAGGCAGAAATAGTAAATGCATTTTTCCTCTCTTTACTTTCTTTAGTGGATTCATGATTTAGACATAAAAAGTGATATCCTAAGCAAATTAGAAGAACATAGGATAGTTTACCTCTCAGATCTATGGAGGAGGAAGGAATTTGTGAAGAACTAGAACTCATAACTGAACCCCAAACAAATAATTTTGATTATATTAAGCTAAAAAGTTTTTGTACACATAAACCTAATGCAGGCAGCATAAGAAGGGATGCAATAAATTGGGAAAGGATTTTTACATTTAAGCATTGTGACAAAGACCTAATTTCCAAAATATATAGAGAATTGACTCAAATTTATAAGAATTCAAGTCATTCTCCAATTGATAAATGGTCAAAGGATATGAACAGACAATTTTCAGATGAAGAACTTAAAACTATCTCTAGTCATATGAAAAGTTGCTCTAAATCATGTTTGATCAGAGAAATGCAAATTAAAACAACTCTGATATATCACTACACATCTCTCAGATTGGTTAAAATGACAGGAATAGGTAGTGACGAATGTTGGAGAGATTGTGGGAAAATTGGGACATTGATACATTGTTGGTGGAACTGTGAAAGTATCTAACCATTCTGGAGAGCAATTTGGAACTATGCTCAAAAAGTTATCAAACTGAGCATACCCTTTGATCCAGCAGTGTTACTGGGCTTATATCCCAAAGAGATCTTAAAGAAGGGAAAGGACCCCACATGTGCAAAAAATGTTTCTTCATCTGAAAATTGTCTATTCATATCATTTGACCATTTATCAGTTGGACAATGACTTGAATTCCTAAAAATTGGAGTGAATTGTCTAATTATTTTAGAAATGAGGCATTTATCAGAACCCTTAATGTAAAAATCCTTTCCCAATTTATTGCTTCCCTTCTAATGTTGTTGGCATTAGGTTTGTTTGTACAATGTAATAAAAATTATCTGTTTGGGTTTCAGTTATGAGTTCTAGTCCTTCTTTGGTCACAAATTCTTTCCTCCTCCACAGATCTGAGAGGTTAACTATGCTATGTTCTTCTAATTTGCTTAGGATATCACTCTTTATGTTTAAATCATGAACCTATTTTGACCTTATTTGGTATATGGTGTTAGGTGTGGGTCCGTGCCTAATTTTTGTCATACTAGCTTCCAATTTTCCCAGCAGTTTTTCTCAAATAGTGAGTTCTTAATCCAAAAGCTGTGGTCTTTGGGTTTGTTAACCACTAGGTCGCTATATTGATTGACTATTTTGTCCTGTACACCTAACTTATTCCACTGATCGACTATACTGTTTCTTAGCTAATACCAAATGGTTTTGATGGTTGCTGCTTTATAATATATTTTTAGATCTGGCAGATCTGGGCAACCTTCATTGGCATTTCTTTCATAATTCCCTTGAAATTGACACTTCCGGCCAAGAGGCGTGGAGGCAGACAGCTTCTTTAGTTCTGTGATTTCTCTCAGGACTTACTTCATGACAAGCCTCAGAGTTAATGCTTGACCAGAAAAGAAACCCACAAATAATCACTAAGAGAAGACATCCTTGAAATTCACCAGAGAAGGTCTGTGTTTGCTCAGGGGAGGGTGGAGCAGACTGGGCACAGACTGAGGGCAGACAGCCAGAGTGAGACAGGCAGCTCACACAGCTCAGACCAGAGGGGGAGGGGTATGATCTCTGCCGTTTCTGCAAAAAGACTTTTTCCCCAGTGTGGATACTCCGTCTTGGCAGCAAGCCAGGAGCAGCAGAGAGGGTGTAAACACAGGAGGTGAAGATTAAAACTCTGGAAAGCTAGTGTCTCTCTGAGCCCGGACACCCCCAACCCCCACCTGGAGTGACTCCAAGTTCTCAGAGCCTCAGAGCTCAGACCCAGCACAGCTATCACTGTGCTGTTAGTGGCTCTCTGCTGCCCTATCCCCAGTCTGTAGAGGAAGCCCATTAATACCATCCAGCCCCATCCCCCCCAAAACAGACCAATTGTTTCTCTTGTCAATTTGTTTTCTTCCATTCCGCTTCTCACAAAATGAATAAATAATTCAAAAGGGCTCTAACCATTGACAGCTTCTGTATAGAGAGACAGCAGACTTCAAATACTGAAGAGACTAAAAACAGACTGTCCCCAGAGGAATCCCCTAAGGGGGATGTGATCTGTTCCTCAATACAAAAGAACCTCCTAGAGGAAATCAAAAAGTCTCTCACAAGAGAGCTGGAAGAGAAATGGGAAAAGGAAAGGGAAGCTTGGCAAGAGAGCCTGGAGAAGTCATCCAGAATGGATAAAGAGATCAAATCATTGAGAAACAAGATTAGTGAATTAGAAAAGGTAAACAACTCCAAGGAAAACAGGATTAGTGAGCTGGAAAAAGAAATCAGCTCTCTAAAAAATAAAATGGATAAAATAGAAAAAAAAAATTCCATAGAAGATAAAAACTCAATTGGACAATTACAAAAAGATATAAAAAAAGTGAGTGAAGAAAGTACATCATTGAAAATTAGACTCGAACAAGTAGAAATGAATGACTCAAGGAGAAACCAAGAGGTAGTCAAGCAAAACCAGAGAAATGAAACAATTGAAAAGAATGTCAAGTACCTTACCAGAAAGACAACAGACCTGGAAAACAGATCCAGGAGAGACAATTTGAGAATAATCGGACTCCCTGAAAAATGGGAGGAAAAAAAGAGTTTGGACACCATTTTCAAGGAAATTATCAAAGAGAACTGCCCAGACATTTTGGAAACAGAGAGTAAAATAGACATTGAAAAAATTAATCGATCACCTACTGAAAGGGACCCTAAAATCAAAACGCCAAGAAATATAGTGGCCAAGTTCAAGAACCATCAGACAAAGGAAAAGATATTGGAAGCTGCTAGAAAAAAACAATTCAGATATGGAGGATCCACAATAAGGATAACCCAGGATCTAGCAGCGTCCACATTAAAAGAACGAAGGGCCTGGAACATGATATTCTGAAAGGCTAAGGAACTTGGTATGCAGCCAAGAATAACTTACCCAGCAAAAATGAGCATAGTTTTCCAGGGAAGAAGATGGACATTTAATGAAATAAATGAATTCCATCTATTTTTGATGAAAAAACCAGACCTACATAAAATGTTTGATCTTCAAATACAGAACTCAAGAGATTTCTAAAAAGGTAAAAAGAAATCTTGAGAACTATACTTCTGACATAAAAATATGTAAAGAACATATGTATAATTTGTCCTAGAAACTAGATGTGGAAAGGAAATTATATCATAAAAAAGTGTAAAATTGTGGTACTACATCTCATGAAGAGGCAAAGGTAACCTATTATATCTGAAAGAAAGAAAGGAAGGAGATGAACACAGTGTGTATCAATAGACATATTCGATTTATGGTGAAACTTCTTCCACTTCATTGAAAAGTGAGACGGAAGGAGTAAGCTAAGGGGAAGGAGAATACAGAAATTGTGAGGAAAAGGGGTAAAATAAGGGGAGGAACTTTAAGGTGGGGCAGGAATACTAAAAAGAGAGGGCTGTGAAAAGCAAGTGGTGTTCACAAGTTTAATACTGGGTAGGGGGGTAAGAGGGAAGGAAAGGGGAAAAGCATAAGCAGGGGTTAATAGGATGGCAAGCAATACAGAATTAGTCATTTTAACCATAAATGTGAATGGGGCAAACTGCCTCATAAAGAGGAAGCAGTTAGCAGACTGGATTAAAAGTCAGAATCCTACTATATGTTGTTTACAGGAAACACACCTGAAACAGGGTGATACATCCAAACTAAAAGTAAAAGGGTGGAGCAGAATCTACTATGCTTCAGGCAAAACCAAAAAAGCAAGGGTAGCCATCCTCATCTCAGATCAAGCAAAAACAAAAATTGATCTAATTAAAAGAGATAAGGAAGGGCATTATATCCTGCTAAAGGGCAGCATCAATAATGAAGCAGTATCAATATTAAACATACATGCACCAAGTGGTGCAGCATCTAAATTCTTAAAAGAGAAATTAAGAGAGCTGCAAGAAGAAATAGCAAAACTATAATAGTGGGAGATCTCAACCTTGCACTCTCAGAATTAGATAAATCAAACCACAAAATAAATAAGAAAGAAGTCAAAGAGGTAAATAGAATACTAGAAAAGTTTGATATGATAGATCTTTGGTGAAAGCTAAATGGAGACAGAAAGGAGTATACTTTCTTCTCAGCAGTTCATGGAACCTATACAAAAATTGATCATATACTAGGACATAAAAACCTCAAAATCAAATGCAGTAAGGCAGAAATAGTAAATGCATCCTTTTCAGACTACAATGCAATCAAAATTACATTTAACAAAAAGCCAGGGGAAAATAGACCAAAAAATAATTGGAAACTAAATAATCTTATACTAAAGAATGATTGGGTAAAACAGCAAATCATAAACATAATTAATAACTTCACCCAAGAAAATGACAATAATGAGACATCATACCAAAATGTGTGGGATACAGCTAAATCAGTAATAAGGGGAAGTTTTATATCTCTATAGGCCTACTTGCATAAAATAGAGAAAGAGAGGGCCAACGAATTGGGCTTACAACTAAAATTACTAGAAAAGGAACAAATTAAAAACCCCCAGACAAACACAAAACTTGAAATTCAAAAAATAAAAGGTGAGATTAATAAAATTGAAAGTAAAAAAAAAACTATTGAATTAATTAATAAAACTAAGAGTGGGTTCTATGAAAAAAACAACAAAATAGACAAACCCTTAGTAAACCTGATTTAAAAAAGGAAAGAGAAAAAGCAAATTGTTAGTCTTGTAAATGAAAAGGGAGAACTCGCCACTAATGAAGAGGAAATTAGAACAATAGTTAGGAGCTACTTTGCTCAACTTTATGCCAATCAATTCGATAACTTAAATGAAATGGAAGAATACCTTTAAAAATATAGCTTGCCCAGATTAACAAAGGAAGAAGTAAGTAGCCTAAATAGTCCCATCTCAGAAAAAGAAATAGAACAAGCTATTAACCAACTTCCTAAGAAAAAATCTCCAGGACCAGATGGATTTACATGTGAATTCTACCAAACATTTAAAGAACAACTAACTCCAATGCCATATAAACTATTTGAAAAAATAGGGATTGAAGGAGTCCTACCAAATTCCTTTTATGACACAGACATGGTACTGACACCTAAACCTGGTAGATCAAAAACTGAGAAAGAAAACTATAGACCAATTTCCTTAATTAATATTGATGCTAAAATCTTAAATAAGATATTAGCAAAAAGACTTCAGAAAATCATCCCCAGGATAATACACAATGACCAAGTGGGATTTATACCAGGAATGCAGGGCTGGTTTAATATTAGGAAAACTTTTAGTATAATTGACCATATTAATAATCAAATTAATGATCATCTCAATAGATGCAGAAAAAGCATTTGATAAAATCCAACATACATTCCTACTAAAAACGCTTGAGAATATAGGAATAAATGGAATATTCCTTAAAATAATAAGGAGCATATATTTAAAACCTTCAGTAAACATCATATGTAATGGCGATAAACTGGAACCTTTCCCTGTAAAATCAGGAGTGAAACAAGGTTGCCCACTATCACAATTACTATTCAATATTGTATTAGAAATGCTAGCCTCGGCAATAAGAGCTGAGAAAGAAATTCAGGGAATTAGAGTAGGTAATGAGGAAATCAAATTATCACTCTTTGCAGATGACATGATGGTATACTTAGAGAACCCCAAAGACTTTGCTAAAAAGCTATTAGAAATAATTCAGAGTTTTAGCAAAGTGGCAGGATACAAAATAAATCCACATAAATCCTCAGCATTTTTATACATTACCAACACAATCCAACAGCAAGAGATACAAAGAGAAATTCCATTCAAAATAACGGTCGATAGTATAAAATATTTGGGAATATATCTACCAAAGGAGAGTCAGGAATTATATAAGCAAAATTACAAAACACTTGCCACAAAAATAAAGTCAGATTTAAATAATTGGAAAGACATTCAGTGCTCTTGGATAAGCCGAGCAAATATAATTAAGATGACAATACTCCCTAAACTAATCTATCTATTTAGTGCTATACCAGTCAGACTCCCAAGAAACTATTATAATGACCTAGAAAAAATAACAACAAAATTCATATGGAAGAACAAAAGGTCGAGAATTGCAAGGGAACTAATGAAAAAAAAGTCAGAGGAAGGTGGTCTAAGTGTACCTGATTTAAAGCTATATTATAAAGCAACAGTCACCAAAACCATTTGGTATTGGCTAAGAAATAGACTAGTTGATCAGTGGCATAGGTTAGGTTCACAGGGCAAGATAGTGAATAAAAATAGCAATCTAATCTTTGACAAACCCAAAGATCCCAAATTTTGGGATAAGAATTCATTATTTGACAAAAACTGCTGGGAAAACTGGAAATTAGTATGGCAGAAACTAGGCATGGACCCACATTTAACACCACATACTAAGATTAGATCAAAATGGGTCCAAGATTTAGGCATAAAGAACGAAATCATAAATAAATTGGAGGAACATGGGATGGTTTACCTCTCAGACTTGTGGAGGAGGAAGGAGTTTGTGTCCAAGGGAGAACTAGAGACCATTATAGATCACAAAATAGAAAATTTTGATTAAGCCAAATTAAAAAGTCTCTGCACAAACAAAACTAATGCAAACAAGATTAGAAGGCAAGTAACAAATTGGGAAAACATTTTTACAGTTAAAGGTTCTGATAAATGCCTCATCTCCAAAATAGACAGAGAATTGACTTTAATTTATAAGAAATCAAGCCAGTCTCCAATTGATAAATGGTCAAAGGATATGAACAGACAATTTTCAGATGATGAAATTGAAAACTATTTCCACTCATATGAAAGAGTGTTCCAAATCACTATTGATCAGAGAAATGCAAATTAAGACAACTCTGAGATATCATTACACACCTGTCAGATTGGCTAAGATGACAGGAACTAATAACGATGAATGTTGGAGGGGCTGTGGGAAAACTGGGACACTGATGCATTGTTGGTGAAGTTGTGAAAGAATCCAACCATTCTGGAGAGCAATCTGGAATTATGCCCAAAAAGTTATCAAAATGTGCATACCCTTTGACCCAGCAGTGCTACTACTGGGATTATATCCCAAGGAAATACTAAAGAAGGGAAAGGGACCTGTATGTGCCAAAATGTTTGTGGCAGCCCTTTTCATAGTGGCTAGAAGCTGGAAGATGAATGGATGTCCATCAATTGGAGAATGGTTGGGTAAACTATGGTATATAAATGTTATGGAATATTATTGTTCGGTAAGAAATGACCAACTGGAGGAATACAGAGAGGCTTGGAGAGACTTATATCAACTGATACTGGGTGAAACGAGTAGAACTAGGGGATCATTATACACTTCAACAATGATACTGTATGAGGATGTATTCTGATGGAAGTGGATATCTTCAACATAGAGAAGAGCTAATCCAATTCCAATTGATCAATGATGGATAGAATCAGCTACACCCAGAAAAGGAACACTGGGAAATGAGTGTAAACTAAGAGCATTGGTTTTGTTTTATTTCTCTTCCCAGATTATTTTTACCTTGCGAATACAACAACAGTTTTTTACCTTTGCAACAACAACAACAAAATTCGGTTCTGCACATATATATTGTACCTAAGATATACTATAAGATATTTAATATGTATGGGAATGCCTGCCATCTAGGGGAGGGGGTGGAGGGAAGGAGGGGAAAAACTCAGAACAGAAGGAAGTACAAGGGATAATGTTTTAAAAAAAAAACTATCTATACATATGTACTGTCAAAGAAAATTTTATAATTATAAAAATAAATAAATAAATAGATAAATAAATAAATAAAAAGTCCCTTGAAATTCTTGACCTTTTGTTTTTTCAGAAGAACATGGTATTATTTTTTCTAAACTTGTAAAATAATTTCTTAGGAGTTTGATTGTCATGGTACTAAATAAATTAATTAATGTAGGTCATATTATTAGTTTTACTTAATTGTTTTAGTATGTTGCAAAAGAAATCTGTTAAAGTGAGAGTAATCTGTAAATAGGATAATATAAAATGCAATATATCAATAAAACTATATAGATATATATGCAAATATACACATATGTACATACATACCTATACACACATACACAATCACACACACATTAATATTTAAGACACATTTAGAATGTTTTATGGAATAAAATGTTAGTTGTTAATCTAAATCTAATTTTTTCCATTTCCCAGTTTTTCCAGCAGTTTTTATCAATTACAGAGTTTTTCTCTAAATAAGATTTTACTTCATCAAACACTGGGTTACTAGTTTCTATTATTTCCAAATCTTCTTTATCTAATTGGCTCCACTGATATATTGAAAGACAGTAATCATCAAAACTATCTAGCATTGCTTGAAGAAAGATAGATCAATGGAATTATCTCTCTTTAAACAATACTAGATAGTTTTGATGACTTTTGTCTTTCAATATAATCTGAGGTCTGGAAGTATTAGTTCTTCTTAATCCTTTTTTCCTTTTTTTGTCCCATTATTTCCCATGATAGATAGTTGTATCTTTTTGCTTTTCCAAGAATTTTGTTATTCTTTATCAAACTCCCTAAAATATTGCATTGGTAATCTGATTGCCATGGCATTTAAAGTACTCTCTCTCTCTTTTTTTTTTTTTTTTTTTTTACTATTTTCATTTTTCTTATATTGGCATGGCCTAGCCATGAGCACCGAATATTTCTACAGCTATTTAGGTGGTTCTTTATTTCTATAAGAAGTGCTATGTAACTGAATGTATATGATTCTTTTGTGTGCTTTGGAAGATTGATTCCTAGCTATTAATGTTTTAATTATTTAAAATTTCATTTCTTTAGTCCTGCCTGCTTCTTGTGTTTTTTATGATCAATATAGAATACTGATTATTTTTAAGGATTAATTTTGCAAACTGAAATTTTCCTGAAGCTACAAATTGTCTCAATTAGGATCATTGGTAATCCTTTGGCATTTTCTAAATAAAGTATTATCTCATTACTAAACTAGTTATTTTTATCTCTTCTTTATCCATATTTGTTCCTTTAATTCATTTCTTTTGTTGTATTGCTATAACTAACAAATTGTATCATATAACCACAGAGAAGGTGGGCATCCTGCCTTTATTCCCATATTTGCTTCCCAAACAGCTTTTTTCACTTGGCAATAAATATTATTGCCTACTGTGCTAAACCCATAAAGCTTGAAATGAAACCAGGAGGGTTCTGGAGCCAGTTCAAACCTGCTTATGTCTGCAGATTGTGAAATTTTCGGTATGAACACATATATACCACAAGAATCAACAAAACTACACATCAGAGGCTTGATTTATTCTTATGTTGATTATATGGTCTTGAAAAGGAACCAGAAAATGCTAATGAAGAATAAATTAAGTTTGCCATGCACGCTGCTTTTTTCAAGGATCCAATTATCAAACAAATATTTACCAGCAAACTCCTTGGTAGAACTATCATTTATGTAGTTGCCCACCCCAATAAGTGGTTTGTTTTTAATATTAGTTCATACTTTGCAACAATTAATATGTAATATTTCATTTGATTCTGATGGATCATAAGCTACTAATAAGTTTATATTGTTTCAATTCCTGGATTTCTATTGCCAGATCCCAACACAACCCCATAATGTTTAATTGATTATTGATTAATTTTATTTGGTTTTTATCAAAAATGAAGAGAGAAATCCAATATTATTTTTTCAAACATCAATAAACATTCTTTAACTACCTACTATGTGCCAGGCTAAAAACTGATGTTATAAAGAAAAAGTCTATTTTCTATCCTCCAAAACTCCCAATCTAATGGTGGTACAGTTATGGTACCAGAGGCTGACTGATGTGTTGATCAAGGTTACACAGGCAGTAAATAGTCAAGATATGATTTATTTCCTTGAAATCCAAGTCCAATATTCTTTTCTCCATATCATTCCGCTCTAAAACAGCAATCCTTTTGTAGACATATTACTAGATGTACTTCTTAAAATAAAAATATCTTTCTGATAATTCAAATTTAAATACTATAGTATCCAAAACAACTGAAGTTAAGTTTTACCCAAAGGGCAATGAAAAGGAAGAAAGGAAAAAAAACACAGTATAAATAATGTAACTGAAAATATGAAACCAGGAGAAAAAACAACAGCAAAAAGATGGAATAGTTATCTATGTAGAATGTAAGACAACTTGTGGTCATCCTGCATGCTCTATTAGTATCCCTTATTCAAAAAATAGACTCCCAGTCTAGTAGATAGACTCAATCTGTTGTGTTTTTAGTAGGATAGAAACAAGACTCATAAAGGATGATTAGACATATGTGCTTTATATTCTGTATTATTAAGTGGAATATCCACATTAAGGAGATCACAGATCCATTGGAATATAAATTACTCTTTCTTAGCAGGTCAAATAAAAAGTCAAATGAAGAATTATTTGACTAAATAGCATGGGATGGTTTGATGCAGTAACCAATAGCTTCACTAAATAAGGAAAAAAAGTAATGAAATTACAATTTCCTTGACTCTAGTTTGTTTTCTAGCACCAATCCTAGTGAGTTTCTAAAGTGCTGACTCTGTCTGAAATGTGTTTTACATTTATAATGTACCTGGAAGGAACTCTGTAAGAATATAAGAGAATTAAAATGCCACCTTTTCACCTGCCAATTCTTTTGTTCCTCTTTAATGGATTAAATAGACATACTTCAGTAACTGTGACAGACACACATATACAATGTTTAGACATCATCCAGATCCTATCAGACTCTTACTGTTGTCACACTAACAGGCAACTTCATTAAAGTCTTTGAAAACAAAATAACTAGGTTGGAACTTGGGAAAGCACCTACTCAAAGGCATAGCAATAATAACTGGGGTGGAAGTGTCAGAGAAAGACATGATTACTGGGTAATAAAAGCAGAATAAAATTCAGCTCTCCATACAACTGGCAAGGAAGCTGGATATAAGGATAGTTCATACATAAATAATTCAAATGTACTTGTCAAGTGTCACTAGTTGAGCTGGGCCAATATTCACCATTGTCCTAATGATTCACCATTGTATAGTTCTAATAATAACTGCTTTTAGAAAAGCAGTATGCAATAGCTGAATGAGGGCTTGACTTATAGTCAGGAAAATAAAGCTTCAGATCTCACTTCTGTCACTTAGTAACTGAGGTCATGGGCAAGTTAGATCCTCTCTTACTCACAAGTAATTTTCTTCATGCCAGAAGTTATAGATTGTTATGATCTGTTCTTGTAGAAGGAGTTACCAAGCAATGAAATCATGGGTATAATTTCCTTCTAAGCATCAAGTCCTTAGAAAAGTCTTCCTCTCAGAGCTGTAGATTTCATGTAGATTGTAATCCCAGAGGGAATAATTCACTTTCAACAATGAATACACATACGCCAACTCACACTTTAATATAGAAACATAATATTTTCCAATTATATTTTGATAGATTACAAAAATATTTAGTGGAAAAATGGGTATCTTTTAATTTTTGAATACCAAAGAAACATCTGTGAGATAGAAATTTAGCAATAAAATAAACATCCCTTTAGAAAAAAAAAATAGTTTAATAATATAAAAAAAAAAAAACACACAGCAATTTCATCCCACATGAGTGGGTTGACTGAAAATAGTTTTTAAAAGTCTATTTTAGTAAAATTCTGGAGAATGGAGTTTTTATACTGCCATCTAAGTGGCATTTTCTACTTTGTAGTGATGGATGACTTGAGGAAGTTTTACTTTAATACTTTGAATGATTTATGATTTCATTGGTATGGGTTCATCCTCTACCAGTGCAGATAGAAATTTCTCCTTGTCCCTTATAAGTTGTTATAGCTAAAAAACAAAAATAAAATCTTCACCTAGTTGTCAACTTTCTGGTAACAAGCTACTCTCAATTGAATTTTGCTCTCTATCTTTTATTTACATTCTCTAAGAAGCTTTAACTGATTTCCCTTATTGAAAGTCATCTCTCCATCCTGAAATTGTCCTAAATACTTTTGCCTATAATCTTTCATTTGCCTCCTATTATTGACTATTATTGCCAAGATATAGTTAACTGTTTTCAGATCATATCTTTTTTCCAGCATTTGCTGCCAGGGATGACATCTTTTGTTTGTTTCTTTGTTTTTGATAATCTTTGGGTACATAATATAGTATTTGATCTTATGAAAACATGTAATAAATATTTTTGAATTTCATGACTAAAGTAGGGAGGAAAGGAGGTGAACCCTCTGTAGAAAAAGAGTTGCATAATAGTAAACGTATAAAACTTTTTGGATTAGCACTTCCAGGGGCAAACTCAAGATGGTGGAGTAAAGAAAATACTCATCCAAGTGTTCTCAACATTCCTTTCCAAACAACTTTTAAAATAGCACATAAAAACCAACAAAAGGATAGAATGAGACATTCTTCAAGCCCAAGAAAACATAGGAGGTTGGAAAGGGAGATATATGGCAGGGGAGGTTGACCCAGAGCCCACCTGGGTGAAACACCACTTGTGGGACCAGATAACGATAATAAAAGCCGCAACTTCAGAATCTTTCAAGTAAAAGACAATAAAGGGGCCTGTCAATTGATTAGAAAGAGATTACAAGATCTTTCTACTAACATTGGACAAGACCACACTCTGTTTGGAAAATCCATTCTGGGCAATATTTCAAGGCTGGAGAGAAATACTTTCACTCCTGATGGAGTGGGAGCCTTGAGGAACAGGATCATTTTTTATCACAAATGGTCAGATATTCTGAGGAATAGTATTTGTTCTGATCCTAAGAAAACAAGGACCCTGAGGAACAGTATTTATTGTAATTCAAAAGAATGAAGATACTTCCTAAGAAAGAATGAGAGTTCAGACCAGAAGAACAGTGACTTCATTTTACCCAGATCATGATACTTCCAAAGAGTATTGAAAACCTCCAAATCCCTAGAAGTAACTCTGAAAACAATAGTGCGGAAAAAAACCTAAAGCTTGAGATAGTGCTCTAAATCACTACACTAGGGATAAAATTGAACTTTAAGATAAAGTTCAAAATCAAGAACTAGTATAGAAAATGAGTTGACAACAACTAAAGAACTTGACAATTAAAAAAAAACTACTATGAAGGCAGGAAATCTCAAAACACAAACTGAGAAGAAAACAATGAGGTCAAAATAGATATAAGCAAAGTTTCAAAAGGAAAAAATATAAACTGGGACATGTCCAACAAAAATTCCTACAAGACTTAATACTTCCCAGCTGTTTGACTCTGGGCAAGTCACTTAACCCCAACTGCCTCAGCAAAAAAAAAAAAAAAAAAAAAAAAGAAAGAAAGAAACATTCCTACAAGAGCTAAAAAATAAATTTCAAAATCAAATAGAAGTGGTAAAGAAAAATAAAGAAATAAAAGAAAAAGAAGAAAAATATGACAACAGCTTAGTAAAAGACAGGAAAAAAACTCTTAAAAATAATAC
Organism: Sminthopsis crassicaudata; assembly: GCF_048593235.1. Classification (NCBI taxonomy): domain Eukaryota; kingdom Metazoa; phylum Chordata; class Mammalia; order Dasyuromorphia; family Dasyuridae; genus Sminthopsis; species Sminthopsis crassicaudata. The sequence continues at coordinate 86,209,947 of NC_133620.1, read as the reverse complement.
TTAAAAGACAGAATTGATCAAATGGAAAAAGCACAAATATTCACTGATTAAAATAAATTTTAAAAAATAGAATTGTCCAAATGGAAGGAAAAAAGCTCAATGATAAAAAATAATTCTTTAACAATTAAAATTGGGCAAATGGAAGTGACTGACTCCATGAAACATCAAGAAATAAAAAAAACACAAACAAAATCAAAACAAACAAGATTAAAAGGGAAGTACAAAACTGGGAAAACTTTTACAGTCATTGTTCCTGATAAAGATCTCATTTCTAAAATAACAAGCAAAGGAATGGATACTCATCAATTAGGGAATGCGAATAAGTCATGGTATATGAAAGTAATAAAATATTATGCTTCTATTAAAAAATTATGAATAAGCTGATTTTAGAATGCCCTGGAAAGATTTACATGAACTGATGCTGAATGAAACAATCAGAACCAGGAATACATTGTACATAGTAATAGCAAGACTGAAAGATATGATTCTTTTCCACGTTTCAGTGATTCAAGACAATCCCTATAAACTTTGAATAGAAAATGTCATCTGCATCCAGAAAGAGAACTGTGAAGATTTAATGTAAATCAACACATGCTATGTTCACTTCTTTTTTTTTTTTTTTTTTAATCTCTCCATTGGTTTTTCCCTTTTGCTTTGATTTTTCTGTCCCGACATGATTCAGGTATACATGTATAGAGGAAATAGGTATAAATTGATTATGCTGGGATTATGTAAAAAATGGCTCCATCAGAGAGATGCATGGGAGAGCAGAGAGGGGAAAAGTAGAATGGGGGGTGAGGAGAGATTATGTCCATAAGAAAAAATACACACTGAATAGTTTTCAAATGGAGAAGAAAATCATGGAGGGGTACAACACTTAAATGAAACGCATACTTAATTTGGTTCAAAGAGGGATTATATGTGTATGAATTTACACATATATTCATGTGTGTATATATAAATAGAAATACATATGTCTCTGCATGTATGCATATATTTGTGTGTGTGTACATATATATCCACTAATACATATTGTGTGTGAATGTATATACTCTCAATCAGCTATAGAAATCTAACCCATCAGGAATGTAGGAGACTAGAGAATTAAAAAAAAAAGAGAGAGAGAGAGAGAGAGAGAGAGAGAGAGAGAGAGAGAGACAGAGAATAGGATGAACTCATCCATTAAAAAAAAAAAAACAGATAGAAGAACAGATTAGAAACGAGAATTTAATAACAGGTATTTATAAGAAACATACTTTTAACAGAGAGACACACACAGAATCAAAATAAAGGGCTAGATCAAAATCTACTGCACTTCAGATTAAGTAAAAACAAATAAATATATAAAAATAAAGTCAGTGAGAGCAATAATGAAAGTAGATTATTTAAAAGGGATAAGAAAAGAAAACAAATCTTCCAAAACTGCATTATAGAAAATGAAGTAACATTAACAACAAATATATATGTATATGTATATGTATATGTATATATATATACCAAATGGCATAGCAATCAAATTTTAAAGTATAAATTAAATTACATAGAAGAGGAAATATACTAAAATTTTACTAATAGGGGACTTCAATTTTTCCCTCTCAGAGCTAGATGAATCTAACCATAAAATAACTAAAAGAGAAGTTTAATGAAACAAATAAAATCTTTAAAATTTTAGACATTTGGAGAAAATTGAATGGAAATATAAAGGAATATTTTCTCAGCTATATATAACACTTTCACAAAAAATTATCACATATCAAGGCATAAAAATATCACAACCAAATATAAAAAATATTAAAAATAAATACATACTTTTCATAATATCATATAATAAAATTACATTCAAGTGAGATTCATGGATAGAGTAAACATTAATTAGAATTAAAATTAATAGAAAATAAATGTTGTAATCTTAAAGAATGGGTAGGTCAAAGAATAAATCACAGAAATAATAATTTCATTGCATGAACAAGGACAAATTCCAAAATTCATGGGATGGAATTTGAGTAGTTCTTAGAGTATTCTTAAATTAAATGAGTATTCTTAGAAGAAAGAGAGAAATTGGCACTTGAAGAAAATTTAAAAAAACACCTTGGAAAAGAACAAATTGAAAGTTCTCAATTAAACATCAAATTGGAAATCTGAAAATTAAAAGAGATTAATAAAATCAAATGCCAAAAAATCCATTAGACTAATAAATAAAACTAGTACCTAGTTCTATGAAAAAACAGTCACTTGGATAAACTCTTGGTTAATTTGATTTATAAAAAGGAAAGAAAGAAGAAAATCAAATTACCAGTACCCAAAATGAAGGGGTGCATGTACCTACAAATGAAGATGAAATTAAGACAATTATTAAGTCTTTTCACCCAATTATATGCCAGTAAAAGTGACAAGCTAAGTGAAATGGATATATGTCTACAACAAAATAAGCTGTACAGATTAACAGAAGAGAAAAAAAAATTTAAATAAACTTATTTTAGCAAAAGAAACTGAACAAGTCATCAATGAACTCCTTAAGGGAAAAAAAGTCCCTAGGACTGGATGAATTTGTAAGTGAAACCTACTAAACATGTGAGGAACAGTTGATCCCAATATAACATAAACAATTTGAGTAAATAAGAACTCTTAGTAAATGCCTTTTATGAAATAAATATGTTACCTAAGCAAGGTATAGCAAAGATAGAGAAACTATAAATCAATTTTGTTAAGGAATATTAATGCAAAAATTAATAAAATGCTAGCACAGCAATATACCACAAAAATCATACACTTTAACTAAGTGAGCTTTACACCAGGGGGAAAAAAAAACTATCAGCATCAATGACAATACTAATAAAAATATATATGATATTTGATACAGATAATGCCTTTGACAAAAATAGAACATCCATTCCTATTTAAAATATTATAGAACATAACAATAAATGGAGTCTTCCCTAGAATGATAAGTAGTGTCTGTCTAAAACCAAAGCATTTTCTATATTAGAATAAACTTAAAATCTATCCAATAAGATCATGGATGAAAGAAAAATATTCATTATCATTACGCTTATTCAATATCTTACTAAACATGCTAGCTATAGCAATGACAGGACAAAGAAATTGAAGGAATAAAAATAGACAATGAGAAAACCAAACTATCACTTTTTGCAAATTATATAATGATATATTTAGAAAATCCTAAAGAATTAATTAAAAAAAAAAAACTAGTTGACTGGGACTTCATCCCAAAGAGATCATAAATAAGGGAAAAGGACCCACATGTGTAAAAATGTTTGTTAGAGCCCTTTTGGTAGTGGCAAGAAACTGGATACTGAATGGAACTCCATCAGTTGGAGATTGGCTGAATAAGTTATGGTATATGAATGTTATGGAATATTATATTCTTATATATATATATAATATATATGCAATATCATTGTTCTAATACACACACCACACACACATACATATATATATATATAGAGAGAGAGAGAGAGAGAGAGAGAGAGAGAGAGAGAAAGAGAGAGAGAGAGAAAGAGAGAGAGAGAGAGAGAGAGAGAGAGAGAGAGAGAGAGAGAGAGAGAGAGAGACATGGAGAGAGAGACACATGGAGAGAGAAACCAGAGAGAGAGAGTTCTATTGTTCAGGATGATTTGAAAGAACCCTGGAGAGACTTGCATGAACTGATGCTGAGTGAAATGCATAGAATCAGGAGAACATTGTACACAGCAACAGGAAAATTATTATGATGATTAATTCTGACAGACGTGACTCTTTTCAATAGCAATATGATTTAGGCAAATTCTAATGATCTTGTGATGGACAGAGCCATCTGCATCCAGAGAGAAAATATGAAAACTGAATATGGATCAAAGCAGAGTGTTTTCACTCTTTTGTTGTTGTTCTTTTGAATTTTGTTTTCTTTCTCATTTTTTTTCCTTTTTAATGTGATTTTTCTTGGGCAGCATGATAATTGTGGATGTATAGGAGAATTGCACATGTTTAACATATATTGGATTAGTCCCTGTTTAGGGGAGGGGGTAAGGGGAAGTAGAGAGAAAAAAATTGGAACATAAGATTTCAAGGGTAAATGTTGAAAAGTATGCATGTGGTTTGAAAATAAAAACCTTTCAAAAAACTAATTGAAACAAATAACAATTATAATAAAGTTTTAGGAAATAAAATAAACCTATGCAAATCATTAACATTTCTATATACTACCAATAAGATCCAGCAGGAAGATGTATAAAGAGAAATTCCATTTAAAATAACTGCAGACAAAATAAAATATCTGTTTATCCATTGTCTGAGACAAACCTAGGTACTCTATGAACACAGTTTCAAAACGATTTTCAAATAAATAAAAATAAAGCTTAACAGTTGAAGAAATTTTAAGTGCTTATAGGTCAAGCTAATATAATAAAAATGACAGTCCTACTGAGGTTAATTTACTTTTTCAGTGCCATATGAAATGAATTACCAAAGAATTATTTTATAAAGCTATAGAAACAATTTTTAAAATCATCTGGAAGAACAAAAGCTCAATAATACCAGTTAAATCAATGGAAATTGTGAAGAAAAGCAGCATTTTGGTAGCAAAGAATTATAAACTTAGTGGATGCTTTTCAATTATGGAATGGCTGAACAATTTATGGTATGTGGCTGTGATGGAATACTTTTGTTCTATAAGAAATAGCAATATGGATGGTTTCAGAAAAATTTCTGGGAAGACCAATATGAGCAGTAACAGCAATAGTGTAAGAATAATCAGCTATGAATGACTTACAACTGTGATGAAGACAATGATTCAAGACAATTCCAAAGGACCTATGATGAAAAATTCTACCTCCAGAAAGAGAACTGATTAACTCTGGATGCAGATGGAAAAATACTTTTTTTTAACTTTAAGTTTTTTGGGGGGAGTTACTTTGTTTCCTTTTTTTCAAACATGCCTAATATAGAAATGTTTTGCATGACTTCACACGCATAATAAAAATGAAATTGCAGGAGGAGAGAATGGTGGGAGGGAAGGAAGAATTTGGAACTCAAAATATTAAAAAATTCATTTTAACATTTTAACATTTAACATTTATATGTAATTGGAAAATATTTAATAAAGTTATTTTTAAAAAATCTATTGGAAAAAAATGTCTTGAACTTTCAGCTTCCATAAATACAATTCAAGATAAATGAAGTCATTTGTTGATTAGCTTAGGTAAGTAAGATAGTCCAAAAATAACTTGCTTTATAGGGAAGAAAATAACAGGAATTTCAGGCACAGAAGTTGTAAGATATTATCATTAAGGCAGCAAGCTTTCCTTTGGGAAATTAACAAAAATAATTTACTATGAATCCATTAGTTGGGGTCTTTTAGGAGATAGGTACATTTAGAACATAGGTATTTAGAACAAACAAAAATGCGGAGAGTGACAAAGCTAAGGCTAAAATAAATGATTTACAACAGGCATAAGAAAACTAAAAATGATTTTGAGAATTAAATAGGAAATATTGGTAAAAATGGCCTTGTAAGTCATAAAACAGTAGTGCCATGGGATAAGTAAGTATAGATGAATTCTGATGTGCCTGATTAAGAGGAATTCATAGTGAGATTAGAGATTTACTTAAGTATTTGGTTAATATAACTGCTAATGACATATACATATATATATATATATATATATATATATATATATATATATATATATATATATATATATATAAATTTGCTGTAAATTATCCCTGTAGTACTCAGTTTCAATTTCAAGGTCTTATAGAATTTTTTGTTCATGGGTTTTATACTGTTTAATTTGGAAGTGGTACGATCCACTGGCAATAACCTCTTAGTTAATGGACAAGGTTTCTGGTGGTAAACATAGGAAACTGGGGGAGTTCGTCTTAAGGATCTGTAGAATGAATATAAGAATTTCAATTTTTATATACTTTTGAACCCAATATAACAAGTAAACAATTTTAAACTAATTTAAATTAGTTTAATTAATTAATTAATTAAACTAAATTAATTAGTTTAATTAAACTAAACAAATTTAGTTTAAACTAAATTTCTTCCTGGGAAGCTATCATGTGAAAATGGTTTATGATGTTTGAGACTATATTTTTGAAGCTAACTGGCAACAGTACCACAAAAGTTCCAGTTAGTCAACAAGTAAATAGACATTTTATTTTGCACCTACCATGTGACAGGCACTGTGCTAACTTCTGCTCACACAATAGCAAAAAACAATTCTTATCCTTAAGAAGTTCACAATATAATGGAAGAAGACAATACAGTTTTTTAAAGCTGAAAAGAATGGAGGGTATACAGGATGGGAATGACGAAATCCTACAGCCGGATAGGAAATAAGATGTCTGTCCTTGACACCTTCTTTAAATGGAGAATCTGGCAAGAGTTATCTAATGTCTAACCTCAACTTTTTCCAATCAAAAGGAGAGAAGGATACCAAGGAGAGGAGTACTGATGAAGTGTTATTTTCATGACTGATGCAATTTTATGGGATGATGAATGTCTACGGATTATTATGAAGTCAAGAAAAACAGTCAGATAAGAAATGATGACCTGATAAAAAATTTTGCTCAAAATACAAGTGTACAGCATTTTCTTTTATTTTTAAGAAGCTATTTTTAAATCATCAGTCACTGCCTAAAGCATTGTATCTCTAAATTCTAGGATTATATATAGAACTCATGTAATTCTCAATTTCACTCACTTTTACATACTCTTCTCGTTCGCTCCTTGTAAATTTCTTCTGCTTCCCTTTTAAAAACTTTTTATTTTTCCTTATTAAATTAAAATTACATAACTTTTTTTGGTAGTTCTTTTAAAATGTTGGTTATATTTCAGCTATTTTATGGACATTTCTATTTAAATGTCTCCCATTCCTTTTAATCATAAGTCTGAATTAATCTTGGTGAAATTTAATAATTATGAGTTGAGTAGAGCTTGATTCATTTCATTATGGAAATCTTACCTACTTATATTATTATTCAATAATTTCCTCTTTTATACATTACTATTATACCTATACTATTATACTTCATAAACAATGTCATTTCTTTTTCCCTATTCTGATCCTTCCAACTAGATCATGAACTTCTTCAGGCTGGAGTCATGTCATTTCTCTTTGTCATATATTCCTACATGCTTATCACAAAGCTGAATACAAACATGGTAGGACATGGAAAAGTGATAGAAATTTGTACCTAGATGATCTGAGTTCAAATCTCACTTTTGGTACTTCTTTTAGAAAGTCTATAGATTTTTCTTTATCCATTTGGAACATGAAAATGTGATACCTAGTTTTAGTTCTATGATATAAATACAAATAGAATCCATTTATACTTGTTATAATAGCTATTAAACAAAAATCAACCCACATGCTTTATTTTCTCAACTCCAAAATCTTTATGAAAATAATGTCAGTCAGTGGTCTTAATAATTAGACCCAGTAACCTACATCCAAGCTAGTATGCTTTAAGGACATATGGACGAGAATGTGAAAAGAACTAACAGATTTTTAGAAATTATTTCCTATAATAGATCACATCTAAATAGTCCTACTTGGAAGTATCAGGAATAAAATTATCTTACATATTTTTTTCTTTTTAGTGGAATGCTAGAACTTCAGAAGAATTAGGATTTCAGATGAGCCAAAGGGCAGCAACAGTTATAATGGATCTGATCAGACCATAGTACATTGGTAATGATAATTTGTGTATCAACAGTAACATGAAAACAAAAGGAGTTGGGTCTGTTATGCAGGGAGAGGAAATGATAGCCAATTGCTAGTCTGTGTGCTATATTGATATCCATATCAATAAAATGTTAAAAGAAACTGAAAGGGACAGCTAGGTGGCTCAGTGGATAGAGCACCAGCCCTAAACTCAGTTCAAATTTGGTCTCAGATTAGACATTTAATATTTCCTAGATGTGTGGCCATGGAAAGGTCACTTAAGCCCAATTGCCTCAGGGGGAAAAAAAGAAACTAAAAAAGGTTTCCATCCCATGTGGTAAATATCCTGTGAGGAAAAGTTAGGGGGAAAAAACACATGAGAGGAAAAATAATATATGGTTGTGAAAAGAATACTGAATTTATAATCAAAGCACTAAGGTCAGATTCTCAGCTCTGTCATGGAAGTGGGAAAATTAACTGGGTACCAATTTCCTTATTTATAAAATAAGGGAAGGTGGGCCATTCCCCTCCATGCTCTGCTTCTGACTTTCAGGAGTCACACCATATTTCACTTTTGCCATCTCACCTTAGAATGTCCCTTAGAGATTTGGACCTCCTCATTCTGGAACATCTCACTTCTAGTCTTTCCCTAGAAAATCTCTCCACAATGCTGACCTTCTCTCATTGATGAGATCTCCATTTTTAGAAGTGTCTTACTTTCCCCTTTCCCCTTCAGGTTCTGTCTCTGAATTTCCAGACTTTGTCAGCAAACCCATCAGCTAGTACTTTTTCCACCTTAATTCCAGTTTTTCAGCTTTCTTTTATGTGTTGTTTTAGAATGTAAACACCTTGAGGGCTGGATTCTTTCTTCTCCTTGCATTTGTAAAAGCACTAAAATTAAATCTGTTTCTGATACAAAATGTTATAAATAAAAACTTGTTTTCTGCCTTCCTGCACTAAATTAACCTTAAAGTTCTTTCAAGCTCTAAATCTATGATTCAATAGTTTGGATGGTTATAATTTGTGCCCATAAGAAAAATACCATATTGATGCAACTATGAATTCTTTGAAATGGTAAAGTAAGTGAATCAATTGCAATCATAAACTTTTCAAGAGCAATTAGTAAGTAATAAAATTGACCTGATTTGAAATACCAATTCTTTTCCTACTTTAGTACTACCAGTGAGACTACCCAGCTAATCCACAGGAGAAGGATAGGCATGGGTATTGCCATTCAATAATTTTTCTATTCTCACAGATCACTAGAGTGCAAGAGGAGAATGAGAAGGAAGAAAGAGGGACTCAGCCTCCAGCTAATCAATTAAAGAGAGTTATAGGTTGTTTGCAAGTTTGCAGCATGGGACCTTGATGTTTGTCTTGTTTGCATGTGTTGTTGTATTCTCCTATGGAAATAGTCCTTGGAGTTTGTGTCTACCTCAAGTTTTCTCTTGACAAATAGCTGAAAGGTCAAATATAAGTAGAACCTTTCTGGAAAAGTCTGACATTTCTGGGGCTCCAAGTTGAAGTTTTATAATGATGAGAATTATCTGTGGCTATTCACACCCCCAGAGTGGTCCAGGTAGCAGCTAAGTTACTGTCCATTGCTTGGGAAGAATACACACTAAGAATGTCACTTTTTCTGGGGGGGAAATAAAGCATACTATAGAATAATTTTTGCAAAAAAATTAAAGGCCTGAATTATTCAGAAACTGGAAGGATAAAACTTAATTAACTGAAATTTAACTGTAATGTAAGGATGAATTCTAACCAAACATGGAATTTATATCTATCTTTAAAGGGGTTTGGTGCATGTTCTTTTAACTGGGCCAAAAACAAGTTTTCTACAAATCCCATTGGCAAAATGCTTTAAGCTTATCTTTTCTTTGTCTACTCATGTTTGATCTAATTTTTTATATTTCATTCCATGCCATCTTTAAAAATATTTCTCATTTCTCCTTGAGGTTTTCACTTTCCTAATATTTATAATGGTTTCTTGCAATCTTAGATGTCCCTCAGCCAAGCTGTACATATTTAAGGATTTAATCTTTCTTCATAAATCACTTTTCCATTCCCTCAGTCATGTTTGCTGCTCTGAATTTCCTCCAGGTCCTTTATATCTTTTCGGCATTGAGGTGCCCCAAATGAATGAGTTTCAGCTCATTTCCATATTTTTCCCTCTCCCATGCTGCCTCCTGTTGTGTAGCTATTTGTTTTGGTTATATCTAGCTCTGAGCTGCAAGAAGGGTTATCTTGCTGCCCAGCTAGTATCCACATCTTTCCTTGCTTTATCAATGACAGATGGAGATTAATAAATACTTTGTTTATAGTGAATCCTGGGTTAGTATTACAGAACTAAATAATACTCAATAGCAGACATTTTTGAAAATTAAATTATAGCAATCAACTAACTAGTCAACAAGAAGATTGGTATGCAGAACGATTTTGTGTGTTTAGTGGAGCCCTCAAACATGTATTATTTGAAATCTAAGTATATTTCCAGAAATAGTTGTTGTGTTCATTTAACCAAATAAAAACTAAAAGTTAAGGTAGAGCACGTTTTGTTTTGTTTTGTTTTTTTCTCCTGAAGGATGACCTCCGCTCAGAAATGCCCTTTCAAGCATTAGATTTAAATTTTAAAACATGTTTGCCAACATTTTAAATTCCCCAAAGCTCAGATTAATTACCAGATGCTCCTGCAAGCTCAGCAGCATCAGCATCCAGAGCTCCACAACCCTGACTTCCTGCAGAACTGGAAGCTTTTTGAACTTGGTAAAATCTCTATAGACCACCTGCTCACAGTCTCCTGATTCCTCAGTGGAACAGTTAATTTTTTGCAAATAATTGAATATAGTCAGGTTGTGTCTATGTGGTGTAAAAAAGGGAACAGTTGGCTATTTCCTAGCATATCTGACCACATTTTGAAACATAAGTTTCAAAAAATCCAAAGGATGATGAAAAGATTTAAGGTGGGCTTGGAAAAGCACAACCATGTTCCTGGTGATGATATATACAAAAGAAATTATAAAAATAATATTAGGGAGGACATGTAGGAAAAAAGGATGTGAGCTATTTATGAATCTAACATGAAGATAATCCATAGACAGCTACAAAGGCTACACTAGAATCCTGAAATTAAAGAAAAGCCACTAAGTCATTGGAGGGATAGACTTTTGATGATTCCATGGTCTCCCTCCTGACCATGAAAAAATATGAACAAGAATTACAAAGATAAAAGGTCGTGGAATGATTGACCTCTGCACTAGTGGAGGGAATACAAACATGTACTGATATAAGTACAAATTACAATTTGTCATGATTCATTCATAAAGTGACTTATTTTGAAAAAAAACTTGATATTTTAAAATGTTATCTTATTGTTATCCTATCCTTATAAGTTTATCAAGAAATAAACTAGTAAAAGTGAATGAATAAATAAACTCATTTCATAAATTGGGGAAAATGGAAAGGTTATAAATGCTTAGATTTGCACAGAGGATAGGAACTTATCTGGGAGTAGAAAAATTAAATTCATTTGGAATGTTGTATTGTGGGAATGCTGTTGAAATTGATTCCTGAATCACAGAATATCAGAATCAGAAGATATGTTAAATACCATCTAGACATCCATAGGTGGAAGATAATTGCTACAACTTCTTTTCCATTTGATTGTTTAGCTTTTGCAAAATAAACAAACCCATTGAAAGAGAATGCACCATCTTCTAAAAACAGAGATCATTCTACTTTTGAGTAGCTCTGTTGAAAAATTTTTCATTGTATGAATTTTATATTAATGTTTTGAAACTTCAATCCTAATCCTACATCTGTTCTTTGGGGTTAAGCAAAAGCAATCTAATTCTTTTTTCATGTAAAACCACCTCAAATATTCAAGGACAGATAGTATGGTGCCCTCTTCTCCCAAGTCTCATGTCTTTCCTCCACTATGTCTTCTCTTTTGTATACTAAACATCTCCATTTCTTGATTGGGAATTATCTTGTCCTAATAGCCTTCATTTTGAATAAAATCCAGTTTATTTACTAATAATAATTCCTAAAATGAGAAGTCTAGATATTCTAAAGAAGTAAAATGAGGGTAGCTTTATTATAGCTTTATTACAACTTCCTGAGTTCTAGGACACAATGCTTTTCTGAATAAAGCATTTAGTCTCTCAACAGCACACTGATCACAGGGCCTATGGCACATAGTAAGTGCACAACATGTGCTCTCTGATTTGAATTGATGTTTGAGAATTTTAGACTTTGTAGAGATAGCATGTTGTAGTGGACAAAGAGTTGGTCTCAGAAACATGAAGTCCTATATTCAAATCTTACTTCTGAACTGACTGACCATAGGCAAGTTGCTTAATTTCTCCTTAAGATTTTCCTATCAGTTGAAAAACTAGGTTTCTTTGCATTAATAAGGGGAATTTCCTCTTCTCAATTGATACAGATCAATGAAATCTTCAGTCTGGTCCCTATCCTTACAGGGCCTTAAGTTCTGAGATACAAGATAGATATGTAATAGAAGCCCCACATTTTTAAACATTTAAAATTTAGTTATCTTGTTTTCTGAAGTATATCATTTACTCCTTGTAAACAGAGGCCATATATAATAAGCACATGTATACTAGTTAAACTTGATTGAATTCAAAAAGCATTGATTTAAATTTAAAAAACAAAGGGCCTATAAAATATTCCAGTTTACATTGGACTGGTGGCTGTGGAACAAAGCAAACTAAAAATAGTCCCTTCCCTCAAGACATTTACACTCTACTGGAAGGAAACAGTAATCAGTAAAAACTGTTTGTGCATCAACTGATGCTGAGTGAAACGAGCAGAACTAGGGGATCATTATACACTTCAACAATGATACTGTATGAGGATGTATTCTGATGGAAGTGGATATCTTCAACATAGAGAAGAGCTAATCCAATTCCAATTGATCAATGATGGACAGAATCAGCTATACCCAGAAAAGGAACACTGGGAAATGAGTGTAAACTGTGAGCATTTTTTTTGTTTGTTTTGTTTTGTTTTGTTTCTCTTCCCAGATTATTTTTACCTTGTGAATACAATCCTTCCTTTGCAACAACAACAACAAAATTCGGTTCTGCACATATATATTGTACCTAGGATGTACTATAAGATATTTAACATGTATGGGAATGCCCGCCATCCAGGGGAGGGGGTGAAGGAAGGAGGGGAAAAATTCGGAACAGAAGGGAGTACAAGGGATAATGTTGTAAAAAAAAAATAAAAATACCTATGCATATGTACTGCCAAAGAAAATGTTATAATTGTAAAAATTAATTTTAAAAAACTGTTTGTACAAAATGGACTTAAATGAATTTTAAATTTAAAATGAGCCAGAGAAGGAAATGGCAAACCACTCCAATATCTTTTCTAAGAAAACCCTACAAAACAGGGTCAAGAAAAGTTAGACATACCTGAAAAATAACACAATCATCTCTCTTGCCCTAGGATAATAATAACAAAAATATTTCTATAACACTTCCAGTGTCTTGTGTAAAGTGTAAAGCGCACTTTACAATTATCATTTCATTTGATCTTCATAACTATTACCCACCATTGTCTCATATAAATCAAACAAATGGATAAAATGACTTTCCAGTCTCACCATGAAGTGTCTGAGGTCAGATTTTTAACTCAGCTTGTCCTGACTCCAAGCCTGGCTGTCTATCCACTGTACCACTTAATGGGTTGGGGCATGTTCTATGATTCTGCAAAAGAGAGGATTATCAATATGGTGTAGGAGCTTAAAGGTACAATAGTCCAGATGGCCTGTTACGAATCTTTTTAAAGTTTAAGAAAATAGTATATATTCATAAAGATTTATGTCAAAGAAAAGACCTAATGGTTAAGTTGACTATCATCAAGATAAGACAATCATGCAATGATTACATGATTATATATATATAATTGAAGGGCACATCACTAGATGTAAAGTAATGGCTCTAATATATCTTCACTAGTCTAACCATATGTATGCTATTGTAGCAAGATGGGGAATCTACATTTTAATTTAACAAAGTCAAGTGCATCTTTAAAAAGGGTGTGCAGGATAAAAGCTGAATAGAAACACTGCTGGATCAAAGGACTTAGTTCCAAATTTCTCTCAAGAATGGTTGGATTCCTTCATAGTTCCACCAGCAATGTATCAGTGTCCCAGTTTTCCCACATCCCCTCGAACATTCATCATTATCTCAGATTAGCCAATCTGACAGGTGTGTAGTGATATCTCAGAGTTGTCTTAATTTGCATTTTTCTGATTAATAATGATTTGGAGCATCTTTTCATATGAGTAGAAATGGTTTTAATTTCTTCATCTGAAAATTGTCTGTTCATATCTTTTATCATTTATCAATTGGAGAATGGTTTGAATTCTTATAAATTTAAAGCAATTCTCTAAGGGACCCGCATGTACAAAAATGTTTGTGGTGGCCCTTTTTGTGGTGGCAAGAAAATGCAAACTGAGAGGATGCCCATCAGTTGGAGAATGGCTGAATAAGTTATGGTTTATGAATGTTATGGGATAATATTGTTCTATAAGAAATGATCAGCAGGATGATTTCAGAGATGTCTGGAGAGAATTACATGAACTGATGCTGAGTGAAATGTACAGAACCAGGAGATCATTATACACAGCAAGAAGACTATATGATGATCAATTCTGGTAGACATGGCCCTCTTCAGCAATGAGATAATTCAAACCAGTTTCAATTGTTCAGTGATGAAGAGAGCCAACTACACCCAGATAGAGGACCATAGGAGCTGAGTGTGGACCACAACATAGCATTTTCACTCATTTTGATGTTGTTTGGTTGCATTTTATTTTCTTACTCATTTTCTTTCCTTTTTGATCTGATTTTTCTTGTGCAACAAGAAAATTGTATAATTATGTTTACACATATTGGATTTAACATATATTTTAACATGTATAACATATATTGGATTGCTTGCCATCTAGGAGAGGGAATGGAGAAAAGAGGGGAAAATCTGAAATGGAAGGTTATGTAAGGGTCAATATTGAAAAAAGTATCCATGCATATGTTTTGAAAGTAAAAAAGCTTTTGTTTAAGGGTGTGCAGGACCTAAAAACTAAGTCATATTGAGAACAAGATAAGGAAATTTAGAATATTTTGCCTAAAGAACAGGAGATTTAGGGGAATTATAATAATATTTTTAAAACATCTGAGGTCATGGAACAAGTAGACTGATTCTATGTTGTTCCAGAGTTCGGAAAATGGAAATTACAAGGACATTTATTTTTATTCAATATAAGGAAAAAAAATATTGAAAAACAGAGTTATATAAGAATAAAATGAGCTGTGTCTCAAAAAGTATTAAATTTTCTGATCATTAGACTCCTAGGTGGGAAGCTCGGTGATACATTGGGTAAAAGTGCAAGACTTCATATCAGGAACACTTGAGTTCAAATATAATTTCAGACACTTGCAAACTGTGTGATCCTGGGCAATTAGTAACTTCTCTCAATCTCAGTTTCCTCATCTGTAAAATGGAGATAATAATAACACCTACTGTGCAGGATTTTTTTTGTGTGGTGGTGTTTTGTTGTTGTTGTTATTTGTTTGTTTGTTTGTTTTAGGATCAAGTAATATAGCATACCTATAGTACTTTGCAAACCTTAAAGCAATATATAAATACCAGCTGCACATGTTCAAGCAGAACTTCAGTGACTACTTGTCAAAGATATAGAAGGAAATTTGGCCTAGATAACTGGTGACATCCTCTCCAAAGATAACAATTTTAAATAAATCCAAAGAATCCATTAATTGTATAATCAATGTAAAATAGCAATTAATTTCTAATCAACCTTTGTATTGACATTCATAAAATAATTGAAAGCAATCTAGATACAATTTGTCTTACAGTTTTTATAAGAAAAGGGGGGAAAAGGAAACAGGAAATATATATTGTATATATGTCTGCATGGATGATCTCTCTAATTCTAGTCCATTCAAGCATGATACAGTCTGACATTAAATCAACATTTATCACAAGAATGGATAACAGAAAACTGAAAAAAATTGAAACTCAGTTCTGAGACTCATAGCACCAATAGCTATGTTTCGAAGCAGAAAATTGACAACTGTTTCTTGGATGCTTCTCTCAATTATAAACATTTTTATTAAAGCAACAGTATTTTGCAAATATCAGCCTACTCTAGGTTTAACAACTTGCCCTTTGGAAATAATGAGCCTAGTCTGAGGGCAGCAGCAGAAGAGGGCCTTTCAGAGACTGGAAGAGAACTGAATAGTTCCAACTAGAAATAGGAGATCCAAGCTCCCAGGTCTTATAAAGAAGGCTATCTACAAATACATGCTAAGAATATATCCCCATCCAAATAGTAGGAAAATATGTATTATCATGTTATTAATGAGTAAAGAGAAGACATAAAAAGCAAGGAGATCAAATATAAAAGCCAAGCATAAATACTAGTATCAAATCAAGTTAAAATATGACATTAAAAAGAGGCACCTAAAACATTCCTCCACCTTTCTCTAAGTCTATTTTTTAGTCCTCTCCTAATTCCAATCTATATAGCCCTTTCCATAGTCAACTAAGATCTCTGGGATATTGATGCCCAATATTTCTAACTTTCGACCAGAAATTCTATCTGAGATTCTATCTATCACTGGAAACTCGGGCTTAACCATTCAAATAATCAATGAATATTAATCTTAATGTTTTCACCAGAAACAGAAACTAGGGTATCAAACTTCCTCCATAGTCATTGGGAAATATGTAAATTAGAATCTCTCCCACAGAATGTCAGCTATTTTTTTTTTCTTTTTCACCAAACTCAAATGTTATTTTTCCCTGAACAACTGAAAAAAGAATTAGTCTAATAAACAACAATCAATCATACCTGAGGTTTTTATAGGACTGTGAGATATTCAATTATAATTCCCCTTAATTTTTTTGTGAGTAGAATTAAATATAAACATTTCTGTTTTACATGTATTTTTATATCAATAAAAAACACAGGAAAATAGCAACATTTGATTACAAGTCTATGTACTAAAGTAATAGTATCAGGCAAATCAGTATTGATTCATATAAAACATGGGCAATAACAAGTTTGCAGAAAATTTATGTAATCTTGTCTACCAAAATCCTATTTAACTCCTTGAATTTTTATTTGTCCTGATTCTTGCCAATTCTTTCTCTCCAACTCTGATGAAAATAAAACAATAAGAAAATGTAAACAAAAAAGTAAAGAACATAAAAACATTTTAGACCTACTTTTGATTGACACTAATTTTAATTGAGTTGTAATGGGCCCTGTGAACAGAGACAAGTGTGAATTTTGTGGCAATCTTTAAAGTTATTACTCAAGTAGATCAAATGTGCTATTGCATAGAGTACAGTTTAACTTAAGCTCATGTTGTTCATATACAACACTGGGACACAGGAATGATATGTGTAACTTTTCACACTATAATTTTGTGACCACAGTTTAGTCAATAGTTTCAAAGAATTTTACAGAGTTTACAAAATGGGGGATTAGAACCTTCCAATCCCAACGTTCCAAAGGCTCAATAATCATGTCCACATTTTCTCTAAATACCATGGAAAATAGGTATATATATATTCCTGGTCAGGGAATTTTAATTAATTAAGAGCTTCTAGTTTCTGCCTTACTCAGATATCCTAGGTTTCAGTTCCTTGCCAGTTTGATAATCCTTCTTTTAGTAGAGAAAGCAGAAGCAAAATCAATCAAAGAGGTTCCACTTCCTCTCTATCTTCCAAAATCATCCTAATTCATAACTAGCAGTGCTGAGGTCCTTGATTTGCTCTTTCAATTAATATTAATATATTTATTTTTATTATTTTAGCCTTTGTTACAAACCTCAACCTACACTGTCCCATAGCTTTTCTGAAGTAATTTTTACAAGATCTTCCCACTTATTTATTATATTCATCCTCAAATGTCTGTTCTTCATTCCACTTTTCCTATAATCTCTTTTAAAGTATGAGTTGCCAGTTCAATCACACCATTCTTTTTAGATTTCGCCTCTTTTTTCACCTCATCAGGATTATTCACAACATTCTTTCACTTGAGTCTCCCAACCTTCTTGAACCAATTTGTTCCTTTTTTAGTTTTTTAGGCCATGGTGTATCTTCCCTATTCTTTTCTAAACTCCCTAAAATCTAATAAAGTCTTTCATAAAGTCAAGGGTACAGGTCAGCTTATGCATAACATTCTATTTGTTATCTGTTCTAGCCTTTGGTGATTATCACTCCCTCACACACACTGACTTATCTTCAAGAACAGTTCTTATTGTTCACACAATTCACTTGGCAATTAATCATGCACCAACTTGTGACATTTCTTAAATCTTTATCATGAACCAGTGTTTATTTCTTATGACGGTGTTTAATTTTTACATGCTGAAACCATCAATCAAAGGGCATTTGTTTAGCAGTTATATGTCAGAAAGGGTTAGGTTTGGGAGATACCAAGGCAAAAGTTAAGAAATAAAATAATAATTATAAAGAAAAACATAAAAAAAATCCTTATTTTCAACAATTTTAAATTCAATCAGGGGATAAAACAGACAGATGAAAAAACTGATAAATGGATATCTAGGTGATAATTTATTGTCCAGTTATGTTCAACTCTTCATGACCCCCTTTGTTTTTGTTTTTGTTTTTGTAAAGATACTGGAGTAGTTTGCCATTTCCTTCTCCAGCTCATTTTATGAGGCAAACGGGGTTCAGTGACCTGCCTAGGGTCACACATCTCCTAACTATCTGAGGACAGATTTGACCTCAGAAAGGAGTCTTCCTGAATCCAGAGCCAGCATTCTATGCACTGTAACCCTTCTTTTCCCCATAGGTAAATGACAAATAAGATGCTAGATAAAAGATAAGTGATAGACAGCTAGACATATAGATACCTACGTACATACAGACAGACATATATACATGTTAGTTCAATGGATAATAGCTCTGAACCTGAAGATCTGAGTTCAGATTCTGACATTTACTATTATCTTGGTCAATTCACCTAATTTTTATTGTTCTTAGTTTCTTCATCTCTAAAATGATGGTAATAATAGCACCTATTTCCCAGAGTTGTCACAAGGTTCAAATAAAATAGTGTTTGTAAAAATGCTTTGCAAATCTTGAAGAACTATATAAATATAAGCTATAGTTATATTATATAAGTATATTATATATAATATATCTTTATTAATTAAGTATAAATGTTATATGTATATTATATATTATATAGCATATTATATAAGTTAATAAGTTATGTGTTCTATAACATATATATACACATATATTACTTTTATTATATAATAGTACATATTATATAACTTATGGAAAAATAAGTTAGAATCAAGTTGTAAAGTGTTTTAGAAGCCAAAAAAAAAAAAGGAGTTTATATTTTATCCTAGTGGAAACAGAGACATAGTTTGGAAATAACATAGTGAGATCTGATGTGATCATATTTCTACACTGAATCATTTAATTAGATATTAAACTTCATGAAGGCAAGGATCACATCATCTCTTTTAATCCCCTACAGCATAACAGATATTCAGTAGCAACTCAAAGATAGAAAACACTGTGCTAAATCCTGCCTTGATGAGTCCAGCAAAATGAAAAACCTGGAGAGCAGCAACCTTTTCATTTTGTTATTATATCACTGGTGCCTTGACAACATATGCATACTAAATTTAAATTAAATTAGACTACAGAATTTTAAGCTCCTGTAGAATATAAATCCCTTGAAGATAGTTAGTGTTTCATTTTTGTCTTCATGTTAGCACAAACTAAGCGCTTGATAAATACCTGTTGATTTGCCATGCTAGTCTAGGTTGGAGTGATTGTATTACTTTTCATGTAACTCAAGTTCAATGTTCTTTTTCCTCATTGCCTTTATTTTATCAAGAAATTCCCATGTTTTAACACAAAGAAATGGGGAAAGTAGAAATCGAGGGTCAATTTGTGGGAGAGTTATATCATAGATGCCTTTAGGACTCCTCACTTCATGGCTTGTAAATAGATATTTAAAGCCATGGATAAAGCCAATACTAACTGTTTCGTGATCTATGTGTAAAAAACTATAATTATTCCCTTACACTAAGTAGGGACAATCTTTCCCCTGGGAATGGTCCTCTTCATTAGAATGTAAGGTTCTTAAAGGCAGAGACTATTTATTTTGTTTGGACTAGGATCCTTAGCACAATGCTTAATAAGTGCTAAAATGTTTATCAGTTTCTATCTTAACACATTTTGTAAGAAATGTTCTTTTTTTATATGCTTTACATGATTGCATATGTATAACCTATATCAAATAGCTTATCATCGTGAAGAACAGGGAGACAAGGAAGGCAAGGAAAAATTTTGGAACTCATTTTTTAAATAAATGTTTAAAATGTCTTTAAAAGTATTTGGGATGTCCTATTTTAAAATAAGAAAGTCAATTAGTAAGACCCAATGAGGCCAGTGTTGGGGATTAAGATTTTTTTTGAAAATCCAAATTAAGTGTTTTATCTTGTTTTTAAAGTTATATTCAAAGCAAGATAGAGGGAAATTGTGGATATTAAAATTAAGAAAAGTGTGCTTTTATTAAATTTTGTAGGTTCATGCTCTTGAGTATAGAATTTAAAACATCCACAACTCATTTAACTTGTCATATGGCAGTTTACTCTTGCTTCTTATATTATGTAATTTGCCCACATCTTGGACACTATAAATTAGCACATCTCACCTCAGAAATTTTGCTGAGATGTCAAGTCAAAAGTGAGCCATCTGCTGTGACATTACAAATCTTTAAATCAGAAATTGAAATATAAAAATTCAACACTCAGGAACATTATGTAGATTTATGGAACTCTCTAGGGAACTCTGGGTTCATAAACCAATGAAGAGATTACAATATACTATTTTCAAACTATGACACATATAGCTTTTCCCCAATACTTTCCACATTGTTTAAAGTAAATTGACACTCATTTTGCTCTGCTCAGCAATTTAAAAGGTCAAACCATAAAACCACTTCTTTCTCAGAATAAACTGTAAGATTAATTTGAAAAGTGAGTTTACAAAATCCAATATAAATTAATCCATTGTCAAATATATTTTGGGGCATGCTCTTGGTGACAAATATCTTTTGTACTACATTTCAAAAAGGGCACATAAACACAAATGCAGAAACACACTCATATCCTTGAATATAGACAAAAGAAAATGTCTTTTATATCACATTAAGGAATATTGACTTAGACATTCAGAAATAAATTTAGAGTTGTAAATGAGCTAGGTAAGCTTGACTAATACCCTTCTGCCCATTTCCAAAAGAAAAACTGCTTTTGTTAGATTGGATCAACAAAGTTAGCAAATAAATGAATGAATAAATAAATGTCATAATCACATTGCTGCATTTTTAATATTTTTTATCTAACCAATTTTATCCAAGTCCATTTATGCACAAGTATTATTATGTAAAAGATCCTTATTTTAGCCTATGTGTGGAAGTAGACCATGACATCATAGATCTATAAGTGAAAGTTATCTAGGTATTCTAGAGTAAATCCTTCTTTTTGCATATGAAGAAAAAAAGGTTTTAAAAAGGTTAAATAACTTGTGCAAGATGACAAATTATATATGCATGAACTATTTCGATTTCTAGTTCTGACACACATGACCTATATGGGTGTGTATTTGAATCAAATATTTGGGCTACCTGCATTAATCTTTTGGATTACTAGTTACCTATGCATGCAGAAAATCTACCATCTAAGCCTACTTAAACTACACTGTCATCATCATCTACCATTATCTAGTAGCAACTACTAGAATTTCAACCAAAATCAAGTGAAAAATAACCAGATCCTAATGTCTATGCTTTTAACATCTCAACCTAATTCTATAAAAACAAACATTATTGTTGAATTTTTTAAAGGTATAAATATTATTCTTAGTAGTAAATATCTTTATCTGTAATTGAAGTATCGTATCCCTAATATATATTAGCATGAGCTCACAATATGGGACATAGCATACTTTGTAGATTATGGGTCCAGCAAATCCTAATCCTACATTGATGTCCTTTGGTTACTTAATATATTTGTTGGCTATCTTTCCACTTACTTAGCATGTGAATCTAGAAATATGAGCATTGTCATAAGACAATCAAATAAGTAAAAAGAGCTTAGATTTTATAATATGTAATATATAACATATTTATATAATATATAATGTAACTATGTAATAAAAGCTATTAAGCTTCTCATGATTTATTCCTCTCATTTCTCATGGATTTCTGCAGATTTTTGGATCAGAGAACTAGAGTTGTGTTTTCTATCTCTATAAAGATCCAGTTCTAATACTTAATAACTTTGTGTTCCCAGATATCATTTATCATCTATGACTCTCATTTTACATCTGTAAAATGATTATAATGATGTGTGCTTTGTCTACGTCATAGGATTTTTGCAAAGAAAATCCCATGTAATATTTAACATCTTATACAAAAATAAGCAGTTATTTTTCCCACTAATGATATTTTTCTCATATTACATTATATCACATTATAGGTTAGGGATTAGGTTTAAGGTGAAATGAAAATTTAACTCAATTTCTTTTCCTTTAAAACTTATCAGTGATAGACTTGGCTGTTTTCAAGAAGGAGTGATTCAACACAGCTCCAATAGACTTGTTATGAAAAGAACCATCTGCAGTCAGAGAAAGAACTTTGGAGACTGAATATGTAACAAAGCATAGTATTTTCATGTTTTGTTGCTGTTGTTGTTTGGTTGGTTTCTTATTGTTTTTTCCTTTCTCATATTTTCTTCTTTCCCTTTTGACCTGATTTAGTTTATGCAGAGTGACAAATATGAAAAAAATGTTAAAAAGAACTGTACATGTTTAATCTATATTGAATTGGTTGCTGTTTAGGGGATGGTAGAGAGGGCAAGGGAGGGAGAAAAATTTAGAATGCAAGGTTTTACAAAGGTGAATGTTGAAAATTATCTTTGCATATATTTGGAAAAGTTTAGAAAAATAAAAACTATTATTTAAAAAATTTAAATTGAAAGAATTAAAAGTTATCAGAAGAGAGCTCAAAAATGTATGCAATGCCATCAGTTCTCTTTCAAAGTTCATAGACACAGCTATTTGATTTATATTAGCCCTGTCTGGTTTTGCAAACACTTTCTATTGTTGTTGTTTTTTTTTTTTCATTTGCTCAGAGACCCAAGGATGACTGATCGACTGAGTAATTTACTGGGTTGTGTAAAATGATACCATTTTATTCTCTTCTCTGAATGAGACTCTTCGGATATTATAAAAAGGTATGCATTTCTGTCCCTAAAAAGGTAAAATAAAAATAATAATTTATATAACAATATCATAATGTAATTTTTAAAAAAGAATACCAAATTTATAATTAGAGATTCTATGAAACATCTAAGTGAAACAGCATATAGAATCCTGGGTCTGGAGTCAGGAATACCTGAGTTCAAATCCATCCTCAGACATCTACCAGATGTGTGACCCTTCTTTATGTATTTTACCTCAGTTTCCTCATCTATAAAATGAGTCTAACAACAGTACCTACCTCCCAGGATTATTGTGAGAACTAAATGAGATAATCATAAAGAACTTAGCACAGTGCCTGGCACATAGTAATTGTTATGTGAATGTTTATTATTATTAATTCAAATCCTGTCATTGCTATTTATTTTGGACAATTTATTTCCCATGTATTAGCTTTAGTCCTTCCTTCCTTCCTTTCCCCCCATTCCCTCTGTCCATATAGGTTGTTATACCCTTGTGGGTGTTCTTTTTTTTTTTCTTTTGATTACTGGCTCCTTCCAAGATATCTTGGATTTATTGGCTGGATTTTCTTCTTAACTACACCTTAAATCTTAAAATCAATCTTATCCCCATTGATTGACCAATAATAGGTCCCAAGTCAAGACCCAATTGGTCTTGGACCCTGATTGATGCTTAGTGAATGTAAATAGCAATCATTTCTGTTTTGTCTTCCCTTCCCAGATTTATGTTTGTCTATCTACTTGTATGCATATATGTATCTAATGGGAATTTTTTGCTTTTTTTATTAGATGAAAGAGAGCTTTCTTTGCCTCAATTTCTATCTAAGCCTTCATTACTGAATAGATATAGCCTCAGCCAAACTGAAACTTATTAAAGACCTTAAATTTAAAAAGCCATTGGATCTAGATATATCTGGAGGAGAAAGAGAGGCAGGTGACCTTGCACAGTCCTCTCTTACTTAAATCCAATTCATTTGCATGTCATGGTGTCACCTTCCTAATGTCATGGAAGTCGTCAAGAAAAATTGACAAACAACAACAATTCTAATATGAAGCAGTTGGATTGGTTACCATAAATGTTAAGATATATGAACATAGGATTTCAAGTTGATGATTAAGTCAGTTTTGGAGTTGAAACACTCAAATTACCCTTTACGTGACTCAGTTTCCCCAGATGTTGAAAGTATTTATGCTCTCATTTCTTCCCCCATTTCTAAATCTCTTGGGAAAAGAAAACAAAATAATTAATATTGAAACAAAACTTGCTATTGAAGATTAATTGTATTTAAAATGGCATATATGTATATATAGTATAATAAAGTATACAGAAACTAATCTCTAAGCATAGAATTTCAGGAATCAGAGATCTTTGTGATAAAGGTAATGGGAAAGGACCAAACTGGAGGATCTTACAGAGCACCTTTGCAATCATTCCATCTGGATAAATAGCTCTTTGTATCTATGAATCAGGTCCAGTGGGCAAGCTGCTATGTTTTAGAGGAACAAAAATAAATAAATAAACAAATAAATAAATGACCCTTCATTGGCAGGAAGTTTCCTTCTGCTATTTTTGGAGAGAGGAAAGGAGGGCAAAGTAAGGAAGAAAAAAGAAAAGACTGTGTAGAAAGAGAAAAAGTCTAGCGTAAGAGAAGAGAGATGGGATGGAAAAGAGAAAAACAAAGAGAAAGGGAGAGACAAAGAGACAGATAGGGAGAGAAACAGACACAGAAACAGAGAGAGAGAGTGATATAAGGAATTAAGTATTTCATTCTAAGCTTCAAAGTATCAGAATTTTTGCCTTTTTTGTTGTAATGGGAATGAAAAGGGCAGTATTTTCTCAAGGTTTGTCTGAATTAATTGTGCCATTATACAATCATTAAAAATACCTGAATGTTCAATTTAAATTATTCCCACAGCATGCACTCACATTTTGTGTGTTGTATGTGTGTGCTTGAGTGTGTACATGTGTATTGTGTAAAGGTTTGTGTGTGTGTGTGTGTGTGTGTGTGTATACATATACATACACATAGATAGAGAGATAGACACACAGACAGATAAAAAAATATGCTTAGGAGGACTCTCATTCATTTTCTAGTAAGAAGTGAAAATGTGAAAAATAAGTAAAAGAAGTAGAGGTGGAAAAAAACTTAATGGAAGCATTATTCTTCTAAACACTTTGGTTCATCTAATTGTTTCCATTTATCTTCTTGACTTTCCCCTTCTAATAACAGTATTGAATAAGCAGTGTAATCCACACTGAATAGGCGTGAGTTTGACCATGTAATATTATTTTCATTATTATCCAGTTAAGGCATGTAGTCAATGTTTTAATGTTCACATAATAGAACTCCACTGAATATTGTTGTTTTCATTAAAGTATGATGATTAAACTTTTGATGTATATCTTTATCACTAATGTTCATGAACTAAAAATCTTTCATATATTAAAAGTAGGCCTCTGTTTCAGCTTGTGCAGAGGACTACAAAAAAAAACAATCAACAGCTCAAATATTGAAAGCAGTAGACAGATTTAATTTAACTTTTTTTTTAATCTTTTGATTGTCACAAATACCACCTGATGTTAGCCCTGTATTATGAGTAATAAGATTAAATGAGAATTTTTACTGTTCACCAAAGAATAGAAAGAACATCTGTCCTTTTAAAAATTGATAATTCGTTTAAACTCTGACACTACAAATAGAAACAATTGAAAACAGAGTGGTTGCCTGGTCTGGTGCTCTTAAAAAATACCATTGGAGGATTATGGGTATTTAAATTCTAGTTTGGGCAAGGCATTTCCCCATTTTAAATTTTTCTCACATTAGGATTAATCACAAAGGATTAAAATGGAGATGATGATTTACTGGGGTCCTGACAACTCTGAAAGTTGTAAATTTTGAAATTGTGACAATCTAATAAATCTTTGACAAAAAAATATTATCTATATAGAAATATTATCTAGTTTCAAGGAAACCAGAATTAAGAGTTTTTAAGATGTGATTCAGCACTCTGCATTTTTCCCTTAGGCAATTTGAGTCTTTATTCCTTATAATCAAAAGTAAAGAACTAGTTTACCTAGAGGTTAACAGATATCATTTTAATGCGTTTCCCCTGAGAAAGGAGTGCTTTATTTATAGTCTTCGGGGAAATAAAGATCAAATGAGAGTAGTACCAGGTAAGTAAGATAACTGAAGACAGGCAATGCTTGGAGATTAGTGCAGGTATACATCATATGAATCTCAGTGATCAAGTCTTGGGACATTCTGAGAAATGTATGAAATATTAATGGGAAGTTGAATATAGTAAGCATATTCAAGTTATGCAAGCATTTCCACTTTTCTGCCTGAAGGCATTCATATTTTCCAGGAGGAAGAGATTTTCCCATAGTTCTTTAGTTTAGCAATTCCTAGTCTACCCTCCGAAATACTAACCCAAAAACAAAATAGTAAGAGCAGGAATATTAAATCTAAGATTTTAGATCCCTACCAGGCTTGTTTGTTTGTTTGTTTTGGTTTTTGTTTTACGGGAAGAGTATGAGATCATAGTCATGGAACAGAATGACAATCCTTAAGACATATAAGACACCTTAGAGATAAATCATCATTCCTCCTTTCCAGTCCATTACCCTTTTCACTTTTATAGGTAAGAAAACTAGGAGCATCAAAAAATGAAGTGGAAAGTCACAGTTAGATCTGAGACATATATACAATAGAGGACTCATCTGAACACAGTATATTGTTTAAAGTTAGCTTTTAGAGGGATTGTCATTGGCTAAAAATAAGTAGACCTATCAACAGCCAGATCAACTCTGGCCAAATGAAAAATCTCTTTACATATTCATGTGCTTATTACAAAGAGTCCATAAATTAGCAAGCAATTATTAAAGTCCTATTATG
Source organism: Sminthopsis crassicaudata (assembly GCF_048593235.1). Lineage (NCBI taxonomy): Eukaryota > Metazoa > Chordata > Mammalia > Dasyuromorphia > Dasyuridae > Sminthopsis > Sminthopsis crassicaudata. Next base: position 86,183,043 of record NC_133620.1, on the reverse strand, counting down.
TGCCAGTTGTTCAGTCACTTCAGTCATGACTCTCTTCATGACTCCATTTGGGGTTTTCTTGGCAATCATACTAAAGTGGCTTGCCATTTCCTTTTCCTTCTCATTTTAAAGATGAGGAAACTCATTTGTTAAGACCCTTATTCAGGCTCACACAGATAATAATTTGAGTTCAAGTCTTCCTTACTCCAGACCTGGCACCCTATCCATCACTCTACTTGCCTGCCCATTATATGCCAAACATGGTACTAAATGCTGAATGTGAAAATATGTTCTAGAAATTAAATGGCTTTCTGTTAACAGGGGCCTTCATGTAAATAATTGTTTATTTACTCTTACATAGTTTTTGTGAGAGTTCCAAAATTCTGGAACAAATTATAGGTTGAAACCATTCCATTATTTAGCTGTTACATTTTATCTAAAAAGACTTTCTCATTATTGACACCTTGATATTTAGTATTCTGTCAAATTAGAAGTCCAGAAAAAGACATGGAGAGCAGAGGAGATGCTTTAATAATATATCTTTGAATTTTGTGGTTGATTAATTTTCCCCTTTGGACCATCAATAGACCATCAGTTTTAAGGTTGAACACTGCTGATATTTACCAAAATATAGGGCATTTTTCCTTAATTTTAGCTTGTTTATGGTTTTGACTTTTTTTCTCCAGTCTGATCCTCTTTATTCACCTGTACTTGTTCACTCTGATTCTTTCAGTATTCCATCCATATAAAATTGCTTTATAAGTTATTATTGTTTTCAATTTCAGCTGTTTTTCTTAATTGAACAGTTGTGAAGCCTGCCTGGTCTCCTTATATATTACTCAATTAATCACCACTGGCTAAGCAGTACCCTAGTCTCAACCTTGGCCATAACTACTGCCCATTGACCCATATAATCCCAATATAAGACCCAATAGTTATAGCTTTGGAGACAGAATTCCTCCCACCAATTGAATGTTTAAATATTATTTATTCTTAAGATGCAAGATAGAGATCATGTTCAAAAGGATCTAAGGGGAATGCATTATAATATGGTACATAAAATGTATCTGGAGTTACTTGACAATGGTTACTAGCTATGTCCTCTTGGGAAAGCCATTTAACTCATCTAAAATTTAGCTTCCTCTTTTGTAAAACTGAAGTAATATTTTTATCTCACCTTTTTGGCTATAGTATTACAGTGTCATGGAATTTCAAAGTTGGAAAGGATCTCAATAACAGAAAAGAAAAAGATTCCTAAGACAACATTCTCCTTGACTGGTAACCCATTTTTTCCTTGATTTTCATGATCACTAGAAATCTTTGGGCATAGAGGATTCTTTTAAAATAACCCTCTTTATACTGATGGAAGTGGATATCTTCAACATAAAGAAGATCCAACTCACTTCCAGTTGATCAATGATGGACAGAAATAACTACACCCAGAAAAGGAACACTGGGAAGTGAATGTAAATTGTTAGCCCTACTGTATATCTACCCAGGTTACTTATACCTTCGGAAGCTAATACTTAATGTGCAACAAGAAAATGGTATTTACACACATATATTGTATCTAGGTTATATTGTAACACATGTAAAATGTATGGGATTACCTGTCATCGGGGGGAGGGAGTAGAGGGAAAGGGGGGATAATTTGGAAAAATGAATACAAGGGATAATATTATAAAAATAAATAAATAAATAAATACAAAAATAAAACTAAAAAAAAAAAAAAAAAAGAAAGTTAAAATAAAATAACCCTCTTTACTCTGGAATAAATTATTATTAGATAGTCGCTTTTTTCTTATAAGAAATCCAATCAACCTCTTTGCAAATTCTATTCATTTGTTGCTTATTTTGCACTCTGTGTCCAAAAAGAACAAGCCCAAATCTATAGTGACATTGACATTTTCCATTATAAAGATATTCTCCAGCTTATTAGAATTCTTACTAAACGGTGGTACCAAGAATTGGCCACAATATATCAGGTTGTTCTAACAAATGCAGAATACAAAGCACTAGGACTTCCTCATTCATGGGAGATAAGTCTCTCAGTGCAGACCAAGACCACTGTCAAAACACTTAAATGACTCATGTTAAGTTTGAAGTTCACTAAAACCTTATATCTATCTCTCTCTTTTTAAGATAAATTGCAATCTGACCATATTTACCTTTTATTTGTGAAGTTGCTTTCTTAAACCCAAGTGTTATTCGTATTAAAATGTATAGTATTACTTCATTCCAAAATTTTTCTGGCTCCTAATGTGCAAATTTAATAAAGAAGACATCTATCCTATAATCTATTTCACTAAAAAGTAGTTAAGTGGTAGAGTGTCAACACACCTTTGGAGATCTCCTTCCAACTTGACATGAAACCATCAAAGTCCAAGATCTTTGGAACTAAGCTGCTATTTGGTGCAGTGGATAGATTCCAGCCCTGAAATCAGGAAGACTTGAGTTAGGTCTCAGACACTTACTACTTCCTAGCTGGGTAACCCAGAGCAAGTCACTTAACCTCAATTGCCTCAGAAAAAACAAAAACAAAAACAAAAACAAAAAAAAAAAAAAAAAAAAAAACTTTGGAATTACTAGACCTGTAAAGAAAGAAAGAAGTTTCAGCAGAGTTAGGAGGTAATAACTATAAAATTTAGTACTAAAAGTAAACTAGAAGAATACCCCCTTATCCCAAATTCCTAACTCTAGCATTTCCCCATTTTCCACCACCTTCTCCTATTATATCTTTTTCCCCTTCAAGACCAAAAAGCATCAGGTTTAAAAAAAACAATTTCCATAGCAAGATGTGATTTCTAGTGTAAGGTAAAAGATGTGGTTTGTGCCAGGGCTCAGCAAATGGCACCTTATATAACAAAATTTTACAGAAACTAAATAAAAAAATAAGGTAATTATTCTCCAACAAAATAAAGGTATATTAAATTCTATATCCAAAATTTATTCCATCATGAGCACTATAATTTTCCATTTTTGTTATGCATTAATACATACATTGGGAGTATAAAAAACAAGAAGAGTATGGCATCATGGAAAGAACATTGGATTTGAAGTCAGGGATACTGAATTTGAATCCAGGCTCTGATTATCATTAACTGTAATCTCAAACAAGTCACTGAAACTCAACTTTCTCATCCTTAATATTTAAAGTATGTGGGGGTTGAATAAAAGGATCTCAAATATACCTTTCAGCTCCAAATCCTGCAAACTAAGACAATGACATCATTAATACTAGTACATAGTAATTCTGGTAATACCAGAGATCTCAAAAAACATTTCCAAAGCAAGAATAAGTAGAAAAAGAGCCGATTCCATTAACTAAACCCTTTCCTGCTCCAACTTTCACCTTTACCTCTGGTTATTTGTCATTGCATTTAAATAAAACATGTTCCTGGGTTTCTATTATAATAGTTTACTGTGTTTTCCCATAAAGAATATTTTTCTTCCCAGAGTAAAACTATAACACACAGAAGCTCAATAAAAGTGCATTTTTAAAAGGCTTAGAGAGATTATAGGCAATTGAACTTTACAAGCTTCATTTTACTTGAATGTAAATGGCTCTTCATTTTTAAAAAAATGCATATTCTTCCCTTTATTGACAATAATATTCAGCTAAAAAAAAGTTTTCGTATGAAAGGAGTATAGTTACACACAAATGTGACTGCCATTTGGCAATACAGGCACATTTTACATGACTATTTTTGATAAGAGCTTATAAAATATGTCATTCAAATGATAGACATTTTCTGTACTCTGTTCTTTTCAAGGGAAAAATATATCTGAAACATAAGAAAATTGAGGATTTTCCTTTTTAGATTTTTGCATACAAGAAACAATCTCTCTTTGAAAGACAGATACTTTAATAATCAAATGAGTCCCCTCCATAGCACATGTCCTTTCCATTCACTTATATTAGTTGCTAAAAATAAAACAAAAATAAAAATAGATCTATTACCTATCATCTAATCAAGTAAAGTCAGGGTGTGATTATACTTATTCATATTTCAGAGCTATCTACCTGCTATTTTTATAAAATTAGAGAAAACAGCTATGAGATGTTTATTTTAAATTGTTATACACTCAGGTAACAATATCCAAACAAATTGCCAGTAATGATGTAATAGATTATTTTGCTCACTGTTTTTAGCTGTCTTGATGATTTATCTATGTGTAAATTTTATTTTATAATTTCCTGAATTCAGTCAACAATAATTTGCTAAATGTTTATTACAGGCCAAATAGAATCATTTCAATAATCAATAATCAAAGACAATTGTGGATTTTCATTAATCTATATGAAGACCTCTTCACTCCTATATTTTATCAATGAATTCATTGACACCCAAATGGAATCATACATCTCCATCTATTTACATTTTTAACTGTTTAAATTAACATTTTAAACATGTTAGCATGTTTAAAAAAAACAAATATTTTTATATATTTTCACTCAAACCCAACCCTTTCAAGTTTCTCTCTTTCCATTAAGGATACCATCATCATCACAGTCCCCCTCCAGTTCTAAGCCACAGAATTATCCAAGATTATTTGCTCTTTTTTTACATTAGACATGCAATTAGTTGCTGAATCTTGTCAATTTTTTCTCTATAATATCTCTTGCATTTGTCCCTTTTGATTTACCCACAGAGACACTGCCCTAGTTCAGGTTTACATTACCTACTTCTCATATGAATATTGCTGTAATCTCTGGGTCTTATTACTCTTTGGTCAAATAAAATGAATCAAAAAATGTATTAATCATCCTTGTTATCAACATAATTACTTATTAAGAATCTTTATTATTAAGCATTATTATATACCAGGCTCCAGATATAACTAAAGGACAGGTCTAATCATGTCATTTCCTTCTTTACTAAAATCCAATGACTTCCTATTCTCTGAAGGATAAACTACATATACCTCTTGTTGGTATTTAAATTACCAAATGATATTGGTGATATTATATAAATCTTAGGCCCATTTTTCCATGGCTATGGTTCTAAAGACTTGACATTGCTCCAAAGGGCTAAGGACAAATTAGATATTTCTAACCTGAAGGTCCGTAGACATTCTTTTTCCCATTGGAAAGCTTATTTTTGTTTTTTGTTATTGTTTTTGTTATTGTTCTATTTCAGAGCTACAGGAGTTTTTATACTACTGTCTACCGTCAATAATCCTTTAATAAATGATCCCTCCCACAGCTTTGGAGCCTCAATGATTTTATTCTGCATTCTTCTATTTTGTGTATTTCCATTATTTCTCATCTTTGTATACCTCCATTATCTCAAAATTTCATTTTTATTTTTCCATCAAGACGAATAAATTTATTGAGCTTATACAGTTAGATGAGAAGTTTTTCCATAGAGTTTCTTTCCTTATTATAAGTTGTCTTCCAAACCCCTCCTTAAATTAAGTTTAAATTGCTGTAATCTTCATTAATTATTCAAAATTTTTCATTTCTTGGCTCATAATTAAATTTTCAAGCTCAGCCTATGTTATTTCCCTCATGAAATGTTTGTTCTAGCCAAACTGACCAACTTTCTGTCTCTCATCTGTTAAACTCCACCTCCAGTTCCTGTGTCTTTGCCCTAGCTATTCCAGGTGCTGAGAATAAGCTTTCTTTATTCCCATCTCTTTAAATCTCTATTTTCTTTCAAAGTTCAATCCAAATGCAATCTCCTACAGGAAGCCCTTCTTGATTTTCTAGCTATTAGAGCCTCCTGACAAAATTATTGAGTATTTCTTGTTTATCTTTACTGTCTACTCAGGTGTATATTAGGATATAAGCTTATTTGGGGCAAGAGACTAAATTTTTTTTGGTTTCTTTTATTGTTCTTTTATTGTGTCATTCTCCCCCCCAAAAAAAAAATTTTAAAAAAGATCCATAGAAGGCACTTAACAAATGCTTGTTAATTTATCTGTTACCTCATCCATGTGAGTATTTTTTTTCCAATCGGGAAAATAGCAATCCTTTTTAAATTTCTGTCTATGTTCTCTCAGCACTTTGCCCCTGAAAGTCTACCCACAGTGGTGGAAACTTCCTTACTTAACATTGATATTGTGTGCTTGAAGGAACATGTCTAATCTATCTAATTTGTCACTCCTACAATTTGTTCAGTAGCATTCTTCACTCTTCTTCTGTAACTCCTTGTTGAAGCTGTGAAATCTGCTAAAGTTGGAGTCATTTTTCCTTTCATCAAGCATATGTTAAATTCTTTGGCTCTATGTTGAGGTCTAGCAAATTCAAAAGCATTCTAGATAGCATACCTAATTGTGAGAGGCATTGTGAGCTAAAGAAAAAAGCACAGAAATTTATTAGTTAATGTTGCTGAGACAATGTACAATGATTCTGGGATTAATTGATTTTGTTAAACCATTGTTGTAGTAGTTGTGGTGGTGAAGAGGAGGTGACTGTGGAGATTATTATAGCTGTTGTGGTTGTGGTTATTGTTATTTAACTGGTGGGGACAATCATAATGATGAAATGGCCATGTCTGAAATTTTAGAATTTAATATTGTCTGCTATCATTAAGACTTGAAGAGAAGAATTTTCTCTCTCATTGCTATATAGTATTAAAAATTATATCTAGCACACATTTGTTATTATGGTGGTTCAATCTTTTCAGTAATGTCCAACTTTTCATGACCCTTTGGCAGAAAAACTGGAGAGGTTTACCATTTCCTTCTCCAGATCATTTTACAAATGAGGAAACTGAGGAAAATAAAGTTAAGTGATTTCTCTAGAGTCACACAGCTAACAAGAGAATGAAACCAAATTTTAATTCAAATCTTTTTGACTCTATCCCTGACAATGTATGCATTGAACGACCTCCTTATTCATATAATAAATGCTTAATAAATGTTTGTTGCCTGAATATATGATAAAGTCAGAAAAAATGGATCTTTTCCGTTTAAAACAAATCATACAAAAACACCTTCTAAGTGAGATATTCAGTCTATTGTTTTGTACTGACATTGAAGTCAGGAGGCTTGGATTCTTTTGACAGTTGCTATTAATGTGACTTGAACAAGCCATGTAACTCCACTGGTTCCAGATTTCCTCAATTATAAAGTAAGAATACAAGAGGTCCCTTCCACCTCTAGATATATGAATTGATTTGTATAGCATATGATAATAAGTATAGGATCAGGAATTTGATTCCTATATGAATTTGTTAGCATCACTCATTCTTATAGTCAGAGAATGCAATCTTAACCCTAACCATGTGCTATTCACCAATGGGGATTGGTTGAGCAAGAGAGCATAGGTAAATAAAAACCCTATTCCATTCCTGGGAGTTGTAGGGAAGGTGGCAAGGGAATGTTCTAATTATGAGGTGATTAGTTGACCTTCTTATGTGAAGACTAAAATATCACTATAATAATTATTAAAAAATTATCACTGGACTCTAAAGTGAAATTATGATGATTTCTTTTTTATTGGTGCTTAATTTGATACAACAAGGTATTTTCCCATATCATGATGACTCCAGAATCATATTAAACGTAGAGCAATGCAACCTGTGAACTGTTAAGTTCTCTGTAAAAGTAAGCTTTTGTTGTAGCAGCTGGTGCTTACCTCGACCAAAATCCCAAGAATGGAATATTTCTAAGAGAAATTCTCTCCTAGAGATCTTTGAAGATGCCAAGTTTCATCTACAAAGAGAAATAACTGGAACTAGTGACACAAAGGTTTCCTGTTTTGTATTGTCTCCAATAACACTCTCATTTACGAGTTGACCTATGTCTTCCTTTGCCCCATGATATATAGTCATACTGCTTTACTATTCACACTACTGATTCTTAAAAATCATCTTTATCATCGAAGGGAAAATCTAACAGGTTTGTCACCATATCCCAATTGCACATTTACCAATGCAGAAGCAAATTTGGCAGCTTGTGCTATACACCAATACCAAGCAAGCTTTTAGTGGATGACCCCTAACCATTTTAAGTGCCAAAAGAGAGTAAATCTTAATGCCTTAAACCCCAAAACTCAAAATGTTTAGATACTATCATTCATAGGTCATAGGGAAAAAAGTTATGAGATGATAAAACATTGAAAAGAGATAAGGGAAAATGAAAGAGAATTTTATGTCTATTTTATTGAGCTAACTATTTTGACACTGAATGATATTGGTAAAAGGACAAAATGTGAGAAGCAGCATGATACTGTGGAAAGAGTGCATGAAAGCTCAGGATTCAAATCCTAATTATATAACTTGGCATATCAATTTATGATCCTGAGAAAATCACTTGTTTTTTTCCAAATGTTTTACTCAAAATATATAATACACTTTCAGCTCCTACTTCATAAGACTTGTAAGAATCAAATGAGATAATATATGTAAATCATTTTGGCAAACCTTAAAGGCTGTATAAATGTTATCATGTTAATTATAGGAAGCAATATTCAGTAATTCATTGCTGACTGGAGTCAGGAAGACCCAGATTCAAATACTTCAGATTTAAACTGACTGTATGATCTTGTTTAAATCACTTAAACTTTTTCCCAAGTGATTCCTTTAAAAATATAAGGTGAACATTCCTAATCATATAGGTGTTCCAAATCACTATTGATCAGAGAAATGCAAATTAAGAAAACTCTAAGATACCACTATATACCTGTCAGATTGATTAAGATGAGTGGAAAAGATAATGACAAATATTGGAGGGCATGTGGGAAAACTAGGACACTGATGCATTGTTGGTGGAGTTGTGAATGGATCCAGCCATTCTGGAGAGCAACCTGGAATTATGCCCAAAAAGTTATCAAACTGTGCATACCCTTTGATCCAGCAGTGCTATTTATATCCCAAAGAGATCTTAAAGGAGGGAAAGGACCCACATGTGGAAAAATGTTTGTGGCATGGCAAGAAACTGGAAACTGAGTAGATGCCCATCAGTTGGAGAATGGCTGAACAAGTTATGGTATGTGAATGTTATGGAATATTACTGTTCTGATGATCAGCAATGATGATTTGTAAAGGCCTGGAGATACCTACATGAACTAATGCTAGTGAAATAAGCAGAATCAATAGATCATTATACACGGCAACATCATTATTATACTATGATCAATTCTGATGGACATGGCTCTCTTCAACAATGAGATGATTCAAACTACTTCCACCTGTTCAGTGATGAAGAGAGCCATCTACACCAGAGAGAATCATGGGAACTGAATGTGGACCATAACCTAGCATTTTCACTCTTTTTGTTGTTGTTCACTTGCATTTTATTTTCTTACTCATTTACTTTCTTTTTTTTTGATCTGATTTTTCTTATGAAGCAAGGGAATTATATAAATATCTTTATACATATTGGATTTAACATATATTTTAACATGTATTGGATTGCTTGCCATCTAAGGGAGGCAAAAGGAGAAGGAGAAAATCTGAAACATAAGGCTATGCAAGAGTCGATGTTATCAAATTTTCCATGCAGATGTTTTGAAAATAAAAAAACTTTAAAAATTAAAAAAATATAACATAAGGTGAAGGATAGGTGGGTATCTGTCAAAATTCTTCATCAGGAATTCCCTCTCAAATATTCAAATGGATTTGTGATCTCATCACAACAGGTAGAGATGATCTATCCATGCTTCCTCATTCTTGCCCATGTTAGGAAGGAAGGAACAGAAATAAGCATTTATTAAGTGTCCTCTATATGCCACTGAAGGCTTTACAAATATTATCCCATTTTTCTCCCAACAATCCTAGGAGGTAAATATTGTTATTATTATTATTATTATTCCCATTTTGTTGTTGAGGAAACTGAAGCAGATGGAGGCAGACAGAGATTAAGTGACTTTCCTGAGGTCACAGAGCTAGTATGTGCTTACAGCAATATTTTAACTCAACTTCTCCTGACTCAAGGCTCATAACTTTAGCCAGTATATCACTTAGCTGCCTCTAAATAGATTATATTATCTCAAAAGCTTGCCTTAAGGAGACTCCCCCCCATGATAGAACTCTTTCTCACTTTAACATCAGGAGAGTATCAGCGAACTACCAGAGCTATCTACCTGTATTCCTTCTTCTTTCAACATGCCTAGATCATCTTCTCTTCCTTGACAACAACTTTTATTACTCTTCTTCTTCAAGTTCTACATTGGTCATTTATTACAGCTTGCTCAACCCACCACATGCCTCTTCATTGCCCACTGTGTGAAACTTATCTTTAGTTCTTCAGAGATAGTGTTGTTCACATCTTGATGAAATATGTTCTAGGTAAATGTATTTAGTAGTCTTAAGGAAGTCCAGTACAGACTTGAGGTTGGAGTACCACTGTTCCCATGGATAGATATAAATTAGGATATGTATAAGATTTAGGAGCAACATCAAAACCTTTAAGAAAAAAAAATCCTTTGATTTAAACTTCCTTGATGAGGATACTAAGTTTAATATGTCCATGACAGGAATCTAAGACTAAGTCTACTTTCAGGAATGATCAACAATCTTAACATTTCATTTATACCAGTAGTTCTCATTTTTCCTCTCATTTTCTTTTCTTTTTTAAAAAACAAATCAAAACACTTTATATAGCTAGTATTCATTACCTACCTCAGATCATTCTGGCATTAGTAGTCCTAGGATATTTTTTATATAATTGTTGCAGTTCAGAAGGGACCCCAAAAGGTTAGGAGTCACTGACTGGTGTCGAGAGGTATCTCAAAAGAATTTGCATGCTTGAACCCATCTCCAAGTCAAGGGGCAACATGTATTATAATTGTCAAACCAATTGAAATGGGCTAAATTCCAAAAGAATTTAGCCCCTCATTTTCTTTTCTATGAAGAATTTTGCACAGTAAAGAGATTCAAGAATGTTCATGTGACTGCAAGTATAAGTGCTTAACATTTCTTGTCATCTAATGAAACCTAGAGCTCATCCTTGAGGGCTGCTGATTTAGAGTAAAGGAATGACATTGTTATATTACTTTTTCATGTTTTAAAATTTTTTACTACCTTGAGGGCTATAGGAACTGGGAGCAGTCAAATTTGCTAAACTGTAGTCAATCCTCAGACAGTACTTTACTCATGAAACTACTTCCTTTCTTTTTCCTATGTTTCTTTTAGTTTTCTTTCCATTTTAATTTTTAGATTTAAAATGTCCCTTGAAATTGCTATACTCAAATATTAACTAATTTTATGTACTTGCATCCACTATCTGCCCTAATCAGATGTAGTCATTTACCTAATTACACTTAAGAGCTCAAACCCAACTATATGATAAAAATCAATTTCTGCCTGTGCAAAGCTTGAATTTGCATGTAAGCATTAGCTTGGATTAATTAAATTGGTTATTATGGAAGCAAAGAGTTTAGTTATGACCAAAACTTAGGATTCTGTTTAATTTGGTTTTTTTACACTCCAGCCAAATCTAATAAATAATTTAAGACTGAAAATTCCTACGTACTGTAACATTGCAACAAAGAAAATACTTGAGATCTATAGTTTAACTTTTAGAATGAGCCATTTATTCATAATCTCAAGGAATCAAAAAATCCTAAAGTTGAAAGGATTTCACTCATTTTTAAATAGTTCACATTCAATTCAGTTGTTTCTCAATCATATACAATTCTTTGTAACTCCACTTTGGGTTTTCTTGGTAAAAATATTAGAATTTTTGTCATTTAGTTTAAAGATGAGGCAAATAGGAATTAAATGACTTATCCAGGGACATACAGCTAAGTATCTGAGCCCAGTTTTAAACTCAGGAATAAGTCAGGAAGACTCCAGACTTAGCACTCTATCCACTGAAACACCTAGCTGCCCTAAGTAGTCCACATATAAACAAATGTAAATATTAACTAGACAACTGTTTCTTAATAGAGGTACTCTTTAAAGTCAACTTATGAAAGTGAATTTAGCAATGATTCTGAATATAGTGGACATTCAGGAAATATTGATTGACTAACTACATACCTGCAAGACTCATGTCTAAAAAGATTCAAAACATATTAACAATTAACTAATTAGACTCAGTCCATAGGTACTCTTTAGTTATAAATTAAGTCTGATAGACACAAGGAATTTTTTAAAAAGTAAAGATTCATAAAGATATCCTCTATACTCCTCTCTATCCCTAAAAATCTTTAAGATTACTATGTTTCTGGACTTAAATTAGAATAAAAACAAGCTTGGGAGCTTTTTTTTTTTAGATAGAGTTCATCTATTTGACAAATGGAATCATATTGTTTTTGTTTTTCTTAGTGTCATTCAATAGGTGATATTGTAATTAGAAAGGCACCTCTAAGTATAAAAAATCCATGACAATTAAAAAAGCAAAAAGCAAGAATAAAAAAGAACTGTTTTGCTTAATCAATTTAGTTCAATTCAATGAAACAAATGTTTGTTGAAAATCTATTGTGAAAATTCATAATAGTTATTTTTTCCTTATTTTGTCATTATGTCATAGTAACATTTGCATTTGTAAGGATAAGGAAAACTTCATTCATGCCCTTAAAAAGCTTCTGAAAATAAAAAATATTTTGCAAGGAAGCAAGTGATAAATTCCTTAGAAAAAAATGTTGGTAAAATCAAAAGAGGAAGCAATCCCATCCTGAGATGCCTTATTTCACATTAATTTTTTATGGCTAACATAACTGTTGAACTTGTAGTCTACTGAAATTCTCAGATATTTTTCAGATCACTTTTTGAGCGCCTACACCACTGTCTATTTACAAAGAGGATCTTAGAATCTAAGGTGGAATTTTTATTTGCCTTTAAATTTTCATCATATATTTGACCTAATATTATCAGATCTTTTTGGGGGGATCCTAATTTTTTTATCCACTTATAGGTTTAGGCCATATATAAATTTGACCATTATGTCATATATTTTACTGAAGTCACTCATAAGAGTTTTAAACATGTAAGGACCAAAGACAGCCTCTGAGTCACTTTAAAGACTTTTATTCCAAGCCAAAGAAGGTGTCTCAAGAAATGACTATACTTAAGAGTGGTTTGAAAAAATGCACCAAGAAGGGATGTCAAGAGGAACAAGGAGGAAACCAAAAAGAACAGTGACTCAGAATCAAACGGCAGGCAAATCAGAACAATAATGAGTGTGCACAACAGAGTCAAATTATGTTAAAGAGGCAAGGAACAAAAAGGCAGAGATGCTATCAAATTTGGTGTTTATGTCCATGTAGAGAGCAGTTTCAGCAGAATGCTATACAAAAAGGAGATTACAGTAGACTGAAAAGAAGAAACAAATCTATAAATTATCTATTCTGGGAATTTGGCAGGGAAAGGGAGAATAGATGAGGGTTTGGAAAGTATTAGCAAAAGTGGAAGAGTCATAATTTATTCTGGTTTTAGGATGAAGAGAAGTAGGTTTGTAAACATAAATGAAGGGAATATTGATGCTAAAAAGTGGCAATGATCACAGAAGTAGCAACCAAGAGGAAACAGAAGGTGACAAGATGAAAGGAAAAAAAATAAGAGTTAATCTTGGGAATACAAGCCACTTCACCCTCTAAAAATTAAATTGAAAAGAGAAATAAAACATGAAGATATATTATGCAGTCAAGAAGGAAGGTGACCCCAATCTTCCCAGTAAGTAAAATAGGAGACATACTCATATGCCGATTGAGAGGCAGTGGAACAAAGGTGGCTACTTGAGGAATAAGGAAAATTATTGGAACAGAGACTGTGGAGAAGTCAATAATTATAAAGACAAACATTCAAAAAGTACATTAAGTGCCATCATCATCAGTAGGTAACACTTATTAAATATTTACTGTATGTTAAGATCAGAAGGAACAAATGAATGTCAAAGATTTGGGAATTGGAAGAGATCTCAGAAATAATTCATTCTAATCCACAGATAAAAGACATACCTGTTACAATATATTCCCAAAATGATAATCTAGCCTCTATCTAAAAACCCATAAAGAGAGAAAAAAAAAAAAAAAAACCTTAAAGTAGCGCATTCTACTTGTAAACAATCCTAATTATTTGTTCCTTTCCTTCCATGTCAGATCTTTACATTCTAAAATAGAACTATCATTTTCCTCTGAGTAATCTCTTTGGGAGACTGAAGATTTCTGTTTCCTTCAACTGATCTTCATGACACAGAATCAAAGCCCTTCACCAGATTAGTTAGTATCCTGTGGATACTCTATAGCCTATCCATCCCGTGGAACCCAGAACTAAAAATACTGTAAAATTCCAGATGAGATTTGAAAAGAAAAAGGTATATTGGGGATATTATCTCTTTATTCCTAAACGCTATTCCTCTCCTACTGTATAGCAAAATTACATTACTTGTTTTTTTTGTTTTGTTTTGTTTTGTTTTTTGGCTGTGATGAGTGTTCAGTCATTTTCAGCTGTTGTTGACTATTTGTGACCCCATTTGGAGTTTTCTTGAAAAAAAAACACTGCAGTAGTTTGACATTTTTTTCTCCAGTTCATTTTATAGATGAGGAAACTGAGGTAAAACAAGGTTAATTGACTTGTCTAAGGTCACACAACTAGTAAGTATCTAATTCCAGATTTGAACTTAGGAAAATGAGTCTTCCTTCATTCAAGTCTTTGCATGTCTCTAGCTTTTGTGCCTATAGTTGCAACTGTGCCCTGCAAATGTGTGTTGAGGATGCAACTCACTCAAATCTTCAAGATTATTTTCAGAACTACTTGCCCCAATTTTATGCTTGTGAAAGTGTTTGTTTGCTTTTTTTTTTAAATTTATGTCCAAATATAAGACTTTACAATTATTGAATTTCATCTTACTACATTCAACTTTGAGAAAAGCATATAATTTAACTCCCTATATATGTTGAAACCAGAAAATAAAATCCAAAAAAGGCAAAAACTTCCTAAGTTCTCATTTAGAAAAATAATAAATATGTACTTCTCAAGCACAGGGTAATAAAGTTATTCCAATTCTAAATTGACAGGGCAAAAATAGTGGGTACATTTGAAAAAAGATTAATAGCTGCTTAAATAAGGGTCTGGTAGCTATAGCTATAAATCTCTGCTTTGTCAGCTTCAGTTGGATAACCCAAGGGATGATTCATTTTATTTTGATATTGCCATTTGTATTCTATGTACATGTAGTTTGATTTTATGAAAATTGGAAGAGGATATGTCTATATCATCCTCACAAAGTGGAGATTCTATCATTCTTGTGTAATGCTTTCAAAGTGATTACTTGACATTATTTTAGTGGGGACAATAATATTTAACTAAGATTTGGGGTTAAGATAAATCCCAAAGCTTTCTATCTTACTTGGTGTTTGGTAAATATACACAGACTAAGTTTGACTAAGTTCTGATGTCAGGAACTGTATTGGACCAAAGGTCTATGTAACATCAAGCTAATAATTGCCAGTATGCTCTAGTTGTTTTTTGTGTGTTTTTTTCCCCCACCTCTCTTTTAGCACCATGTTGATACACCTTGATTAAGGAAATTCATTTATCATAGCCCTCCTTAACATTTTTTTTGTTTTCTCCTTGATAGAATTGTAGAAATTATATGAACTAAACTGATTTCATCTTTAAAGACACTTCATTTTGAGACCCGAGTTTCATTTTTCTGTAAATTCTACCTGCTTGCTAATAGTGGGAATTGAGAGACATTCTGTTTCACATCCAGAAAAGTCTACTTGCTCTCTCGCCCATTATTCAACTCGAAAAATTCATTCATCTCCCTACCAATTCAGAAAGTCTCTAATCTTTCCTCTAATTAGAAAATTAAAATAACTTATCTTGTATCGCCTTTATCTTGTTGACTTTTTTAATGCATAAAAAAGTGTCTCCTCCTGTATTCAGGTTCCACTACAGAGTAGAGAGCTCTGAGTCCCAATTTGTTATTCAATTGCTATGAATTACTTAATAAATCAATATGCTGGAAAGCTCAAACCTTATTTCCTCAGTTATTTTATATTTCTTCCATCATAATCTTTCTTCAACAGACACCTCATTTTGAATATCACTGAAAGTACTATATGGTTTTTCAAATGCCATCTAACCTTGATTCCTCCAGCCACTCAATTCTGGATGCTGTCCATTGTCTATCTGGATAGCACTTACTAATGACATGTGACAAGAGCATGTCATTAAGGCTAAACAGCTAGCATTATAGTCAGAAGGATCTGCAATTGTCATAGCCCTATCACTGATCAATACAGTTCCCATTACCATGGACAAGTGACTTGACTTCTCTATATCTAGGAATCTCCTAAAATTATAAATTACAGCTGAATTGCCCATCTATATTAGGGGAGAGAGTTTTCATAGTCATAATGGCACAGTATGAGTTTTTTAAACAAATGACATTAAAGATTTGGCACAAATGCACACACACACACACACACACACACACACACACACACACACACACCCAGAAAGAGAGAGAGACAGAAAAAGGGAGAGACACAGAGAAGGAGACACAGAGAGAGAAACAGAGGGAGAGAGATACAGAAAGAGAGAGAGAGAAGGAGGAAAGGAGAAAGAGAGAAAATGTTCTATAGTGTATATCAGTACTTTGGATGAGGAAATTCCTTCTACCAATGATCATCATTGCTTTGTAATTTATAGTTTTAGAAATTTAACTGGAGCACTGACAGATTTGTGTAAAGTCATGAAATCAATGTGAGATGTGAGACTTAAGCTGAATTATCCTGGCTTCCACTCTGTATATTATAAAAGATGAGGAGGTTCTCTTGTATGTATATGTTTCTTTATGTGTGTAAATTCTCACCTAGGAAACTCTTTACAATGTAGTTTAGAACCTGCATTGCAATTTATAGGGTTAAAGAGCTATCTGGGGCACCCAGAGTTAAATGATTTTTCAAGGATATGTATGCTCTCACATTACAAAGTACTTGGCACTATCAAATCATTCAACATCAGAAATGAATATGGTCTTATGAATCGAAATTACATTAAATAATATATGTTACAATATGTTTCACTTCTGTCCCCTAAGGATCACTGGACCTTTCCATCTGACTTTTAGCTAAAACTTCCTATGTGGATTGTCTTCCCCATTAGAAGATGAGCTGCTTTGTATTGCCTACTTTTCTATCTTTATCCCCCAGCCTCAGTACAATTCTTTGTGCCTAGAAAGCACATAATAACATCCTTTTTTATTCATTCATTCTACTATATTTTATAGAATTTTTTTTAATTCTTCTGGACTTTGATGCCAAAATGATGTTACTAGTGCTACAAATATTTCTATGGTTTGGCATGAAGATAAAAAGTCATTTTGAAAAATTACCCATTCACATGTTTTATAAATAAAAAGCTTCAATAAAAAAGGGGAAAAAGAAAAAAATCTACTTCCATACTATTACTACATCTGTATCCCCAAAAAGATCAAAGAAAATGCTAATATGTACAAAAATATTCATTGCAGCTCATTTTGTGGTGGCAAAAAATTTGAAATTGAGTCATGCTCATAAACTAGGGGAATGGCTGAAATAGTTGTGGTATATGATCGTAAAGTAATACTATTGTCCTATAAGAAATAATAAGCAGGATGATTTCAGAAAAAACTTGGGAACATTTAAGTAAACTGATTCAAAGTGAAGAGAGCAAAACGAGGAGAACATTTTACACGTAGCTACTCTAATCAATACAATGACTCAATACTTTTCTAATGGATTCCTGATCAAATATTCAGAGAAGAACTAATGAAAATTTAGTGCAGATTGAAGCTTCTTTTTTCATTTATTTTAGTTTTTCTTTTCTTTTTTTAATATGGCTAATATAGAAATGTGATTAGCATAAATACCAACACATAGTAGGCACTGAATAAACTTTCATTGAAAGATAAATTTACTGAAACTTATTATTTTCTAAAGCAGTCTGTTCTATTTTAGACAGCTTTAATTCATAAGTGATTTTTCCTGGTGTAGTTTATATGGACTTTTTTAACAACCTCTATACCTTAGTTTAACTATCTAGGACCAAATATAACAAGTCTAATGCCTTTTTCCACATGACAGACTTTAGAATATTTGAAGGCAAGTATTATGATTCTTCATTTCTTCAGGCTTATATGCATAGTTCCATCAATTGATGTTCATATGCTATGAATTAATAAGTCTTTTTTTTATCATTCTCATTACTCTCTTATTCACCATAACCTGTTTATCACGTTTTCTTAAAATGTGGCACCCAGAAGTCAACACAATATTAGCAAATATTTATTAAGCATTTACTATACGCCACATACTTTGCTAAATGCTGGGGATTTTAAAAAAGAGGCAAAATATAGTTTCTGACTTTAAGGAATTTATAATGTAATGGGGAGGAGAAGGCAACAAGGAAATGAATATGTACAATGTATAGAAAAATAGGAAATAATTTTAAAAGAGTAGGTACAACAAATAAGAGAGATTCAGAAACATTTCCTATATATGACAGAATTTTATTAGGGACTTGAAGAAAGTCAGGGAAGCCAATAGACTGATATGTGTGGAAATAATTTCAGAAAAGATGCCTAGAACAAAAGATGGAATGTTTTAGGTGAGGAACAAAAAACAAAACAAACAAAAAAAAAAAAAACCAAAAAAAAAAAAAGGACCAATTCTCTAGATTAAGTATAATTTGTTAGGCTGATTTGTTTTTGTCCTTAAGTAAAACTCTGAATTTTTCCCTACTGAATTTCATTTTACTAGATTAAATCCAATATCTGAGCCTATCAAGTGCTGTTATTCCTTGTTGTAATGCATTATCTATACCTCCAGTTTGCATCTACTGCCCTGCCTAGTTTCAACTGCAACAAGATAGCCCTAACTGTTCCATCTCCTCCTTCACTTCTCTTCACCCCATCCTTTATGTGCTTCTTTTAGTGTGTTATAGTCTTCTATAGACTGGAACCTCCTTGAGGGCAGAAACATATATGCCCAACACCTAGCACAGTATTAAGCAGATACTTACTAAAAGTTTACTTGATTACTTCCCAGCTTTGAGTCATCTAAAAACTATGCTGAAGACTTACCTTGATATTAGCAGTTAAAGTAATCATTGCAAAATGGTCAAAGAATATGAACAGACCATTTTCAGATGAAGAAATTGAAACCATTTCTAGTCACATGAAAAGGTGCTCTAAATAAGTATTGATCAGAGAAACCCAATTAAGACAACTAAGAGATACCACTGTACACCTCTCAGATTGGCTAAGATGACAGAAAAAGATAATGATGAATGTCGGAAGGAATGTCAGAAAACTGGGACACTAATATATTGTTGGTGGAATTGTGAACTGATTCAACCATTCTGAAGAGCAATTGGGAACTATGATTAAAGGGCTGTCAAAATGTGCATACAATAGTATTTCTATTGGGCCTGTATCCCAAAGAGATCATAAAGAAGGGAAGGGGACCCGCATGTGCAAAAAATGTTTGTGGCTGCCCTTTTTTGTAGTGGCAAGGACCTAGAAACTGAGTAGATGCTCATCAGTTGGAAAATGACTGAATAAATTAGGATATATGAATGTTATGGAATATTATTTTTCTATAAGAAATGATCAAGAAGATGATTTCAGAGGAGCCCAGAGAGACTTACATGAACTGATGCTAAGTGAAGTGAGCAGAACCAGGAAATTATTATACACAGCAATAATGAGATTATACGATGATCAATTTTGATTGACTTGATTCTCTTCATGAGGACTGGAACTGGAACAAGACCAGTTCCAATGGTCTTGTGATGAAGAGAATCATCTACACTCAGAGAGAGCATTGTGGAAACTGAGTATAGATAACAATATAGTATTTTTACTCTTTTTGTTGTTGTTTGTTTGCATTTTGTTTTCTTTCTTATTTTTTTCCTTTTTGATGTGATTATTTTTTTACAGCATGATAATTATGGAAATAAGTTTAGAAGATTTGCACAAGTTTAATATGTATTGGATAACTTGCCATCTAAGGGAGAAAGTAGGGGAAAATTTGGAACACTAAGTCTGCAAGTATGTATGTTGAAAATTATATATACATTTGTTTTGAAAATAAAAAAATTTAATGAAAAACAAATAACAAATAAAGTGATCATTGTAGTGCTGTCTTTCATGGAGGCTTGTATAATTGTGAAGCTTGCCTGAGAAAAAAATTTTTTTCTCCAGGGCTCCTTTAAATGCTCTATTGAATCAAATGCTTTTCTTAAAATCAATGAACAATAAACAAACCAGGAAGCTATGACTTTGCCATCAATTAATGAGGGAGCTCTGCCTAGGAAAGCTGAATTAGCAATTTTGATGTAATTCCTTACTCCTCACACAACCTTTAATTTCTTCATCTAACAATCTAAGCCCATTTTTATTAGCAAGCCCCGCCATAACTAGCACCTTTCTCTTTCTATTCAGAGATGCACTGATTATAGGTGAGTAAAGAAAACAGGTATTTCTAACAAATTAGAAACCAGAGAAATAAAGATTGTGCAAGATTCATGCAAAGCAATTGATAAAATTCCATTTAATCAGTTTCGATAAATTCCATACCAGATAGGAGGATGGAGAGAAAGAATTATAATTTTTTTTAAATAGCAAGAATAACTATTTTTGTATCAGCTTGAAAAATAAGAGTGAATATATGTCTTTTTGGTATGCTTTCTTTTCCTAAGGCTGCCACATTTAACCTTGTGAGATTTGCTTCTGATTGATTTTTTTTAAGTTTAAAAAATTCTGTCTAAATCTGTTCTTCCCACCCCTTTTGAGAACACAAACACTTATTATTTCCCTGGTGATATAGCAGGATAATTTGTGGCCCTTTTTCCTAATCATGTCACAAACAGATTATGTTGCAATGGCAGCTTTATAAAGTACTGAACTTTTTTTTTCCTGCTTGACTGTACTTCTTAAGGTTATTTTCATTTTTCTTGGGTACAATCTATAGAAATAAGCTTTGCAAATTGAGACATGTATCTCACAAAGACATTGCTAAAAATAATATTTATTGAAATCCTTTTCTCTGCACTCATCAGAAGAAAAGAAATAAAATATTATTCTAAACTACATTACAAGGAATTATAACATGCCTTTAAAATCTTAGAGAAAAATCTTTTTTTAAGGAGGTAAAACAACTAAGTACAGTAAAATTTCTCTATGTATTCCTTGTAACAACAGGGAGGAAAAGAGTTAAATCATTGGAGACTTCCATTCATTTATCATCCACTAAATTCTACAATATCCTACAAAGTATGTAATTAAGATCATGGGAATTATATTGGATATGATAGATAACCCTATATATCTGACCTTACACATATCAAAATCAGGAGAAATTGGATTTATAAAAATGTGTGCAGAAATGCATTTCAATCCTTAATTTATTTATGGTTAATTTCTTTATTTCCTTTTTTATTCACCTAAATTTACCTGGACTTAGGTACAGATTTCCCAAGAATTATCATTTGTTTCACATTTTAGAAGTTCCAAAATGCTTTCGTAAGCATTATTTTATTTGAGAATAAGAGATTATTTGACTGGCTTAAAGTCATACAACTAATAAATGGGGGAGCTGGGTTATGCATCTAGCATTTCTGATTTGAAATCAAGACTTTTTAAATTGTATGGTTCAGTCTATATTGTTCTCCACATAACGTCATATGTAATCATAAGAAAAGCAAAAGAAAACTATGTTAGAGACATGCATGCCTTTATTCTATTAATTTATATAAATTATATCCAGCTATAGAATTCTCAATATTTTGAGTTTCTATCCCTTCTAACTACCTCAGACCATTTTGATTTTCCATGACTTTGAATTCCTAGAACACTTACCTGTCTACATTATACACTATCTTGTATTGACACTTAACTGGTTCTTGAGAGTACATGTTCAATCTCTTTAATGGAACTGAAAGATCTTTAATAACACAGACTGTGCTTTTTAGATCCTTGTTCTCCAAAGTACTTAGTGCACATTCAATAAATAGAACCATAAGACCAATATCTGGATTGGATGATGTCGATCATCACATCAAACAAGTTCTTCATTTTACATATGAAGCAATAAAGGCTAAAAATTGCTAAGTGATTTGCCCAAGGAAATGTGGAAATGACAATATACACCTGGGAGGAAGAAACTGAGGCAGAGACACAAGAAAGTGGGGGGGGGTAAAGGGAGAGAGAATGGGAATTTTACAATTATAATAGGGATGTGATCAACTTACTACATTGCCCTTGATGTTTGAACCCAGAGAATGTTGTTGTTTTTTCCATTGGAAGAAGCTCCTAGGACCTCATTTTTTTTTTAGGAAATAGATGCCTGGATAAAAGGAGATTACACGCTGAGAAGCATGGACTCTGATTTGATCCTCACAACAGTTCTGGGAGGGAATTAGTATTACTATCTCAATTTGACATTTGAAACAGAGTTCAGTGACTTTCCCAGTCACTGAATATGAATTCAGATCTATGTGCCTCCAGGCTAAAAGCAAGAACCTCAAGTTTGGAAATCATGGTGATTCCCATGGAGAAGTTAAAGGCACTTTGTGATGCACAAATAAAGACAATTCACATAAGAAAGTCAAAATAAAAATCTAGACTTCCTGTAGAGATTATTTGATATGTTGGAGTGAATGTTGATGAATTGAATCAGTTACCCATTGAAGAATAGGTATTAATTTACCTTGAATGGCTAATATATAAGCAAAGATGAAAGCTAAAATAGTATTCAGTATGGTAAAAAAAAAAATGCTATCAATGTATCTTATTTATCCAGAGAATGAAAATACATGCAAGCCTTTCGTTCTTAAGGTCACTTTTTAGCTCTGGAAAGAAACAGGAGAAAGGACATAAGCAGCATTCTGATGGTGACAATCCATTTCATCCAACATGCAAGGGCTTACTGATCTAGGTCCCAAAAGACTAAGCAAGTGTACAAGGTGCTACATGACAAGAATTCCTCTAATATATCATTTCTCAGCCAAAATCCATTTGGATCAAGGTTAATTTAAGAGCAGACTTATTTAAATAATATGCAATTTGAATAGAATAAAAAGTCTAGAACACAGCCATAGTAGCATTCTCATCATACCCACAGCCAACAGACCCAGAACTTTTTAATCACAGCCTAGAGAACATAGTGGGAACTTTGATACCAGAGCAGAAAGCTCAGTGAAGTCAGCATGAAGCATTATAATACATGCAAAATTCTGCCAAGAATTGTCACAAATTGTAGTCTATATTTGCTAATGTTTGGAAAAGAACTATATCTACCTACTGTTCTGTGCTTTTGAGTTTAACATGTGAAGATTCACAAACTGATCTGAGAAAACACTTAAAAGAAGCTTTTGCTCAGAATTAAGAAAGGGGGTGGTAACAATAATATCAAGTTCTCTGGCAGCAAAATTTCAACCAAAGGACAGTTTTACAACAAAACCTTGGTGTGCAAAGAAAATATAAAATAGAGGCTCAGTCAAAAGCTATCTCATACCAAATAGTTGTAAGACTGGGTAATCTGACAGTCTACAAGATTGCTCCGGAAAATAGTAGGAACTCTGGAAAAGACTCAAAATCATAATCATTTGTAGCCGTTAGTGGAATGAGTCTCACTTTCTACTGTCTAGGAAGGCAGGAATATTGCAATCCCTTTTGTATCTAGACACATAATCCCCTAGAACAATTAAGTCTTAGAAGCTTCTTCCAATGAAAAAAAAAAAAATTCCACAGTCTTAGCCATTAAGAAAAAATAGTAGAATGATCATGATCCTATTACAGTTCCAAAATCTCATTTTCTCTTATGTTTTCTCCCCTAACTCTGCCTTTTCCTCTCAGATTCACACTGAAAGTGATACAGCAGACTCTAAGAAGTTCCTATTTCCTAGGTACAAATGATAAGTTGATGCCAAACATTAATCTATATAAAGAAATTTGCATCTAGATTCCATTGAAAAGAAAATTCAAATTAATACCAACAATTAGGAAAGTTTGACAAAACTACTTTCAGTCTAAGAAGTAACTCTGCCCCAACAAGAGACATCAAAGTGAGCTGAATCTTGGGATATTTCATTAAGGAGCTGGAGATAGTGACATTCATCTTGGGCCATATATAGCATTATAATAAAATTCCCATTAGGAGATACTTTAAATCTAAAATTAACACTCCAAGTATGGGCTGCCATATAGTATTTTTCTTAGCATTTATTTGTTCTCATAGGACCTAAAACTGGATACTAGTCCTTCAGTTTACTTGTGTGACTTTAAGTAAATCATTTAATTTCTGTACGCCTCAGTTTCCTCATTTTTAAAATGATAGGTTGGACTTATATGACCTTTAAGATTCATTCAAGCTCTATATTGTTATCTATCTTGGTTTTTGTTCCAAAAATAGTATTATGGACAACTCAGTGCCTAAGAATTAATATAAATTTTATTTAATTTTTAAGAATAAATAGCCTGAAGTAAAACCAATCCACAAAGTGATAAAAGCAGCCCCCCAAAATTCTTTGGGGTCTTAAGAAACTCATCTCCAGAGTTATAGTGCCACATTTATATATTCCTTGTTCTAGGTCAATCTACTTGAAGATAAATACCTCATAGTGCCCTCACCTGCTGCACATTGCTTTGTGCACATTTGATCCATGGCAGTTTGGGGGTTTACTCAGTTATTCTATTTCTACTGGCATCCTGACTCACAACAACCTTTAAGTGGTTAATGGTTACCATTCTAGCAACCCCAAGTACTTTTCTTAAATCAGAAAGTACAGTTCTAAAGCCCTAGATGATAGGTAGAATTAAGTGGAGAGGAGTATTATCTTGCTTATAGACTCCCAAGAATCCTTTGTGTTTTGTATTTTCATTTGAATGAAATGAAAGCTCTCATTCATCTAAAAACAGACACATTTAGTGTTTGCACAAAGTTAAGGGACCTTTTCCCTACATCTCTGAAGAACTAGATGAATACTATATTCTGAGATTCCCAGGAAAGATTCTGGACGATGCAAAATGAACTAAATTGTGAATTACAGAAGAAAACCTGAGTAGGGAGGGTTGGAATATATAGCCAAAGGTATAAATGGTGCAAAGCCTACACGATTTAATTTAATGTGTTTACTAAGATCTCAAAGATTAAAAGTAGAAATAATTTACTAACAATTATCTCTGTGTAAAAATAGAATGCGCTGCCTTGGAAGGTAATCTCATCATTACAGGTCTTCAACATGAAATTGGATGACATTTTGTTGGGAATATTGTCAAAGGAATTCCTGTTCAAGCAGGAATCGAACTACACAGTCTCTGAGGCCCCTTTTAACTGTGATTCTGTGAGATTGAAACATTTCTATAGGCTTACATTACCCAGTATTATACCTTAAAGAGACAGCTAATTTAGATAGTGAGTAGTAATCAGGTTTATGAACCAATTCATGAAATGAGTTGACTTAATGAATCTTTCCTTTCTCTTAGCACTTTGTACCTCTGACAGACACTGAGGAGGGTGTCTAATGCATAGCCACCTGCGTAACTCTCCACTCAATAAGGTGTTTTTTTTTCATGTTTTTTTTTTCTTGTCATTTCTAGGTAGCACAGATAAATATGAAGTATGTGGCAAACTGCCTGGGGCATTTAACATAAAAGCAATCATCCAACATTAATCTATTATCGTAACACAAGGAGGATATTTGAAAAGAACTCTCTTTGTGAGAACACAGCTCTCTTTTGCTCTATAGAGAAGACACCAGGGGCAAGTGGATAGGGTCATCACATGGAAGAAGTGGAGCTGGAGCCTGCAGTGCTTTCAGAAGGTGAAACTACTCTTCAGTTTGATTGAGCAACCCCTAGTGAGCAATCAGCTCTCAGCCCCTGAGAAAAGATGTCAAAGATGGCATCTGAAAGCAAAACCTCCCAAGTATTTATTTGAATGAAGCATTTTCATGTGGCTCATCAGACAGGAGCACAATGGCCCTGAGACAGGGGCCGTCTTTCCGAATACATCTTTCAACTTGGAGCCCTAGTGAATGCAGACATATCTAGGAAATAGCAGGCACAGGAAAGCAGGTACAGAAAATGGACATTTCAGAATCTACCCAAGAGCAAACATACTGTACCAGATTTCTAGCCATGGGCTTTATTCAGTTTTCATTCAGATTTAGTAAAATCTACTCTAACCTATATATGAGTGAATAAACCTTTTAAATAACATGAATTTAAATAACATGAGATTGGAATCTCAATAGGAAGGAGTTTTAACCAGGAGAGAGTCATTAGTCAGATAAGCACTGATTAAATGTTTCATATGTACCAGACACAGTGCTAAGCAGTGGAAATACAACACAGGTAAAAAGAAACGCTATTTGTGCCCTCAAAGATGGAGAAAGACATATAAAAGGAAGCTGAAAGCAAGTAGAAGTATGAGGTTTAAGGCATGGTATACAAAGTCTGAAATCTAGACTGCAGAGGAAAGAAATGTGGGTAGCTCAGAAAACCTGGTCAGTTAGAGATTTTTGGGTAGTCATCCAGCCAGTCAGAGACAGGCACCACAAGGGCAGCAGTATTTCCAATTTAATATGGCCATCATTTATTAGATAGTTTAAATAATAGTATAGTTATTGATGTCCTAGGAAGAAAGTTAGGCAAGGAAATTATAAGGAAAGTCTAAGAACCTCAGATGCCAATCCTATATGAACCATGCCTTTGCAAAGGAAATTAGGGCTTAGAAGAAGCTAGGCTTGATCCTGTGAATTATATGAGCTAGTAGCTGAGGAATTGGAGTGTCTTCATGTGATTTACACAGATAAAAATTGAATAGCTATTTCTAGTAAAACTTAGTGAAAAGGAAGTATCCCTCTAGTATCTCCCTTTACTTTCACATTGCAAGGCAAAGCTAAAATACATATTTAGGGCTTTGAAAAATGAGAAAGCATAGGATAAGGAAATCATTTGTTCCACCATATACAACTTAAATTTGATTTCGGATAAGCATCTTACTCTAAACAGAAATCTCATAAGAATACTTCCTTAGTGAATGGCTGTGTGTTTGAGTCACCACTTGTTCTTCCTACTCCACTATTCCTTATACATGCCTCTTCTTCCTCAGTTACATTCTTATGAGATTGAAATAGATATAACAGTAATAAACTGCTCTAAGTTGCTTAAGAATTATATAAATGGAAGAAATGTCCTTCCTATACATAGAGAAATGATACTATTAGCCACCATAAATCATGTATGCATGCTCAATTGTTTTTATAGCAGTGGGAATTTTTTTTTTTACTTCTCCATCTATATTCCCTATTCTAGCCAAGGATTGTATCTGATACTTAGATTTAAGTAAGGCAGCTGAAATGAAACAAGAGTGAGAATGCTGGTCTGTGGGTTAACACACACTTAATCTGAGCCCTCTTGGATTCTGTTTCTTTCTTTTAAAGACTGATCATTTCAACTTTAATCTATTTAAGTTGTAATTTCCCAGACAATATGAGCCATTAGTGATTAGTTAGCTCACCTCAAAGTGCTAGAGTAACAGGCGCACTCTTAGAAAGGCAATGACATAATTGCAATTTAAGTGGTCCAGATAACCAGCTATAGATCTACCAAGTTCAAACAAGGGGAAAACCTTGTGAAGATAAGTGTTTTTTACAGCTTTTCCTTTGGCATCTTACCACAAAGTTTGACTCTAATCTATAAGGAAACCAGCATGATAAATGGACCAATTTCATGTAGGACAGCAAAAAAAAAAAAAAAAAAAAAAAGTACCATTTTCAATATTGCATAAGTTATCAAATGCAGTGAAGAAATAGATGTGAATAATAAGAGCATTGTAGGACTGGCTCCGTGCTTTACTGTGCACCTCACTTACTCACTTACATGTACACTAAGTAGTTGGCATGTACTGTCTCAAATTCCCTTCTCCCTTCTAATATTTCTGAATAATAACAGCCTTCAAAGAGCTCACTTAATCTTTTTAGCTTAATAAACAGGGACTGGAAAATAGTACTGCATTTTCATGACAAGGATCTAGGTTATTATTTTCTCTCTCTACTTGGCAATATGTATTATTTATGGTGATCTCTTAATATTTTATCAATGCATACATATCTGAAAGGCCTTTCTTGAAAACAAAGGCACATTCAATATTTCTAAATAATGTCATGATGAACATTATTGCGCATGCCTCAGTGTATTCCTGGCTTTATTTTTCTTTGGTTTTGTGTTCCAGAATTTTTAATTTATATTTGAATCATAGATTTCCAACACTGATACTGTCAAGATATTGTTTCATTGACAACAGTTCAATAAATAAACAAATAAAGCCCCCAAAGTCCAAACTTAAGGAAAAGAGAATCATGATAATTAATCATTAGTCATTAGTGTCTGGAGGCTCTACTTGTTTAAGAGTTAGAAGAAACCTTATAGATTACCTAGTTGGAAACTCTCTTTTTACAAAAGAGGAAACTTGGATCCAAACAAATTATGTGATTTTCAAGTCAAGTAGTTTGTCAGAATTGTTCTTTCTACCACACCATGCTACCTTCTTCATAAAGTTTGGGCATAGCCTCCACTCTTTCTCTTCACTGAATTCTCTCAAAAAGAAAAATAAATAAATTTTAAAAAACGGGAAAATGTAGCTTAAAAAAACCTGACTTTTGTCATCATGTACTTATTAAGCCTTTATTGTTTGCACAGAAAAGGTTCCAAAAATTCTATAGTTTTATTTAGCCAAAAACACTCCCCCTCTTACCTCTATCTATTCAAAATTATTTACTAAAACTTCTATCAGTTGTTAAAGGAAAAAATGAAGTTATTTATAGCCAATCACAGTTTCAATTAATATTTTTTAAATAACTATACTGCTATTTTTTAACCACCTGATATGTATTTACTGCTAGGATAAGGACCATGAAAGCTTGGAGAGCAAAGACTGGGAGGGAATACAAAACTATTGTCTTTGCCTCTATAGAGTTTATAATCTAGTAGGAAAGAGAAAGTAGATAGGAAACAATAAGTAATAAGTCAACATATAAAATAATCTAAAAATTAGGAAGCACAAGCATCTTTTAAATAGCATGGTATATTTTAAGTAGGAACTAGTCATGAGGTATAGATTTGCCAATAGTCAATTATAATATAATTGGACATTTCCTTCAACAATGTGAAGTATAAACTACACATACTGTACATGTGTAAATCTCATTTATGCCATCCCAGCAGTTTATCAGGGGGTTCACTCAGATTCACACAGTTATCATAACATTATGAAGATATCAACATATCCAAAAGAAAATGTTTTTTTTTTTTTTTTAAAGGAATAAGAAAATCAAAGAAGCTAAAACTACGGGTCTTGAACTAGACTTTGAGGGATGAAAAAGTACATGGACAGGGAGAAAGAAGAAGAACATTCTAAGTGTATATGAGCACACACAAGAAGGCAGAAGCACAATAAATACCCATGAGGGAGTCAAGAACATATCAGGAATAGGAAGACTACTCGAGCTAGAATAGAAGGCATATATTAAGGATAGGCAGAAAAGAGTATTGAGTAAACAAGGCATAGCTAGATTTTGAAGGATCTCCAAAGCATAGGAAAATATTTTATACTTAATATAGTAAGTAATAGCCAAATACAGGGAATATTAATGACAACACAAACATTTGTGCCCCAAGGTCAGAGAGTGATGTATTTATTTGACAAAGCTCTATATCCACAATAACTTCCTTCTACTTTTCAACATTCACCCTTGCAAAACCTTGTGTTCCAATTTTTTTCTCCCTCTTTTTCCCCACACCTTAGACAGCAAGTAATCCAGTATATGTTAAACACGTGCAATTCTTCTATATATATATTTCCACAATTATAATGCTACACAAGAAAAATCAGATCAAAAAGGAAAAAAAAGAGAAAAAAAAAATAAGCAAACAACAACAACAACAAAAATGAAAATGCTACATTGCATTTTCATTTGTTGTTGTTGTTTGCTTGTTCCCATAGTTTCCACAGGGCTCTCCCTGGGTGCAGATGGCTCTCTCCATCACAAGACCATTGGAACTGGCCTGAATCAGTTTATTGTTGAAAAGAGCCATATCCATCAGAATTGATCATTATATAATCTTGTTGTTGCCATGTACAGTGTTCTCCTGGTTCTACTCACTTTACTTAGCATTGGTTTGTGTAAATCTCTCCAGAAGAAATAATGTCAACAGATTACAGTGCTTCTCTGATCAGAACCTGTTGCCATCTTAGTAGGAAAGTTGAGCCAATACAAAGTTGGTGACAATGGAGGAGAAAAGGAATGGGCATCTTTCAAAAAATTGATGGCTAGCACTGCCTTTACTCATCTGGGTTAGAACACTTTCAAAACATCAAAATTGGTTTGACAAAGATGATAGGGAAATAAAAAAAAAATGAAAACTGGAAACTCCACAGGGTTTATCAGCAGGATAGTTCATTCATCTATAAGAAGGCACTATTTAATCCCATCCAAAGTAAAGTTCAAGTGAAGCTTAGAGAGATGCAGGGTTCTTGGGTCAGGAAGAAGGGAGATGAAATTCAGTTTTATCATAACTATCAAAAATGTTTGTATGATGTCCTGAAGGCTATTTACAAGCTAAAACCTTAGCATTTAAAAATATGGTGTATTATTTCTACTAGTCAACGCTGATTGGAGTCACATTGATTCATGATAAGGATATAATCCTACAGTGATAGGCCAAACATTTTCAGAGTGTTCTCAACAGACCATCATCAATCAGTGTTGAGACTATTGCTTATTTACCTCAGTTGAAGTTAACCCCTCCTAAACTGAGGTTCCAACTGAAGGAGTTGGAATTCATTACATTCCTTTGATGTGGCAAAGGAATCTGGTGCTAAGATTTACAAGTCAAGGGAGTTCATTGCTCATACAAATGCTGGGCTTTTTCTGGATTTTTCAGAGTGATGTAGCAAGAGGAGGCTATCCCCTAGGATTTCAAGGATGTCTCTATTTTCCATCTTTATAAAGGTGAAGGAAGTAGATTATCCCGTGACAATCAAAAGGGGGATAAGAGGTCTCTTTCTTAGTCATTGCTGCCAATATTATTACCAGAGTACTTGTGAATAATCTGATCCTTCACCTGAAAGAATGCCATCTATTCAAAAAGGCTTCAGAAAAGGCCAAGGAACAATTGATATAGTGTTATTTCCTGACAACTCCAAGAAAAATGCCAGAAGAAGAACAAAAGTCTCTTAAATGCTTGTAGATATGTCCAAAGCCTTTGATACTACTGCCAATCATAAGGATATGAAAAGTATATCAAAATCTAGTTGTCTGAAAAAGTTCATTTCATTGTCTGAAAAAGTTCACTTCAATTTCATGACAGATTATGGTCTTGTGCTTTTCCAGTCACTAATGGGGTGAAATGAGGCAGTATGCTTGTCCAAAGTTTTTTAGCATGATGTTTTTAGCCATGTTGTTAAGCACCTTCAAAAAGAATAAAAGTAAACTACTACATTGATGGTAAATTCTTAAACTTAAAAAGGCTACAAGCCAAAACTAAAGTGGAGGGATTGCTGATGCATGATTTTTTGTTTGCAGATGATTGTACCCTCAATGCAGCTTCTGAAGCTGAGATGCAAAAAAGTATAAATCAATTCTCAATTGCTTGTAATAAGTTTGATCTAATAATTAATACCAAGAAAAAAACCACTCCTCCATCAGCCTGCGCCACACCATCCATATGTAGAATCATCACTTGCAGCAAATGGAGAAGTTTTAAATGTTGTAAATAAGTTCACTTATCTTGGCAGTACACTTCCTAGAGTTTTCACATATTGATAATGAGGTTGGCACATTAAGTGCCAGAGCTACCTCAGTGCTTGGGAACCGCTAATAGAAAATGTGGGAGAAAAGT
Source organism: Sminthopsis crassicaudata (assembly GCF_048593235.1). NCBI lineage: Eukaryota > Metazoa > Chordata > Mammalia > Dasyuromorphia > Dasyuridae > Sminthopsis > Sminthopsis crassicaudata. The sequence continues at coordinate 86,151,273 of NC_133620.1, read as the reverse complement.
ATAAAAGTGACTACAAAACTCAGTTCACAGAGCCTTTGTGCTGACTTCATTATTGTATACCTGTGAAACCTGAACAGTATACCAGTGCCATTCCAGGAAACTGAATCACTTCCATGTGAAGTGTCTTAGGAAGATTCTGAAGATCATCTGGCATGATAAGAATACCAGACACAGCTGTCCTTTCTCAGACTAAATTGCCAAGCATTCAACTTTATTGCAGAAAACTCAACTCTACTGAGCTAACCACATTGTTCAAATGCCAAATGTATGCTTGCCAAAAAAAATATTTTATGGAGAACTCACCCAGGGCAAATACTCACTAGGTGTCAGAAAAAAAAGCAATACAAGAACGCTCTCAAGGTCTCTCTTAAGAATTTTAGAATCAGTTGTATAACATGAGAGACATTGGCACAGGAGTGCCCAGCATGGCACGCCTACATCAGAGAAGATGCTGTGCTCTATGAGCAAAACAGAATTGAAGTGGCTCAAAAGAAATGCTAGCTGTGCAAATTTATAAAATCCACCCCAGATGTTCATATGCACTACTTGTGTTGAACCATGAAAGAGCATTCTGAGCTCATATTGGCCTGATCAGACATACTATTCAGACATACTATCACTTGACTCTAATATAGTGATCCTCTTCAAGAATGAAGTACATCAGCCTTTCCCCTCCAATACCAATAGATGGAACTATTTATCAATCACTATAGAGTTTGCCTCACACCAGATTCTGAGACCAGTATGTCCACTAGCCATAGCAAATTTAAATTAAAAAAAAAAAAATCCCTGAATCTGCTGCTATGATAAGAAGGGATTGTCATTGATTGTCATATTCCAATCTCACATTGTTTCCAGTCACTTTATTATTGCATTATTCTTTATGACCATACCCATATCTCATTCCACAGGTTCAATAAATGTATATTTATCCTTTTCCACTGTGTCTTAGTCCCTCACAATCTTATTTTCTAGTTCAATAATCTTTAATTCTGAAATATAAGTTTTCAAAGTAAACAGAAGTAATTAGTACAAACCATTCCCCAAAAGAAATCCCCTGTACAACATAGTTAACAAGTGGTCATCCAGTCTCTGCTTGAAGATCTCCAGAGATGCACAACCTATCACTTCCCCATTGATTCCATTCAATTTTTAGACAGCTCTAATCCTTATAAAGGTCTCTTTTACCACCATAAAAAGAGTACCAAAAACTGTCTCTTATAAATTTCAGCTATTGCTCCAGTCATTCTGCCAGAGTGACCCTGGAATTTTTAGTTTTCCCAAACATATACTTCTCCATCTGCATTTTCTGTTATTGTGTCTCTATTATTATTTAACATCTTTCTGGAAGTCATGTTCTCCTTTAACCTCTGCCTTTTGACTGCTGGCAGAAATTCCCAATGCTATTACCTCTTCACTTCTCAAGGTCCTTTCCAGTTCCTTTCTGCTGATACTGACTATACATCTTTCTTATTGACTATTGGCAGAGAATTTGCCCCAAATCCCAATCCTATTTCTGTAGGTCTAACTTGCTCCTAATTTTAGATATTTCTTATCCAGCCTGGAATACTTCTGAATGGTTAGTAGAAGGTGATTTGTTTTTCCTCTTCCTAATGATACATTGCAATCTATATCCATTATCTATAAAAACCAAACAGAAAAAAAAATAGCTTTGTTGATTCCATTCATTCTCCATAGTTCTTTTTTGAATGCAGATGGCATTTTCTATCCCAAGTCTCTTGGAATTTCCTTGGATAACCGAACTACTGAGAAGAACCAAGACTTTCATAATTGATCACTGCATATTCTTGTTGTTATTATGTACAATGTAATCCTGGTTCTGCTTGTTTAACTCAGCATCAGTTTACGTAAATCTTTCCAAGCTTTTCTAAAATCACCTTGTTTGTTATTTTTTATAGAACAATAATATTCCATTACTTTTATATTCCACAACTTGTTCAGCTATTCCTCAATTGATGAACACCTATTCATTTTCCAACTCTTTGCTATCACAAAAAGAGCTGCTACAAACATTTTTGCACATGTGAGTCCTCTTTTATGATTTAGGTTAGCTATATCTTGTAAACTACACACATCCCAAATAAATAAGACCATCCTTGCTATTTTCTTACTACTATTATAGTAAGGAAAGTCACAGATATGATGTGGGTCACAGTACTAAAAAGTTCAGAGGCAAAATAGAAGACCTAAAGCTAAAGTGGAGTTGCTTCTTGAATTTCATAAACTTCATATCTCTTTGGTTTTATAAGCTCTTCCTCTCATCCTACAACATTGAACTGATGATTGAATGGAGATTTTGAGTATATACTGTTCCTCAATCTATTGTAGCTTTTGTGAAATTAAAACTTTCCAAATGAAATCCATCTAATGTTCAACATAGAGCTGAATTTTTATTATCCAGACCATTCAGAAAGTTTTTAATTCTGTTGTAATCATAATTTCTTCAATTTACTTGATATTTATTTTAAAGTGTTTTTCCTTTTTTTGTGAAAAGTTGGCACTATTCACCTATCATAAAAGAGTATATAATTTGGGGATATTTTGTTTTGCTTCATTTTGTTTTTCCCCAGACAAATATTGGATTTCATTGAAGTGCATTCTCTCTTACCAATACATTTTTGTACTCCACCCCACTGATTTGAAAGGGCTGGCTAAGATTAAAAGCGCCTAGTGAGTGGATGGTTATAGACCAGAGTAAAGTTAATTATCCCATATGAAAAAAGAAGTCATGACCTTAACCTTGTGACTTTTTTCAGTTAAATGAGCTAACAAATTGGAGACAAGCATATCTTGTATGATATTTCTAGTTCAGGAACATAAACCAATTCAGTACAATCCAAAAAGAATTTAATGATCAGCAAAGTGGAAAGCATTGTATTCAGCACTAAAGAGAAAAAAACAAAATGAAAAATTGTTCCTGCCCCCCACTTGTGAACAAAGGTTGGTTATACACACATACACACAAACATTACACACACACACACACACACACACACACACACACACACACACACACATATATATATATATATATATATATATATATATATATATATATATATATATATATATATTTAATCAAATCTATCTTTAATCATTTTTTCTTTATGGGATTTATTACGTTATTTCAATAAAAATTTTTTGCACCTACAATCTCTTTACTCTCCAAGATGCATTATAGAGTTTTCTCTAACAGGTTCATATGTTAGGTACCTTTGCCTCCTATTTCCTCCACTTTCAATTTCCTTTAATGTGTCTTCCCCAAGGATAGCCTTATTTTATATTTTCATATTTCCAGCACTTACTGTATTTCCTGGCACATAGTTAGCACTTAATAAATATTTGATAACTATTTACCCCAAAATCTCATAGATGGAAAGAAACTCCAAACCATGCCATCTGAAACATCCCTAAATAGTAACAGCTTCTAAAACATTAATGAACATATAATAGGTGCTTAATAATTGCTTTTGATTTACTGACTAACCTCTAATACATGTACTTGCTACAACATATGAGGTTCTGGGCTAGATTCCAATATCAAACTGTCAGGAGTATTCCATCAAGATACAACAATAAAAACAAAATACATCTTCACCTTTCTCTCATCAGCAAGATTTGGGGACTTTTTCTTAGTCTTACTGTTTGTTTAGGCTCACACACTTTGGCTCACAATAAAAATCCGAACGTTCTTCTGAATATCAATATACCCCCCCAGCCAAAACTAATAATTCGCTCCAGTTCTATATATAATCCACATTCCGTGCTTCACCAATAATTCCCTTATTTTCTTAAGCCAAAATGAAGGAGTACAAATTTAATTTAATGCTCTGCTCAGTCTAGACACACTCTATTGAATTCTACATTTAATTTGCACAGAAGCAGCACTAAAGCTTATGTCTGCATTAATTTACCAAACATTTTCTCAAAAGCCCTGACATAGCATTGTCTACACATGACTAGGGGCACCCTGAAAAATCTCACTTATTTTCAGTGATAAAATGGTGGGGGGAATCACTTTATTTTTCCTCTTGTCAGACTTTTAAAGAATAAAGTGTTTTATTTGACTACAAGCAGTAAACTTTTAACCCAAACAAAAAGAAGTAAAGACTAGAAACTTGAACCTTGCTTTGTGGGAGAAAGCAAGTATATCACTTCACTACATTAATTTCCCCCAAAGAGTACTTGAATGAAAATACTTTGTCAGACTCTATCATTATCAGGAATCACTGGAAGTTATTCTGTGGAGAAATGATGATAGCCTTTATACATACATATATATACATATATATATATATATGTATATATATATATGCATGTATGTATATATATATATGTAAACATATATATATATGTATATATATATATATATATATATATATATATGTCTTTTTTATTCTAAAACTCCATTTAAAATATGTTTGAACCAGAATGGTGACAAAGGGCTATTACCAATGTCATTTGACAATTCTAGTTTTGTTTTTGTTTTTGTTTTGTTTTTTCCCCCTCACATCAAATGACACCCCTGAGGAAAAAAGTCATTTATGTTTCTATTTTAGCCATATGAGCATGCCTTTGTTCTAGTGCATGTGGGAGGGGAGAAGGCAAGAGAAAATGTAAATGTACTTTAGAATTGGAAAAAAAAAAGTTAATATGACAGTACATATTGGGTTGTTTCTAGAACAGAGTTACTAAATACATATGGATGACTATGATAGTGACAATATGCAAGTCTGAGAGTTTCTATGATCAAACTATACTGGCTCCTCTACACAATGAAGACCCAGGTATATGCAATCAATCAGATTCACACGTTGTCATGTCCATCACCCAAATATCAGATGGCACTCTGGCATATCAATCCAGCTCTGAGCCAACTAGGTGGTGTATTTGATAGAATAGGACCTAAATTAGGAAGATCCATGTCTGAATACTGCCTCAAAAACTGCCTAGCTGTATGACTCTGGGAAAGTCACTTCATTTGTCTATGTCTGTTTTTTTTTTAATCTGTAAAATGGAGATAATAAGACTGTTATATTCAAAAAAGTGATTTACCATCAGTAATGTACTTTGCAAACCTTACAATATTTTATAAATGGTAGCTATTATTACCATTCATATAATAAGAATAAATTATTATAGTATTATATAAGATCTTATATTAAAATAATCAATAACATTAATACAATGTGTAATTATAAGAAATAATTAATATGATATAATTTTCTTCTTGATTAGTTAGACTCACCATACTTAGAAGCTGAGCAAAAGGGAAGATTTTCCTTCTAGTCATCATTCTCAAATTGATGCTATATAAGTCAGATTTTTAATGCAAGACTTGTAGCATCTTAAAGTCTGTCATACTAAAACCTTCAGGACTTCTTGATTAGTTAGACGCCATTTCTATTGTTGATCTTGAATTTGGTATAGGTTATTTAATTAAATATCATATTTATCTGTTGTTACCCTAGATATCTTAGAATCAGTCAGAATCAGGATAAGCAAAAGTCTTTATTCTTGGTCTTTTGGGGTTGCTGTCAGGGGATTAGATATAGGAATCTTTATACCTTCTTCCTCTCTCTCCACCACCAAAGAAAGATCCTGACTGTCCTACTTCACCCTCTCATCTCTCTCTTTCCCTTCTTGTCCACCGATCTAGCCAGCACAGAATAGTTGGGGAGGGTCATTCTCCAAGTATATGTTAATAGAGAATTGTCCAATTGGTAATTAGCCCTAAGTGCTATGTTACCTTGCATCTAGGTTAAGTATATTTGCTCAGTTCTAGACCTTTACATTTCCCCATTCCATTAAAATTTGCATCCTGCTGCTGTCCTGCTACATTTCATGATCACTCAGAATTCATACTATAGAAAATCTTACTAAGAATAACAGCAATATATTGACATAGGCTGATATTATATTTACTAAATGCCCCTCCTCTCAGCCTACAATCATTCCAGTTTCCATAACAAACTCCAGGCAAGAAACAAGATTCACCATACTTAGAAGCTGAGCAAAAGGGAAGATTTTCCTTCTAGTCATCATTCTCAAATTGATGCTATATAAGTCAGATTTTTTAATGCAAGACTTGTAGCATCTTAAAGTCTGTCATACTAAAACCTTCAGGACTTAAGTAAGTCTCACTGGACATTCTAAAAGCCATAACTTCCCAATTCCATGCCTTGAAAATATGTATGTGAACCTAGACCTCTGTCCTTTATTCAATACCAGAATTTTTTTTTTAATTTCCTTTCTCCTCCTATTAATCTTTTCTTTAAATCCATCATCATCTCACCCTGATGATTATTATTCACTCAAGTCATGAAAATATTTGGAGCTATTTGGGTAGAATCTGAGTACTAAAAATAAATGGAGGCCATTCTTTTTGCACTGAAAAAATGTACATCTCCCACTTTTGCCTCATGTAAAGAATATGAGATTGATCCCTTTAACAAAATGACTATGGCTATTGACTCCTGGGTACATAACCAATATTTCAGTGAAAATGAATTTATTAAGCCAACATTATGTGCCAGAAATGGTGCTAATCAGGAAGGTGGCAAACAGCATTATCCCATAAGTGGAGCCTCAAATTTAATTCTTATTGTTTAAATCCATACTAACCATATACCTTAGATTAATGAGACATATCTACCCAAAGAGAAATAAAAGTATCTTCTGAGAATTACAGGCAAAGGAACACTTTTTCCCTTTTTATGAGGTGTGGTAGAAAATGATAAATTCAGTTTTGGTTATATTGAGTTTAGAATGGTGATAGTATATCTATATGAAGATATTATTCAAACAATTAGAAATGTAGAAGTGCAGAGAGTTCATAGATGAAGATACAGATTTCTGAATTACCTATATAGAAGTGATAATTAAAGTGATATTATCACAACCATCTTCTCAGTCATCCAGACTTCTAACTTCAGTGTCATCTTCCTTTTTCCTGTCACACTCACTTTCCAGATGAAATCTGAAAATAAATCCTGTTGATTTTTATTCCTGAAATAGCTCTCAAATCTGGAATTTCCTTTCCACTCCCACTGATCCGTCCTACTTGAAATCTTCTTCTCTTGCCTACACTTAAATGTCCTTCCTGCTTTTCCCTCTCCAATTCATTCTTCTCAATGTTGCTCAAATTATCTTCCTAATTCACTTCTCTGTTCACATCACTTTTCAACTCAAAAGCTTTCAGTAGTTCACCATTGGCTATCAAACAAAGTTTAAACTCCTTTTCACATCTGAGATTCTCCCATAATATAATTCTTACTTATCACTCCATCATATAAAATATATTCAAACCACTTTTTTCTTAGTCTCTCCTTGGGCTTTTATACTGTTGCTGCTTCATATATATTGCTTACCTGAGATACAATCTCACACCTATCAGATTGACAAGAAAGGGAAAATAACAAATACTGAAGTGGGAAAATAGGTACTTTAAGACAATAAGTAGTACTGATATATCCATTTTGATAAGCAATTTTCAACTATACCAAAAGAAGTATTAAATGGCGTGTGGAAGAAAATCAAGAAAACTACATTGAGCTTTAAGAATAAGAACTTCCTAGCATCCTATGACATTATTGAAACTGATAGTCCCCAGTAACTGGGTAAGGACTCCCCCCACTTGCCTCTTTATTCAAACTACTAACATATCCTGTTACAAAAACCTTTTGTTGTTGCAATAAAATTTCCCTGAAATTTATCACTCCTCTCCTTTCTAGGGAACTGCTTTACTTCAAGATCTAAACTAATCAGAACTGGTTGAAAATACAAAACTATTTATATTAATTCTTTTTGTGGTGGCAAAGAATTGAAAAATGCCTATCAATTGGGTGATGGCTGAACAAGTTATTATATATGAATGTGATGAAATATTATTGTGCTGTGAAATATGATGAAGGAAATGATTAACCAAAACAAAACAAACAAACAAATATCTGGGAAAGTTTGCATGAAGTGATACAAGGAAAGTGAGCATAACAAAGAAAACAATAGATACAATAATAACAATATAGCAAAGATAAGCAACTTTGATTTTGGAATTCTGATCAACACATTGATCAATCACAATTCTAAAAGATTTATAACGATACATACTATCAAATTCCACATAGAGCTGATAAACTCAGACATAAATTGAAGTATAATTTCTTTTCATTTTCTTTTATTTGGGAGATGTAGGGGAAAGGGAATGACTAATATAGGAATTTGTTTTGCATAACTATATATCTTTGTAATAAGTTTTGCTTTTCTTGCTTTCTCAATAAGCAGAATGTGGTTGAGGGAGACTAGAGGGAGAAGAAGAGAATAGGAATGGAAAATCAATTAAAAGTAAATTTTTAAATGGTTATCATTTTCTAAACAGAAATAGGATAGCTGTTATAAATTTTGTGAAGTAAAGGGGCAGGAGGAGGGGCATGGAGCCAAAATGGTGGAGAGTAGATAGGACATTTTCTGAGCTCTTCTGGGCTTATAGCAACTTATTAGCAGGATAAAACACTATGAGCAATTTATTCCAGAAATGCATTCAATAACAGGAAAACTGTCAGCATAATTAACCATATCAATAACCACACTAACAGAAATCCTATTATTATCTCAATTAATTCAAATAAAACATTTGACAAAACACAACCATATGTCCTTAAAATGATAAGTATCATCTATCTAAAACCATCAGCAAGCGTTATTGTAATGGATATTGTAATGGACTAGATGCATTCCCAATAAGATGAGGGGTGAAACAATGTTGCCCATTATCACCACCACTATTCTATATTATATTAGAAATGTTAGCTTTAGCAATAAGAGAAGAAAAAGGAATTAGAGTAGATAATGAGAAATATTATCACTCTTTGCAAATGATATGATGGTATACTTAGAGAATACTTGAAAATCAGCTAAAAACTACTAGAAAGTTAACAACTTTAGCAAAGTTACAGGACGTAAAATAAACCTACATAAAACATTGACATTTCTATGTTACCAACAAAGCCCAGCAGCAAGAGATAGAAAGAGAAATTTCAAATAACATATACAATATAAAATTTGGAGGGGCCTATTTGTCAAGACAAAATTAGGAATTATATGAACAATAACAAACACGGATCACACAAATAAAATTATATCTAAACATTTAGAAGAATATTAAAAACTCATGGGTAGGATGAGCTAATATAATAAAAAGATGACCATTCAGTTTCACACCAATCAAACTGATAAAAATACTTTATAGAGCCAGAAAAAAATAATAACAAAATTCATCTGGAAGAACAAAAGATCAAGAATTTCATGGGAATTAATGAAAAAAAAATGCAAAGGGAGTTGGCCTACCTGTTCCAGACTTAAAACTATATAATAAAGCAGCAGTCATCAAAACCTTTTGATAGAATAGTGAATTAATGGAATAGGTTAGATTCACAAAACACAATACCCAATAACTATAATATTCTAGTGTTTTATATACCCAAGGACCCTAGAACTCATTATTTTACAAAAAATTGCAGGTAACAATGGAAAATGATATAGCAGAAACTAGGCATTAATCAGTATCTAATATCCTATACCGAGATAAATTCATGATTTGACATAAAGGATAATTTTGATTATATTAAATTTTAATTTTTATACAAATAAAATTAATGAAGCCAAGATCAGAAGGAAAGCAGAAAGTAGGGGGAAATTTTACACTCAGTATTTCTGATAAAAGTCTCATTTTGAAAATATAAGGAGAATTGACTCAAATTTTTAAAAAATGCAATCCATTGTCCAATTAATAAATGTTTAAAGGATATAAACAGATACTTTTCAAATGAAAAAATTAAAACCATTTCCAGTCACATGAAAAACAAAATGCTCTAAATCACTATTGACCAAAGAAATTAAAATTAAGATAATTCTGAGGTACTACTACATATCTCTCAGATTGGCTAAGATGACAGGAAAAGATAAGAATAAATTTTGGAGGGGCTTTGGGAAAACTGGGACACTAAGATATTGTTGGTGGAGTTGTGAACTATTACAACCTTTCTGGAGAGCAATATGGAACTATACCCAAAGGGTTGTCAGCTGTTCATAGCCTATGATGCAGCAGTGTCTCTACTTGACCTGTATCCCTAAGAGATCATTGAAGGGAAAAGAACTCCCATGTGTAAAAATGTTTGTAGCAGCTCTTTGTGTGGTAGCAAGCAACTTGGAATTGAGTGGATGCCAATTGGGGAATGGCTGGGTAAGTTATGGTATAAAAATAAAAATAAAAATAATAAAATAAAAATATTTTTCCATAAGAAATGTTGAGCAGACTTATTTCAGAAAAGCCTGGGCAGACTTACATGAACTGATGCTAAGTGATGTGAGTAGAACCAGTAGAACATTGTGCACAGAAACAAAAAGATTATATGATGATCAACTGTGATGGTCTTGGCTATTTTCAACAGTGAGGTAATTCAGTGAAATTCTAATAGAATTGTAATGGAAAGAACCATCCACATCCAGAGAGAAAATGTAAATCAAAGCATAGTATTTTCATCTTTTTGTAATTATAGTTTGTGTGCTTTGTTTGCTTGTTTTCTTATGTTTTTTTTTCTTTCCCCTTCTGATCTGATTTTTATTGTATAGCATGATGAATATGAAAATAAGTTTAGAATAATTACACATGTTTAACTCATATTGGATTGCTTACTCTCTATAGGAAAGGGTGGGGGAAGACAAAAATTTGGAACGTGAGGTTTTCAAAAGTGAATGTTGAAAACTATCTTTGTGCGTATTTTGAAAAACACAAAATTTCAATTTGGAAGCAAAAAAAAAAGGAAAAAAAATTTGTGTTATTGCATTGAACTTCTCCATTTTGTGGATTAAAAAATTGAGATATAAGTGGTTTATAATATACATCCTTGAAGAAGTAGGATATATCTACATATGTACACACATACATAGATAAGTTATTTATATGAGTGTATGGATATATATGTGTGTGCATGCATGCAAATATATGTATACAGGTAATCAGATTTTATCAGGGTTCTTGATTTCTATCATTTTAATGTTCAAAGGACCATAGAGATGATTAGCTCAATTTTCTGATATTACAGATGAGGAAAAAGAGAGCCAAAGAAAAAAGATGATTTATCCAAGTAACATAGCTAGTGAGTGGAACACCTGGGATCTGAAGATAAGCCTCAAATCTCAACATTTTTTTTCCTTTACTTCAAGGGATTTTTTTGAAAAAACATTCATAAACTTAAAAATTCTTTGTAAATATTATTAAATAATGATATTTTTTTTTAATTGTGTATGACTTTTTGTGACCTCATTTGGGAATATTCTTGACAAGCATTATGGAGTAGTTTGTCATTCCCTTTTCCAGATTATTTTACAGATGAGAAAACTGAAGCAAATAGGGTTAAATGGCTTGTCCAGGATCATAAAGCTAGTAAGTATCTAAGGTCAGATCTGAACTCAGGAAGATGAATATTCCTGATTCCAGATTTGGCACTCTATTCACTATATCACCTAGCTGTTCACATATATACATACTTACATACATATATACATATTTATATATGTATATAGAGAAATAATTTATGTATGGATGGATATGTGTGTGCAGGTATGGAAATGTGTGTATACAGGTAATCAGATTTCATCATGGTTCTTGGTTTCTAACATTTTAGTTTTTTAAAGGACCACAAAGATGATTAGCCCAATTTCCTAATATTACAAGTAAGGAAAAAGAAATCCAAAGAAGACAGATTATTTATCCAAGAAACACAACTAATAAATAGAAGACTTGGGATCTGAAGATATGCCTCAAATCTCAACATAATTTTTTTCTTTACTTCAAAGGATTGTTTTGAAAAAAAAAAAAAGAATTTATAAACTTAAAATGTTTTGTAAATTTTATTAAAATAATGATGATTTTTTTTTCACTACACCTCATTGTCAGAATAGTAAAGTTCTTAGAGCACTAGATTGGGTGTCAGAAGATTCACATCCAAATCCTAGCCCTTCTATTATCCTTTCCTATGTGACTTTGGTTCGTCTCACCTACAAAATGAAAGGTTAAACTCAATGATCTCAAGCATCATCCTAATTCTAAATTCCATTATCTGGAATTCTTTAGGAAAAAAATACCATAAATTAATTATATTTTGGCAGAAATTTTAATTTCTTTGTGAACTTCAGTACTATTAGTTCTCATTTTAGAAGTAAGAGTTAGTGATTTTCTCATAAATTGTAGCTTAATTGTAACATTGTCAAGATCTCTTTTTCAGCATTTATTTTCTCACTCAACTGCATCAACTGTTAATCTTAGAATAGGCAGTAAACAGACATATCAAATAAGGGGAAGGGTAGAATAAACCCCACAAAATCTTCCATATTACCCAGGCTACCATTTCCCTATAACAGCAGATATCACATTCCTTTCAAGAATACTTACTTCTGTCCCTAAAAGAGAATATCATACAACTTCATTAAAATATCATTGCCAAAGCACAACTGAAACACAGGCTAATTTTTAAATATAAGGTTGATTCCAAAATGCTATGTTAGAGGCATGATTGTTTTATTCCATAAATATGTATTAATACAAAAAAGGGGGGAGAATCAACACAAAAAGTAGGTTAAAGAACTAGGAAAATAGATACAAGGGAGAATTGTAACATGCCCTCCTGGCAGTTACAAATACTAGTCTGCCCTAGGCCCAACAGAGTACCTTTGACCACTGACCTTTGTAGTGTCAACTCTACCCGGCTCACTTCCTCTGAGGCCTTCAAAGATCTCTGGCCACAATCTCTTGAATCTATAGTTTAATAACCAGTAGCGCACTCAAGAACAGCTACATGTAATCTTAAAAGCCTTTATTATACCTACTCACATAATGCCCTGACTTGTCAGCTCCCTAGTGAACACCTGGTCTGAAGACCCAGGTGTTCACTACCAAACTCCTTACCTCTCGGCTATCCATCAGCTTGGCTTGGCTTGGCTACTCCAGGCTAGGGAGCCAGGTTAAAGAGTGCAACTGCTGTCTGCAGTGGGCTTATAAAAGACCTGTGAGGTCACACACACAGCCAACCAGCGAGAGAGCTGTCACCCATTACAAAGCTATCTCAATATGAACAGGATACCACCCACAGGGCAGTCCTATATTCACAGAGATTACTTCTGGACCACTCAAATCTCCTGTTGTGCTGTGGCGCTGTCCATTTAAAGGGCCCTTACAATTCCCTTCTTTTGTTTTGCGGAAGCCCCATCCTTACAAAGAATAATTTAAAAGATTAGGCTGGAAAATAAAGTTTGGGATTAAAAATTAGAAAAGGCCAAAAATTCATTATAAAGAAATCTCACATCTCTATATCTTGAATTTATTCTTTAAAAATTGAAAGGTTGTCATGATGAATAACGAATATCATTATTTTAAAAAAATGAAATTGATCCTATTTTAACTGAAGAAAATTTGGTTTAAGTATGCAAACCATTTCAAAATCACTAATTTGAAATCAGACCAATGATTAATCATGACTATATGTACTGCCTATATGTAGCACAGATCAAAGGATTTTAGTCAAAGAGTCAGAAGAGATATCAAAATCATCAAATCTAACCTTTCATTCTATTGGTTAAAAAAAAAAAAAAAAAAAAAAAAAAAAAAAAAAAAACTTAGGACTAGAGAATTAATGTGATTTGCCTAACATCACATAGATATAATGTTAGAGTCAGATTCAAACCAACTTCTCGAATGCTAATTCAGTACTATCCTATACTATTTATTACTATTTATGTTTAAACTACAGTATGTTTGATTTGTTAACTAGATCTACTAAATAATAAATAATAAACATGTGCAAAGGCAACTATTCAAGGAAAACTTGAACTCTCTTCCTCATTCCTTCTTCAGTCTTTGTTAGGATTACTAGGTGAGAATTCAGGTTGTCTGGACAATTACAAGGTGAGAACTCAGGTTGACTTGATAGAAGGAGCAAGCTCATTGGCTGAAGTGGTTCTTCCCAGAAGCCCTTGCATTATCCCATGCCCATTCTCTGGGAGGATAAAAGAGACAACAGTGGGAAAGTTAGTCTGCCTGGAGAAGGATAAGAGCTGGAGGAGATTCAGAGCCAGGATTCAAGAAGAAGACTCTGCACTACATCTGGCTTGACGCAGCTCTCTGCAGGAAGGGAAGTCACTTCTCTGGACAAGAGTTAACAGCAACTGCCTGGAGACAACGGTTCACTACAGGAAGAAGAATCTGTCTGAAAGATTTGAGTAGACACAGCAGATCTCTTCCCAGAGAGCGATCCAGCAGATTCTGGAGACGACAGCTTGCTACAAGTCTTGTCAAATGAGTACCAGGACATGAATAGATCTAAGCTGCCAAGGGTATGCTGTGAACTGAGTTTATTCATTCCAACCCAAGTTGGATTGACTTAAGGGAGTTTCCAGGAGGAAAGGAAACTCTAAGTATAAAAGACAAGTTTGACCTAAGAGATTTTCCCTCTGCTAGCTAGGTGTTAACTGTAGGTTTGACTCACACAAGTGATAAAATAAACTGGAGGCTATAGGACATCATCTAGATGAGTGATTATCATTTCCTTCTGTGGAAGAGTTCACATATCAGTTGCAATGAAATAGAAAATTATCATATTGGAGCAACAATTCAATGGAAAATAATGGTAGTGCAGCCAAAAAAACCCAACCAAACAAACAGCTAAATGGATGATATTACCCACTCTGTGGGGAAGCAGATGGCAGCTCTGCAGGCAGAAAAGTGTTTCAGATGGAATTCAATCCAAAGAATTTTACATTTTCCAGACCAATTGTATCCCTAGTCTCACTGGTAGCATAAAAGAATGTGGCTTTGAATGTATTGGAAGGGGAAAAGAGAGATTTTCCATTTTATTTACAATGTTATCTTGTTTAGTTAAATACCTTAGCTTTGACTTGTTGTATGTTTGATATGATTTGGTAAAATAAAAGAAAAAAGTGCTTTTGAACAGATTCTGAGTCTAAAATTTCCTTGAAGTAATCTGGAAATTGCTTTCAAAGATTACATTTAATTGAATTCATGGTTCAAAAATAGATCTTCTAGAAAGGACGTACATATCTTTTATCCATTTTAAATTAACTAAATTAATTTCTCATTATATGAAGTAATATAGATATGGGCAACTAAGTGTCAGAATGGATAGAGTGCTGGGACTGGAGTCAGGAAGACTCATCTTCCTAAATTCAAATGTGACCTCAGATATTTACTAGGTATGTGAGCCTGGGCAAGTCACTTAACCTCAGCTTCTTTTGTAGCTCCTATCTCCTAGATTTATGAAGAACAAACAAGATAATAAGTGGCACTTGACACAGTGTCTAGTGCATTCAAATATTAGTATTATTATTGTTATTGTTTCACTCTTTCCTAGCCTTGAAAAACCATACGCAGAATTAGCCTTCCTTTTCCTACTCCTTCAAATCAGATCTTCAATGTATCCATTACAACATTAATATGAAAAGAAGTCAATTCCCCAGAAGAAATTCTTCCTCACTACAATATAAATATGATAACTCTCTATGGTAGAGGGAAGATGTTTCATAGGATCATATAAAATCAAAAGTCATATATTCCAGAGGCAGCTAGATAGAGCAGTAGATAGAGCACCAGCCTGAAATCAGGAGGACCTGAGTGCAAATCTGATCTCAGACACTTAATATTTCCTGGCTGTGTGTCCCTGGACAAGTCACTTAACCCCAATTGTCTCAGCAAAAAAAAAAAAAAAAAAAAAAAAAAAAAAAAAAAAAAAAAGAAAAGAAAAGAAAAGAAAAGAAAGAAAAGAAAAGAAAAGAAAAGAAAAGAAAAGAAAAGAAAAGAAAAGAAAAGAAAAGAAAAGAAAAAATGCCATATCTTCCAAACTACTTTTTTTGCAAATGAAACTCAGAGGCCAAATATATTAAATAACTTGCTTATAAATTCACACAGATTGTAAGCAATAAGAAGAAATTTTAAACACAGATGATCTTATTCCAGATGATATAGCATGATTCCATACTGTATTTGCATTTAACCAGGGGTTCAAAGCCTACTTTCAAAAGACTATCCTCTTTGGCAATGGGTTATTTAATGATCCATGCCTATGAGAAAGGTAGAAATATGGGAAGATACATAATTCCAGATTCTCTTTAAGAAGAAGAACATGAAGGGAAAGGAGAAATTCTGGGAAGAAGCTGATATGTAGTAGTAGATTTGCACCATGATATATCCTATCCTTAATTTACCACATATTAGGAATTTGGTGGGGATTTCTTGATTCTTGGGGGAGATCTGGGACTCCATCTGTTTTGGTTGAGCTAGGATATCTCATTCCCAGTAGGAAATCTCAATCACTGCATTTTATCTAGCATATTCTTATCTGTATAAGTTCTCTGATTTCTCTTTACTATTGGCTTAGATAAATAGATTTATTTTCTATTTATTTTGTGTGATCTCTGGGTAACTTAAATTTGGAAGAAAGAGATTTAAGGCTTGGATATTCAGCCTGGGGAACTCCATCTCCATTAAATGATAGCAGTTAGTAGCACAGCTTGAGTCTAAAACTAGTTCTTCTGGTTTAACAACAATTAGAGGCAAATAGACATAATGTAATAGATTTAATTCTAACCCAGTGTCCCCTTTTCAAGGAGAATAGAATGACCAGCCTTGGGGCTTCAATCTCTTGTTTCCCATTCTGGTAGAAATTAAAATTTCTTTTGGAGAAAGGTGTGTGGAAAAAGTTCTAAAGATATCTATCCATGTCCCATCTAAATAAACCAAAATGAAATCGCCTGACCTGAACGCACACACACACACACACACACACACACACACACACACACACACACCCTTTACATTTAATGTATAGTGAAAATAGTTTTGAACAGGGCTGTTGTCCCAGTTTTCTTTAACTACACCTAATCTCTGATACTGAAATCTCTGTTTATTCTTATAACTTCAGGTCTTCACAGACCCTCAAAGAAATTCCCTCCAGAAATCATTTTAAGACTTGACAGTTTGAGATGATTCAAAGTTCCCTAGAAACAAGTTAAAAAGTGATATGTGACTACCAGCAAGTAAATATCAAATTTATTCCATAATATTAGAATATGATTTTTAGCCAAAGATCAACTTTATTAGACAAATTGATAAATTTTTGACATTTTTAATTATATAACTCCAGAGCTATAAATAAAAGGCTAGAGTAAGAGCAATAATTTTAAATGGTGAGTTTTTCATTCAAGCAATAGCAATTCTAGAACATATAACTTCTCAGGAATCATACTGCCAAAGGCCTAGTATTCTAAGAATGACTAAAAAAAACTTTATCATATTGCAAATCCCAGATTTTAAAAAAACAATGCAAGTAAAACTTGGGGAATTTGTTCTTCTTGTCTAATCCTAATCTTTCTCTCTTAAAGCACCAAGTCAAATCTTGCCACCTCAAAGATATTTTTGTAACCCCAAATCACAATAAAAGATTCCCTTTCCTAAAGATTTTTATAAAATCTTTATTTGAGCCCAAGGTGCCTGGGGATAAAAAAAAAACTTTTTTTCTTAGGAGGAGTCATTCAATTGGCTACTTACAAATTCAGATTTAATGGTACTCAGTTCCTGATATATCCAAACTATAACCTATGAATTTCATCTCTCCCTCTGGATGCAATAACCATGGTTACCCTCTCAGGGGTTCACCTTACTCCGACAATATGAAAGGATAAATGCTAAGTCAATTCTTCTTCTGAGGCAACTGTACCCATGTTCTGTCTATCTATAACTCCTGTTACTTCTCCCATATCTTAGCCCTACCCTGTCCCTTCCCCCTCTTGGGTTTCTTGCTGCTATAATTTCTTTTATACCCCTTTTAACATTTCCTATCTTTTATCTTTGTTAAAGTTTTTCTAGAGTTTCAATATTGAACAAAAGAATATTGTAAGCAAGCAAGAGAAGTTCCTTTACATTAACTTAAAATGATCTGAATTGCAAAAGAGTATTTTTTTTTAATACAACAATTTCTCATAATCCTGGTAATGTCTCATGAGCAACCTATTCTTATCATCCAAAAAGGCAAATATAGATTGTTTCCTGTCTTAGGATAAGTGCATCCATGTACTGACTATCTCCTATCTCATTGTATAACCATGACAAATGGAAGAAAGAATTGGAATAAAATATTCAAAAAGTAAAGGCAATCAGTTTGTACCCCTGAATGATATTACCTGCAAACCTAAACTAACCAATTATTTTCAAAGGTAGATTTAAAGCAGAAGAGAGGTTTGAAGCATTTAGAAGCAAATTCTACTAAAGAAGTTGAAGATGGGGCAGCTAGGTGGCGTAGTGGATAGAGCACCAGCCTTGAATTCAGGAGGACCTGAGTTCGAATCTGGCCTCAGACACTTAACACTTCCTAGCTGTGTGACCCTGGGCAAGTCACTTAACCCCAGCCTAAAATTAAAAGAAAAAAAAAAAAAAAAAAAAAAAAAAAAAAAGAAGTTGAAGATAATCTCAGAATTTAACAGACAAGTTTATTAGGCAGAATAAACTTAAGAAAATCTAACTTCTTTTAGGCTCAGCCCATGAAAGGAATCAAGATATATCTTAAAGATATGATGTAGGAAATTAATAGGAATATAGAGTCGAATCAGGAGAGAACCTTGGAAATGATCCAATTTACTCCATTTCATGTATGAGGGGACTGAGACTCATGTATGAAAAGAGGTAGTAAATTGCTCTATGTTATAAAGATAATAGAATAATAAAAATATTATTATAGCACAGTAGTATTCTATTACATTCATATGCCCTAATTTTTCATTCAGTCTGCCATTGCTGCCTATCCCATCAATTTCCAATTCTTTGTCACCAAAAAAAAAAAAAAAAAAAAAAAAGCTGCTGTAAATATTTTTGTACATGTAGGTCCTTTTCCATTTGTTATGATCTCTTTGGAATTTAGACCAAATTCTCTGACTCTAAATACTTCCGAAATACTCTCTCCATGAATTAATGGAAAACCCCTGAAAGATCCTAGAATACCCCAGAAGAAGAAAGATGTAGGGAAAAAGTAGAGCCTAAATGACTATTCTTGGAATGGAACAACATATATTAAATTCATTAAAACAACAATAATGTGAAGTGATGTAGAGAAATATGAGAGCAGGAAGAGGTTAAAAACCAGGATTCAGAATCTTTTCAGTAACATGGTAGATGATAGCAGAGTCAAAATCAAGCAAAGGAGATGGTAGCAAATGAAGAGTTAAATAGGTAATGAATAAATGCATATTATGGGAGAGGCAAAAAGAGACAGAAAGACAAAGAGACAGAGAGAGACTGAGAAAGTAAGAGAGTTAGAGAGAGACACCAAGAGACAAAGACAGAGAGAAAAAGAGAGAGAGACAGAGTCAGAGAAATAAAGATGGAATGAGAGAAATAGAGACAAAGACAAAGAGAGTTGACATTGGAATCAGAAGAAGAACTGGATTCGACCCTCTCAGAAACATCTTAGCTATATGATCCTTGACAAGTCATTTGATCTTTCAGTGCCCCAGGCATTCTCTAAAACTTGAATTGCAGAGCAAGTGTGGATCTGCTTTGGGATAAAGTGTTTCCTGTCTTGAAATGAACCATATCAATGAAGTCCCAGGTCTAATCCGAATCCCCTCCTGCTCTTCTTTCTATCTCCCCTTAACACATTTTATATATATATATATATATATATATATATATATATATATATATATATATATATATATATATATATATATATATATATATATATATATATATACACATATATATATATATATATTTATATATTTATATATATATATATTTATATTTATATTTATATTTATATATATATATGCAAAACCAGATGATTGCCACATAAATATATTACTATAAAACAAAAACATGTTTTGTTCCTTACTATAATATTTGTCTCTCTCCTAATTTTGAGAATGATCTGTATTGGGAATTTCCAACTCATTAAAACAACAATCTGGTAACACTGGAAACTACTGGGGATTGAAACAGAGTCCAACTTCTTTCTTTAATGTTTTCAATGCTCTCGATTGCTCAAGGCTGTTGTTTGCCATCATCATCAGTCCATCTATTCAGTATTAAAGTTTTTCTTAACCTTACTAAAGTTTTCATCTGGACTTTGCAAATTAATATTTCATACAGCAGTTTGTTCCTGGTAGAATAACTAGAATGCTTGATTTGTTTGGGACACCTTGACATATAAAAGGAAAACAAATGGAAAGCTCTAAGGTAGGCGAACAATGGATAAGTAAATGGATCACAGTGTTAGAGTGATGAGCTGTAAACAGAATTTAATGATGCCACATTAGCATTAGAGATCATTGAGGGCAAACAAGATCATCTCCTATAGAATCAAAAATGGAAAAGGGAAAAAAAAACCTATTTACTAGAACTCAACTAATATAATTAGAAATCATGAGGACAAATTAAACTGAAAAATGCAAAGGCAATAGCAGGAAATACATCAAGATTGATAAAATAACAAAATAACATTTAAAAAAATAACACAATTCAATAGTGCTCTAATTTAAAGCATTAACATCAAAATAACCTGAGGTAGGAACACCAAAGTACTGATTAAAGCAAATAATGAATCTTGTGAATTGATCTAGTTTCACTTATACTTGAATTCATACTATTTGAAATTATTATATTAAAATGTAGTCATTGCTTCCAACTCAACAGAGATACAGAGTACAAATGTGAATAATGCAACCATTTCATGGAATTTGTTATTTGTACTGAAACCTAGCTACATCTAATTAGTGTTGGACTGTTATCAATTGTATTCTTCACACCATTCTCACATCCATTCCTTTATCTCCACTCACAAGTCCCATCATCCAAGTTCACATCTTAGTCATCTTGTATCAGGTCTATTGTAATCACCTCTTAATTAGTTTCCATTCCACCAGTCTTTCTTTAATCCATTTTTCACGCATTTGTTAAATTGGTATTCCCAGAGCATAAATCTAAGGCTGTTAATATCCTGATCAAAAACTAATTTGACTCTAACTTTTTTTTTTTAATTTAAAACCCTTCAATCTAATTCAAACATATACAGCACTGGATGCATAGATTTACTCTTCCCTATATAAGATATTGCATGTCATGCCTCCCTGTCTTTGTATAAGCAGAATTTTATGCTTGGAATACTCTTCTTTCTCAAAATTCCTGGATTTATTCAAGTCTCAGCCATGAACCATCTTTTATATAAGGCTTTTATTCTCATTCACTTATCCCCATTCCAACCTTACCTTTACAGTACCACTCCCCAAACTATTACATTTTTGTAGTATATATTTTGTATTTATTTGTCTGATATTTTCTTCCTAATATAGTATAAATTTCTAGAAGGAAATACCTATTTTCATTTTTATCTTTAAATCCCTAGTGTATAGGACAGTACCTGGCAAATAGTAGTGCTTTATAAATACTTACTGAGTTTAATCAAATTGTAAAGCTCAAAGAACTGTAACTTGCCTATGACTGTATAATTACTACCGCCCAAATACTAGATTTGAAATTAGAAC
The DNA here is from genome assembly GCF_048593235.1 of Sminthopsis crassicaudata. Classification (NCBI taxonomy): domain Eukaryota; kingdom Metazoa; phylum Chordata; class Mammalia; order Dasyuromorphia; family Dasyuridae; genus Sminthopsis; species Sminthopsis crassicaudata. The sequence goes on along the minus strand of NC_133620.1, from coordinate 86,129,652 downwards.
CTACTTGATTTCATTCCTAAGGATCTTTATACAGTGATACATCTTTACTTCACATGGCATATTTTCATATTTGAGAAACTCAAAAAAGGAGACATCCTGTGTTGGAAAGGAGTCAATTTCAATAATTGGATCCAAATGTAAGGTGGCTACCAATCTTTGAAATATCTTGCTGAGATCCCGTTTCTTAACTTCCCTAACTTAAAGATAATAAGCTAGCAGATAAGCTAGCAGAACTAAAAAACTGAGGACATATTCTGGAGTAGAGCCACATAGAAGTCTAGAGAAAAACAAGTTTTCATACTCTAGTAGTAATGGAAAGCAATGGATGGAAAAAAATCTGACTTTGAAATGCTAAAGAGTCTGATATATTGTGATAGACTTTCTTCACAGTATATAATCTCTTTAACTACCTTTACTTATTTATAAGTGAGGAATTATATTTTAAAGATGAGAGACATATATCTATCATATAAGTTCTATTTTTCCTTTATATATAGTACTAAAGAATTATCTACTTCTCTATTATACATATCTCTATATATCCATATCTAGATTTAAATGTATATGTATATATATATATATATATATGTGTGTGTGTGTGTGAATGTGTATATATATATATAGTATGGTATGTGTATATGTGTGTGTATGTCCAGAGAGAGAGAGAGAGAGAGAGAGGTATGTCTTTTCTCTATAACAAACACAGAGTAATTTTTTTTCTTTATATCATTCTAATCTTCAGTGCTATCCTTTTTGAGTCACACATAGGAAACCTAACAGGCTTTACATTCTTCATCAAAGACTCATTCTGAACAAATAGTCTCATTCAATCAATGAATAAAATGACATGAGATGGCAGAGCAAAGTGAATTATCTGATATTTCATAGACGTAATTTTAGCTTATTATGCACATTCCAATGAGCATAGGAAATCTTTCAGTATCACATGATTTTCCTAATAGTTTTACCATAACTGCATCTTGCCATTGCATTGCATAACAGGAACTGATTTGGCATCAAACGTACTCCCATGGTTTTGACACTTTCATGATTTTGAAAAATGTCAAAACTTTTCTGCAATAAAGACATTTGAATGATCAGGACAGACAAATATAATTGCATTTTATTAAAACTCTTCATTATATAAAAACCAATGGCACTTGTGAAGAACTGTAAGAACTGATGACTATTAAAAGAATTAATACATCGGATTCAATGTAGTGATTTAACTCCTTGCTATAGATAATCTGTCATAGAACTCACAATCCTTTTTTCAATGATATATTGCTCTGTGTTTAATGGTCACTTAACAAGTATTTATTTAAGGCTTATTATGTGTTAGGAAATGTGTTAAGGGTCCCTTAGGACTTGGTATTATGTCAGTTTTATTGACTACCTCCAGGTACATGACTTCTCCATTTTTCATCTCTCTTTAGTTCTAAATGTAGTCTCTCCCTCCAAGCCAATGTGTTTCTCTTTCCATATGTAATCCTTCAGTTCTTAATCTTCCCTACCATGAAGAAAGCATTGTTATTTAGTTCAAAGACCATTGGATTTCAAATCAGAAGACTAGGGCTTGAGTCCAAGTACTAGCTATGTGACCCAAGGGCAAGTATTTAATCTCTTTGATCCTCTACTTCCACTACAAGACAGGGAGAATACTATTTGCACTATCTCATTGTGTTACTATGACAAACGTGCTTTGAAAAGCTAAATAAGTGATTTTCTGTCATATGAAGGTGGTATTATCATTATAACCCAAGGGAGGCTCATATAGTTAAAGTCTGTATGATTCATCTTGAGTTGAACATTTAGCTTTAAAACAATTTCAGTAAAATAATTACCACTAATTTACATTGTTTATTTTTATGTAATGTTTACAGGTTTACATATCATTTTTCTCACAACCAGATGAAATAGGGAGTAGACATTCTGGAGAGCAATTTTGAACTATGCATATTCTGCATTTAGCAAATACCACCACTAGGTCCATATTCCAAAGAAATCATAAGAATTGGAAAAGGACCCACATGTACAAAAATATTTACAGCAGTTTGTTTGTTTGTTTGTTTTTTTTTTGTTTTTGTGGTAGCAAAGAATTGGAAATTGATGGAATGGGCATCAATGGGGAATGAATTTTTAAAATTATTGGTATATGAATGTAATGAAATATTACTGTGCTTTAAGAATTATGAGCAATCTCCAATTGATAAACGGTCAAAGGGTATGAACAGAAGAAATTGAAACTATTTCTAGCCATATGAAAAGATGTTCTAAGTCATTATTAATCAGAGAAATGCAAATTAAGACAACTCTGAGATACTACTACACATCTGTCAGATTGGCTAGAATGACAGGGAAAAATAATGTGCAATGTTGGAGGGAATGTGGGAAAACTGGGACACTGATATGTTATTGGTGGAATTGTGAATACATCCAGCCATTCTGGAGAGCAATTTGGAACTATGCTCAAAAAGTTATCAAACTGTGGCCCAGCAGTGTTACTACTGCACTTATATCCCAAAGAGATCTTAAGAAGGGAAAGGGACCTGTATGTGCAAGAATGTTTGTAGCAGCCCTCTTTGTGGTGACCAGAAACTGGAAACTATGTGGATGCCCATCAATTGGAGATTGACTGAATAAATTGTGGTATATGAATATTAAGGAATATTATTGTTCTGTAAGAAATGACCAACAGGATGATATCAGAAAGGCCTGGAGAGACTTACATGAATTGATGCTGAGTGAAATGAACAGGAATAGGAGACCATTATATATTTTAACAACAATACTATATGACGATCAATTCTGATGGACCTGACCTTCTTCAACAATGAGAGAACCAAATCAGTAGTAATGAACTGAACCAGCTACACCCAGCGAAAGAACTCTGGAAGATGACTATGAACCACTACATAGAATTTCCAATCCCTCTACCTTTGTCTGCCTGCATTTTTGATTTCCTTCATAGGCTAATGGTACACTATTTCAAAGTCCAATTCTTTTTGAACAGCAAAATAACTGTTTGGACATGTATAATAATATTGTATTTAATTTATACTTAAAAATATTCAACATGTATTGGTCAACCTGCCATCTGAAGAAAGGGGTGGGAGGAAAGAGGGAAAAATTGGAACAAAAGGTTTGGCAATTGTCAATGCTGTAAAATTACACATGTATATAACTTGTAAATAAAAAGCTATAATAAATAAAATAAAATAAAATAAAAATAGAATGAACTTTGAAAAAAAAAAAGAATTATGAGCAAGTGGATTTCAGGAAAACCTGGAAAGACTTTTGTAAACTGATGCTAAATGTAGTGAGCAGAACCAAAAGAACATTATATACAATACAGAAGCAGTACACAATGATCAACTGATAGACTTAGATCTTCTCAGCAATACAATGATTTAAGATTATTCCAAAAGACTCATAATGAAAAACTCTTTCCACATTAAAAGAAAGAATTATGGAGTGTGAAATGCAGATTGAAGTACTGTTTTCAGTTCTCATTTTTGTTTTTTTCTTTCTCATGTTTTTCCCTTTTTTTTCTGATTCTTCTTTCACAACATGGACATATATTGAATATGATTATACATGTATAGCATATATTAGATTACTTGCTGTCTTGAGCAGGGCGGATATTTGGAACTCAAAATCTTCCAAAAATTAATGTTGAAAACTATCTTTAAATGTGGTTGGAAAAAATAAAATACTATTAACTGGGGAAAAAAAATACAAATTGTAAGCAAAGTTTAAGAAGCTAAAAAAATCATTTAAAGAACTTTTTTGTTAATTATTTCTATTTATTTTGGCATTTATTTCAATATCTATAGCTAATAGCTAATATTTATGTAGCTCTTTAAAATTTGCTAAGCACTTAATAAATTTTATCCTCATAGCAACTCTAAGTACTTGTACTATTATATAATACATATTATATATATATATATATATGTATTGTTATAATAATAATAATGTATTATTATATCCTCCTTTCACAAATGATGAAATTGAGGAAAACAAAATCTTAGCATCTTGTCCAGGATCACAAAGCTAGAATCTTAAGTTGAATTTAAACTCAGTTCTTCCTAATCCTAGCCCTAGAATCCTATTCATATCTCTATCTATCTATCTACTCTTTCCCTAATCAGACTTGTAATTTTATCATTATAGCTAATAACTAATTAGGCACGGTGGGATGAATAGAAGAAAATCTCTCAGATGTGTCTTGGAATTTTAGAAGGAATAAAAAGAACACCAAAAATTCTCAAACTAACAGAGGAGTTGCTGCTAGAGTACCACTAAAATTAGAAAATCCAAAATTGGTATCACAGGTACAGGTTAAGCAAGTATGACTTTGTGCAGAGAATATCAGCAGAATGAGTAATCTTGAAGCCCTGTTAGCAAGCTGTCTTACTGCAGAACTGCTGCTCCTCCACCAGTATCTAAACCTCAGAACCAAGCATCTCCTAAATCTTTGGGTATTTCCTTCCCAAGGCAAGACTAATAATTGGGTAGTAGATGGGAAAGTGCCCTCCCTGTCCAGTCAAGGATAAGTTTAGTATCTGGTGATAGAAAGAAAAACTAAATGGGAGTGTGGATTGTGGGGAGAGACAAAGAGAAGTGTAGCATTATCCTATCTCCAAACCATAGATGCAAGTAGGACTTTTGCTGTACATGCTCTCTATCACCTATGTATCCTCACTTGTCTTGCACCCCCACTTAGTGATGGAAAGTAAGTTCCTTCAGGATGAAAAAATTTACCCATAGAAACATCCTAGCATTTGACTATTGTATGGTAGGAAAGAAAATTCCATTGGTGTTGGGTATACAAGGGTAATTTGATATTTTTTTCTTTATTTCATTCCATTTTCTCAAGAGTCCTAGACATCTCCTCTCTGACTGAGAAGAAAGAAATGTGCAACTATGGGCCCTGTATGAACACTTTGGGGAGCTACAGAATAATAGAAAAAGTCCCGATTGAAGAGACAGAGACAGACAGAGACAGAGAGAGACAAAGACAGGGACAGAGAAACAGAGAGGAGGATATGCAGTACTTTATCATAGCAATGGGATGTTCCTTTCTACCCTTTAAGAGCTAGGCTCTAAGGTCCACTACAACTCAACTCCTCCTCTCTTGACTATTTGGCCCATCTCAACCTTTCTTCACTACTGGGAAAAGGCCAAAAGAAGGTCTGAGAAGGACAGAACAATGACTGTCAGAGACTTTTCTGAGATGATTGCTTGGGGGCAATTCCATATTTCTCATCCTATCTCATGTTTATTTACTCAATGTCTCAAGAGGGACATTTTAGATGAAAAGAATCCTATTGTTACCATATATACTCCCACCTCCAGCTTTAGCTTGGGTAAAAAATGCCCAAAACATCAGAGTTACCAGACTCCAAATTCAATATGCCAAATGGTGGGTAGCAGAGAAGTCTTTGGCAGTCTTATTCTAAACTACCTAACAGAATCTATATTCCTCACACCCACAATCCCAGTTTCATACTATGTAGAACAATTGCTATTCTGCAGCATGAGAAGGAATTTTCTTACTGACTCATTCTTGCATTTACAAAATCCTCTGATGTTCAAAGTCCTTCCTAAACTGGCTGTCTCATACTTTACCACTCTTCTTACATTTTACATTCAAGTAACAATAGGCCTCCTGGCTATTCTTTAAAAAGATACTCTATTTCTTGGCATTTTCTCTGGCTGTCCCCCATGGCTGAAATGATCTCCCTTCTCAATTCCTCCTATTGGCTTCCCTTTCTTTCTTTAATTCTCAGTTAAAATCTCATCTTCTATAGGAAGCTTTTCCCAAATTTTAAAATTCTAATTTCTTTCTCTTTTAATTAGTTCCTATTTATCTTTTATACAGTTTTCTGGCATTTATCTGTTTACTTGTCTCCTTTTTAGATTGTGAACCCCTTGAGGAAAGGAATTTTCTTTTACCTTTTCTTGAATGTCCAAAATTTAGCATAATGCCTGGCATATGGTAGATGTTTAGTAAATTTCATTGACTCCAGAAAAAGAGCAGGGCGCAGGGCAGGAGCTGCTCTTTTCTAGCCCGAGTTACAATTATGCCTATATGTTATCTATCTATACACTCTCAATAGTTAAATACAGGCAAACTACTACAAATTAATTTCCTAAGAGATTATCTGATAATTTTTTGGATTCCTGAGTTTCCTATAGGGAAAATATCTAGTAGCTTCAAAGCAGGCTTTGTTTCTATACCCGTTCTTCCTTACAAATAACCAAAATTAGGAGATGAAGAAATTATTCAGTAAAACAATCAGAAAATTTTTTCAAGGCATCCTATGTGTTTGCTTATCAATCTAAAACTAACTTTCATCAGTTATTTAACATTTATTGAGTCTCTACTTTTAACATGATTGAACTAGAATGAGAATAGAACACATCATTACTTCTTAATAAAAATGCACCTATATCTTTTTTTACTTCTTTTGAATTAATTTGATACAAAGCTACAAACATATGATATTATATTAATAAACAGTTGAATATACTTATAAATGTGCACATTTATATATTTGTATATGTATAGTCTCACTGGGACTAAGTAGATTCTCATTGAATGTTATTTTTTCCTAGAGGCTTGATTCAAGACAAATGTAGAGGCTTTTGAAGTTGCTAAGAAATCAGGAGATCCTGAGTCCCTGGGTGGAACAAATGAATAGGAGCACCCATCACAGGCCTCAGTGTACCCAGGAGAATCCAGAGACTCCAGTTACAAGGACCATTATATACTTCAGTGTAGCCCCAGGAAAATAGGCAGCTTCCAGAGGCTAACCCACCAGCTTAAAACAATGCCTAGGAAGTACAGAAATACCCAAACAGCCTTAGTACCTGCCAGAAATCGCCATTAGGACCCCAGCTCAACTTTAGGTAAGTTGTTGGACCCCTACAACTTCCAGCACTACCAGTCATCTCCACTTCACTTTGTCAGCACAGAATCAGACATAAGGGTCCCTCAGGAGTCTCAGGACAATGTCAGTGAAGCACCAGCTACACAGCCAGGGCCAACAGCCTCCAGCTTAAGAAGCCTGATCCAGTAATTCTTACATGCTGGAAGAAAAACTCAAATTTAAAGGAAATGGGGTAAAGATTGGGAAAAAAATGAGCAAAAAAGAACAAACAAACAAACAAAAAAAAAAAAAAAAAAAAAAAAAGAATTTTACCATAGAAAGTTATTATGGTGACAGGAAAGACCAAGACACAAACTTAGAAGAAGATAAAAATAACAAAAACCTATGGGCAAAAGCCTAAAGAAAAATGAGAAGTGATCTGAAGTCAGAAAGAACTCATGGAAAAGCTCTAAAAGGAGCTCAAAAATCATTGAAGGGAGGGTGGATCCAAAATGGCAAAGTAAAGGCAAGGATTCACCTGAGCTCTTCCCCAAAGCTCTCCAAATCTTTTTAAACCATGTCATCTAAATAAATTCTAGCTTGGCAGAACCCACCAAAAGAAGGGTCACATAATTTTCCAGCTCAAAACAACTTAGAAGACACAAAAGTCTGCTGCACCACAGGGAGAGTGAAAGGCTTTTTAGTCCAGTGCATACTACGTCCCACAGACCAGACACCAACAAGAAGGAGTAGACCTGGGGTAAATGAATCAGTGGCAGATAAAGAACTGATGGACTCTGAATGCAGATCAAAGCATATTTTTAACTGTTTTTTTAATGTGTTTTTTTTCCTCTTTTGATCTGTTTCTTTCACAATTTTAACTGATATGGAAACATATTATAGCACATACATATCTTATAGCAAATTGCCTACCATTTTTAGGAATAATGCAAAGGATGAAGGAAGGCAGAAAAATTAAAACTCCAAATTTTGTAAAATAAATGCTACAATATTGTCTTAACTTGGGAAAAATGTTATTTAAAAAGAAGTACAAAGACTTTTAGAAAGTAGGAGACTTGATAATCACATATTCAACTGATCCATCTTTAGACAAAATGTTCTTTGCTCTGCATTTTAGGGATACAGGCCTAGTAACAATATTGCTGGATCAAAGAGACTGAATAGTTTGTTATTATTTGGGCATAGTTCTAAATTTCCTATGTTCTCGTCCAACAGTTATCATATTCCTTGTTTTGTTTTGTTTTTTGTCAAGCAGATAGATATGAGGTGATACCTCAGAATTGTTTGTTAGAACTTTTCTTTTTTCATTATTTATTTTATTAAAAAGTTTTGTCACTGTCAATTATATTAAAAAATAAAATGTACTAAAAATAAATGCTTGTGGGCATGTTTGGTAAATGATGATCATAAAAATAGTCTCTTTCCAGAGCTATTAGAAACTGCTTCTTCCTTTAAAACCATTCTGTTTCCTTAGCTTTCAAGTGAGCCATATCTCTGATGATCCTAGAGCGGAAAGAAAAAATGCTGAGGAGGACAAAATTGGCAATAATAAACTATTTTTCAGAATCCATAAGGCCCTCAAATTGTTCTTTTTGCACAGAGGATAAGTACAATGTTCACAGGATTTGTGAAAAACATGCTTCTAAGGCAGAGTATGGAAGGTATCATTTTCCTTGTAGTTTTCTTTTCATACAATGAAATTGTCAGATCCAACCCTTCCTTACTCTTGTCATTTTTCTGAGGACTTCCTTGGCTGCATCTTCAAGATAATGCTGATCCCTGTCACATTTATGTATCTGATCTTCTGCATGAAGTAAAATATCAGGAAATGATGAAAAAATAATAATCAAAATAATAAAAGTTATATTTGGGAAGACACAAGATCCACGGCTGAATTCTTTCATGGGAGGCAAGTCCCAATAACTATGGTCATTGTTACAGAGATATTCTTCTCCAGCCACCCTCTGAGAGCCAAAGTAAATAGGACTTAGAGATAGTAGAATCAGATATTATGTTTGTGCTTGCTCACAAAGTCCATAAACATCTGGGTTCAGTGGCAAGATATAAAAGAAAACAAAAAGAGATGGCTCTGGATGCAGTAGGAGACCTTAACCTTTTTAAGCTAAGGTTTTTAACAGGTTTGACTAAAGCAATGCTCATCAGTGTTTAAGGCTAGGCAAATAAGGGGTAGAGAATGGTCTCTTTTACCTAGCCAAAACACACATACACACACACATCAATTTGGGAGGAAAAGACACTTACAGTTTCTGGCCAAAACACAAACAATTGCTTTTTATATTCTCTCTGAGCCAATCAAGGCCTAAACAATGATCAAGGAGGGCATGGTCTTGGGACCTATTGTTGAAAAGGAGAAAATTATGTAGGCATTTAATTTCTGTACTATTTATTTACCTTTTACAAGGTATTTATTTTTTCATGTAGATTATATTTTTCATGTAATCTTCTTTTCTTAGACTATAATGTCCTCTGGCACAAAAGCTATATCTTGGTCTTCTTTGTATCTTCCACAACACTTACATTAGCACACATTGATTAATTAATGAATAATTATTTTATCATTGTTGATCATCCATGATTATATAAAAATGCATATATTTGTAACATACCTTGGGGAGGCAGGAAACATGCATTTATTAGGCACCTAGGTTCTATGTGAAATGCACTGTACTGCTTTACAAACATTATTTTCTTTGATCCTCACAATGTGAAAGAGGTTCTATTATTATCTCCATTTTGCAATTAGGGAAATTGAAGTAGCAGAGATAAAGATTTTGCTCAGGGGTGGTACAGCTAATTAATATCTGCCACTGGATTTGAATCTAGGTTTTCTTGAATGCCTGCCTTTCTTTCTACTGTTATCTAGTTACATTTGAACAGGTGCTCTGAGTTCATCTAATTACTTCTCCCTTCAGGGATTTAGAAACAAACCTTAGTAGCTGAGGTTTCCAGTACTTTTGCTCACAAACCCCAACTAAACTGCTTCTATTTGGTAATTAGCAGTAACCTGAAATAGCTTTGGGAAAAGAGTATTAAACAGGAAGATATACCAATAACAGTTGTAATAAAATAAAATAAATAAATAAATAAATAAATAAAACCTTCCCCTGTAATCATGGGCCACACTTTTCCCCTGCACACACAAGTTCCCAGGGAAGAACTTATGCTAAATGATGGCAGTGACACATGTGTAGCAATGTAATTCCTGGCAGTAGGATCCTTTTTTCTCTTTGTGCAGTCCTCATAAAGTTCCCCTTAAGTGCAGCTCTCTGCTGGGTTCCAAAGATCAGTTCCTTTCTAAAGTACATAACCTATTCTCCTTTTATCCCCTTTTATCCTGATCTTTCACAACATAATAGGGAAATATGTTTAACTTGATTGTACATGTATAGCTTATATTGGATTGCTTACCTTCTTGGGGATGAGTCTGGGAAGGGAATAATATGCTTTACACACTGTGTGTACTACTCAAAAATCCAGACTTCTAAAAATCTGTTTTAAATGACAGAATCTGAGCACAATAAGTAGCCAGATTTTGGGCATCAAACAATCAATAAACATTTGTTGAGTGCCTACTATGTTCCAGATATTGTACTAAGAGCCAGGGATACAGAAAGAAGCAAAAGACAGTCCTTGTCTCAAGGAGCTTACAATCTAATGACAGAGACAACACACATACATACACATACACACACACACACACACACCACACGCATGTCAAGTTATATAAAGGAAAAATAGGAAGTAATTATCACTTTATGACCTTGCCTCTTATTCCCTTTTATATCAGCAATACTCCAACATGGGAAAGAAAGCAAGAAAGAAAGAAAGCAAGAAAGCAAGAAAGAAAGCAAGCAAGCAAGCAAGAAAGAAAGAAAGAAAGAAAGAAAAGAAAGAAAGAAAGAAAGAAAGAAAGAAAGAAAGAAAGAAAGAGAAAGAAAGAGAAAGAAGAGAAAGAAAGAAAGAAAGAAAGAAAGAGAAAGAAAGAAAGAAAAGAAAGAAAGAAAGAAAGAAAGAAAGAAAGAAAGAAAGAAAGAAAGAAAGAAAGAAAGAAAGAAAGAAAGAAAGAAAGAAAGAAAGAGAAAGAAAGAAAAGAAAGAAAGGAAGGAAGGAAGGAAGGAAGGAAGGAAGAAAAGAAGAAAGAAAGAAGAAAGAAAGAAAGAAAGAAAGAAGAAAGAAAGAAAGAAAGAAAGAAAGAAAGAAAGAAAGAAGAAAAGAAAGAAAGAAAGAAAGAAAAGAAAGAAAGAAAGAAAGAAAGAAAGAAAGAAAGAAAGAAAGGAAGAAAGAAGAAAGAAAGGAAGGAAGGAAGGAAGAAAGGAAGAAAAGAAGGAAGGAAGGAAGGAAGGAAGGGAAGGAAGGAAGGAAGGAAGGAAGGAAGGAAGGAAGGAAGGAAGGAAGGAAGGAAGGAAGGAAGGAAGGAAGGAAGGAAGGAAGGAAGGAAGGAAGGAAGAAAAGAAGAAAGAAGAAAGAAAGAAAGAAAGAAAGAAAGAAAGAAAGAAAGAAAGAAAGAAAGAAAGAAAGAAAGAAAGAAAGGAAGAAAGGAAGAAAGGAAGAAAGGAAGAAAGGAAGGAAGGAAGGAAGGAAGGAAGGAAGGAAGGAAGGAAGGAAGGAAGAAGGAAGGAAGGAAGGAAGGAAGGAAGGAAGGAAGGAAGGAAGGAAGGAAGGAAGGAAGGAAGGAAGGAAGGAAGGAAGGAAGGAAGGAAGGAAGGAAGGAAGGAAGGAAGGAAGGAAGGAAGGAAGGAAGGAAGGAAGGAAGGAAGGAAGGGCCTGTTATGTTCTTCTCTCTGTCTCCAAAGGTAACAAAGTCTGAAGTTGTCACCCTATTCACTTTAATTCTCTTTCCACATAGGCTTGTATATGTTTCTCCTGTCATTGGCTACCACTTCTCTGATAGACACTGCTACTAACTCTGTTGCTAACTCCAGTTGTCTGTGAGATATCTTCTGCCTTTGATGAATCTCCCTCAAATGCACAGTGGTATGGGAGCTCCCCTCTCAGAATACTAATTCATCCAAAACCAGGAAAAAATATTGCCTTGTGCTCATGGACATGAAGCAGCTGCATGGGAGACAGGATGGAAAGCAGCCATGCTTAATCTTTCCCTTACACATACCTGCGATGCTGCATACTTGGTTTGCCTCACAATATATCAGGAAATAAAAGAGACTGAGATGAGTATGCCATATCTTTTGTTATGCACACTAGATTCCGTTCAAATACTTCTGAGTCATCATTTATTCTAACTCAATAATGAATTGGAGAAATCTTCATCATCCTATAGTATCTATGACTCATGATTAGAAGCCAAATCCTTTTTGTTGCAGTGCTAAAACTAAGTGTATGCTCTAAGGGTTAGTCTATTCTTCAGCTGCTAATCCTCTTACATATTTGTTATATATGCTTGCAATGGGAATATAATATTTATATACAGGAAAAAATAAAATTGTGAATTTACAAATTAGTATTTTTAATCTGAAATTTAGAGGTAGAATGGAAGAGGAAATAAAATATTTAAATATAGTATTTTTCTACCTAGGAAATTATGTTTTTAATATGCTTTACACACTGTGTATGCTATTCAAATCCAGACTTCTAAAAATCTATGTTATAAATGACAGAATCTGAGCACAATAAGAAGCCAAATTTTGAGCAATCAATAAACATTTGTTGAGTGCCTACTATGTGCCAGATATTGCACTAAGAGCCAGGGATACAGAAGGAAACAGAAGATACTCCTTGTCTCAAGGAGCTTAAAATCTAATGAAAAAGACCACATACACACACACACACACACACACACACACACACACACACACATACACACACAGAAATGAAGTTATATAAAGGATAAATAGGAAGTAATTATTACTTTCTGACCTTGCCTCTTATTCACTTTTATATTTTATATTTTATATCTATAAATGAGTTCAGCAATACTCCAACATGGCAAATAAAAATTGACATAATAGTCTTAGATTTAAATGAAAATTTTGCTATATAAGTGTGTCTGTTACTAAAAATAGATTCTTAACTTCACAGACATTTTTTCTATCACATGTGTATTAAAAAGGTGGAAAGGAAGATTTTTTTCCCCTCTAATAGACCAAAACATAATGAAGTCGATATGTATTTGCACAGCCTTTGCCCAAACCCAGTCTGCTGCATTTGCCTATTTATTGTCGGTCCTCTTTAGGACACAATACCATTTGCAGGACTAAGAAAACTAATGAAAACTAATAAAGCAGGAAAAGCAGAGTCTGTCATGCATACAACAATGCTCTCAGTCTACCTAAAATACAGGATGCAAAGTGAAAAAGCAGGTGGGGGGGTACTGAAAAAGGAATAGAGAGAAAATTATCTGGAAAGTCATAGGGGATAAAAATGAAGAAAGCTGAAAAAGGCAATATTAGTTAGTTTATAATTCAAGGAAAATGTCAAGTGGCCCATAATTAGAAATTCAATTCTATCTAGAAAAAGTGTTATCTAAAAAAATAAGTGCTTTAATAAAAGCACTTACTATATACAAGACATTTCATAGGTGCAAGGATCACAAAAGCCTTCATTTAAAAAAGTAAGTAGCTCCTGTCAATTACTAAATAAAAAAATAATGAAATTTAAGATAATTTGAGAGTCACAAAAGTACTGACAATGGGGGTTAGGGGTGTGGGTGGTATGGAGATATTCAGGAGGCAAGTACAATCTTGAAAGAAACAGGATTATTTGTAGAAATGTCCAACAGGAAGTAGGGTGTAAGACTAGAATGTAACAGCACAATTAGAGTTATATACACAGGTTTAGAGGTCGTTTACATTGAGATGATAACTGAATCAGTAATAAGGGAGACAAAAATAACAACTGTTCTAAAGTTTGTAAAGTTATTTCTCTAGATATGATGAAATGTTCATTTGTGTCTCTGTGTATATAATCTGATTTACTAATAATAGTAGTAAATAGCATATACATAGACTGTATGCTAAGCCCTTTACAATCACTATTTCATTTGGTTCCCTGAGAGGGTGGTCCTAATAGTTTGTTTGTTTGTTTGTTTGTTTTGTTGTTTGTTTTGTTGTTTGTTTGTTTGTTTGTTTGTTTGTTTGTTTTTACAGATACGGAAACTATGGCAACAGAAGTTAAGTGATTTGCCCAGGTTAACACAGTTAAGTCTGAAGAAGAATTTGACTTTAAATCTTCTTGAATCTAGATCTAGCACTTTCTCTATCAGAACAGTTGAGATAACTGAAAAGATTTGGAGAAAAGGAGAGGAGCAGGAAAAATATTTGACTCAGGAGGTCAGAGATGGATGATGAATTAAAAAGAAGATTGAGAAGCTGTCAAGAAGATAACAGGAGAACCAGGATGGGTGTCAAAAGATTAATTAGGAGAAAATATACAAGAAAAATTATTAAGTGTCAAAAGATGAGATCTCCTAAAAAGGACAAATATTGAAGAAAAAAAAAAAACACTGAGTTTTTTAATTAAGAGATTCTTGTTAATCTTGGAGAAAACAGTATTTAGCTAGGTGAAAGGGAATTCAGGTATAATGTTTGTTTTTGTGGGTTTCAGAGTTTGGCTTTGAAAGAGAAGAAAGCTGTCAAACAATATTGGCTGAGGGGAAAGCAAGTTACAGGGAAAGTTCTTTTGTTTTTCTTGCCTTTTTTTTTTTAAGGATGGGAGAAACCTGAGCATGTTTGTTGGGAATGAGAGATGAGTCAATAGCTAAGAAGAAGTGGGAATGATCCTAAGGGAAAGGAGCTGGAGGATCCTGGATTGAGATTACATGGCCAGGTATGGTTTTGTCAAAGACAGGGTTCACCTCTTTCTCAGAGCTGAACTAGAGAGGAGAAAGAAAGAAGTCAATGGAGAAGAGCCATTTTTGAGGAGAGGAGGATGGAGAGCTCATGAGTGATCTTTTTTTTTTTTTTTTTTTTTTTCCATTTTAGGGCTTGACAGAATCATGTGGTTAGAATCTAGCCTTAATATACTGTATACGTTTTCATGTGAGGATACTTTTGAACTAAATCTCTGCACAGAAGAAAATGATCTAAACTCTCTGTCCTGAAATTATGTCAGAAGGCACTCCTTTTTTCAGCACTTTGCCTAATAGCCTTGCTTGGACTTTTTAAAGTTATAAAAATTTTACATGTGTTTATTTTCATATACATACATACAGATACATATGTATATATGTATATACATATATGTATATATGTGTACGGGTGTGTGATTGTGAGTATATAGGTGTTTCCAATAATCTATTGAGGATCTTTCAGTCTCCACTGAATGTAGAAGATTGACCCTGTTGGCAACTGATGCACTACTCAGTGCAGCTGAATTAAGACAAAGAATCTTCGAATTAGATGAAGAGTGTCCAAGGAGGTAGAAGAGGCAGGGGCTCTGAGGCGCCTTAACTACAGTATAAATTATGGTATCCTGTAATGGAAGTTCTGTGTGGCATAGATCACAAAAACAATCTGACTTTTCCAACATCAGAAAGCTAACCTAAAATCAAATGCAGAAGAAAGGAGAATTAGGGAGGGAATTATACCCTTCTGTTAGATATGAGGGTGGCAAAGTTTCAAACATTGCTAAATCACTGACAATTTAAAAAAAAAAAAAAAAAAAAGATTTCAAAATGTGTACTTAAAAAAAAAAAAACAACAACAGATGATGAAAAGCATTTGGGTGGATAACATATCATTCTGTTCTATCTTATTGGTGGGCTTATAACATTTTTGCTTTATGTGCTCAAAACAGAATTCTTTTCTCTTAGTGGGAAGTTGTAGATCAATTTCATTATAATTCCAAGGAAATGTATTGTTTCCTCATTATAATATTGGGAATTCAAGCATCTCATTCATCTTATATGTAACCATTTTGTCCTGGTTAATTCAACAAGAAGTTGTGATCACTCTGGGCACTGTCTGGAGAAGGTAACCTCATTTAGTTGAGAGAATTTAGGATGAGTAGCTAAGTATACAGAGATCTTATTCCTGACTTTGTTATATTCTTGTAATCCTAATCAAGAATATCATACAAGTTTATATTTAAGAAGCTAGAATCAAACCATTTGATGTCTCAGTTTTCTCCTCTGTTAAATGGGGACTTCAGTACATGTTGAAATATATTCTTGATTCAAAGGGTACAAAAAGGAATATAATTGTTTCATAGTTCTTATTATAGAACAGAAAGTAGTGGTCTAGATAATTCAAAATAAGAGAAGAGCCATAAGCCATTATCTTTGATATAAAAATATATTTGATAATTTTCTTTTCTAAAAGTAGACTTATCTTTCTAATTATGTTCTGTTTAGAATGCTATTAAATTTCCTTTGCACACATCTTCTGAGAATACAGACAAGGTGGGTCATATATGCATATTAGGTATCCAGCAAAGGTCGATTAGAAATTTAACATTTTCTCACAGCTAAACAGCAATCTAGATAATATGCAGCTTAATAAGAGTTGACCATGATAATCTTATTTAAAAACTTTAATCTCTTTGGATAAGAGACATTGTGTAACTATTCAATATAAAAACACTTCTCTCTACAACTTGGAAGAGTTTCTAATTTTCCTATCAAGACATTTATCAATTTGAGATTGTTTTTTATTTATATAATTAATATATTTATATATTATTTATATGATTAATTTATATAATTATATATAATTATTTATATAAATTTGACTCAATTCTCTCTGTTTGAGAAATGAAAACTTTATCAGAGAAACTTGCTTCAAAGTTGTTTTTTTTCCAGTTATGACTGTTAAATTTAATTCCCTTCATCCTATTCTCTCCCCCTTTAATTTTATTCTCTCTCTCTCCTTTTATCTTGTTATTCCTTAAAAGTGTTTTGTTTCTGATTACTCTGTCCTTCACTTGGAAGATAGACAAACACTGTCTATCTGTGTATCTGTATTGTGTAAATTACCTGGGTGAACATACTATTCTGAAATTAACACTGTTTTAAAAGAAATTAACTTAATTTGACTTGGAAATTAATCATTCAAATTTTAACTGATCATGACATGATATTTCATAAAATAAAAATTCAAATCAAGCAGGAAAAATCCAAAGTTAGCTCAGCAGGACTAACCCTGGAGAAAAATATATTTTCAGGATAAGAAGCAGCTAAAGAAAGTTATAAGCCTCCACATTTCCCAATTTAATGGTGCTAGATCTAGATCTTCTGTAAAATAGGAGAATCATTGATCCACATTTTAAAAAAACCTGATTATTGTGTTATTGTGGTTAAAACCTTAGTCAATAGAGTGGGGAAAAGTTTCTATGTCTATTCTTCCTTCTCTTCTAAAGAAAATGAAATTTAGACAATATTAAGATTCTATTTCTACCTTTGGCTACCTGTATAATCAAGGCAAGGCTCTTAATCTCTCTGTGTCATAAGTTTCATCATCTATAAAATGAGATGGTTGGATCCAACAGATTTCTGGGTCCCTTTTCTATTATAAAGCCATGGCACCAGGAAATCTTTGCAAATATAAAAAATCCAAATATCATCATCTATGTTTCAGATGTACATACAGTCTGAGTTAACTAGGTGTTTTATCATAACTAGGGTAGGAGATCTAGGGTGAAGGTTATATTAGAACTCCTGCAAGTTGAGGGGAAAGAAGAATGAAGAATATGATGAAGAATCAAGAATAAGACCTCTATGATCATTGAGTAACAATCATGCCATCACCAACAGAAATAAATGATTTGTTTATGCCAAGAAAATATCTAATCTCTTCTGATTAAATTGTAGAGCCAAATAAACAAACAAAAAATTAAATAAACGACCTCCTCTCAAACTCTTTCTTTATAAAGGATTCACATTTCTAAAGGAATTCTTCATTTCTCACCATCTTCCAAACTTGTCTGGTTGGTTTTGGCACCATGCTGCTTTTTAACAATTGCTCACAACAGCAAAGGGAGAAAAGTATTTCTTGCAATGAGTCTTGACAGAAATCAAGGATTCTTAAAGGCAAAAATAATGGCAATGTCTTCTAATCACAAAGGATTTGAACACAGGTTTAAAGAGAATTAGAACTTCTATCGGGATCAGAGGGGGCTTCATGAAAGATTTGGCAACTGAGATGGGCCTTGAAGGATGAGAAAGTAGAGGTCAGATTCTGTTCATCATTAAGTAAAATTAGCTTATCCTTAAAACTTACTAAGCACTGAGTAGCCCAAATTCTGCTTTGCAACTTATTCTCTATATGGTAGGTCTCTTCATAAATATCAAACTTTAGTCTTTGGAATTTTAGTTAGGAGTCAGATTTAGGGGGGGGCGGGAATGAGGGAATAGCTATGACTATAGCATAATTTAGTGGAAACATATTAGGATCAGGAGTCAGAAACTTCCTATCCCAATTTTCCATTTATTATCTGTATAAACTAATTCGGTAAATCATTTCATCTCTCTGGGTCTCAGTTACCTCAAATGTCAAATATTGGGAGTAAGTTAAATTATCTCTAAATTCTCTTCCAACTCTAACATTTTATGATTTCATTATTCATTGGTTAAGTTTCTGCTGCATAATTTAGACAAAAATCATTCAGATAATCTAGTTATAAATGATGTTTTATTCCAAATTAACTGTATAATTTCTTTGATTCTTTAGCTTTCCCAATGGATATCTACAGAATACATTAATACCTGGCAAAATATGGGCAGAAAAATATGAACATACATGCGAAGGAGGCTCATTAACAGGTGCCCTGGAGTATGAAAACAAGCCTCAAGCAGGTCTCAGTCCCATGATATAGGCAACAAAGAAAAGTTTGTTTAGTGACCATTATTGCTCTATTTATTATGTGAATGAGTTATTCCTGCTGCTCCTAAACTACTCGGATTGCAGCCAAAAGAGAAGTCTTAGCAGATAATGGCACCATCACTCTCATCCAAGCCATAGTAGGCACCTCTGCTTTCTTGTTCCTGCATATATCTCCCCTGTCCTTCATTGCTTCGATGCAAGAATCAGGAGGGAAATACCACAGCCTACCGAGAGGAGTTCACGTTTATCTGATGGATCATTGCATGTTCTGAAAATCACTTCATCCAATTTTATCATCTTGTGTAGTAAATTACGACACTAAAAATGGGGGAAAAAATTTCCAGGCAGGCCAACCCATCAGAATCTACCCCATAACTCAATTGTCCTTTTTTTTTTTTTTTTTTTTTTTTTTTTGGTTGTTATTTTACTATTCATCATGTTAATAATTATCATAGCTAGACCGTGTTCCTTGAAACTTGAGAATCTATTAAAGACAAATGTCTTCTTTCCCATTAGGAAAGGTTAAACCAGTTAATTTGCTTTATTTTTATCAGGATCAAGTATGTATGACAAGCTGAGTCAAATCATTGCTACTCAGGGGGTTGATGAAATGTAGTTCTCCCCACCCCAGATCTCTTATTTTTCAGTTCATTAGGAAACTCCCAGGAATGCATAGACATTCAATGTTCTTTCAGTAAAGCAGGGAATTAATGCTTCACTTTTCTTCAAGGTTGAGTAAAACAAATTTATACAGCCTTCTTCCTATACTCCCTAAACTCCTTCTGTTCACAGTGACTGCCCAAAACACAACTTTCTGTGTCAATCCATGGCACTCTGCTGTCAACATTAGCAAGGAAAAAATCTTAGAAGAAATGAATGCAAATCCCATGGACCTAGCCAGGAAACAAGACTTTCATGAAACCCAACACCTAAATTCAATGTGTGACAAAGGACAACAACAAGATTTTCTAAAAAATAGAATATGACAGTAGAATTAAGTGATCTCTTTTTTTTTTTAAAAATAAAGTTGATGAAAATGAGAGAAAATTGTATAAAAATATCAGAATGAAGCAATGTTTTCATGGAGAAATTTAATGGGAAGGTAAAAACAGAAGAATAGTGACTTGCGACACAAAACCACCTTGGGAAATCCTTGATAGAACTGATTGGCAAGAATCCGATCATTCCTATTCTTATTCCTTCAAATTGAAAAAATTCAAAAATTGAATTTTCCTTCAAATGTGGAGGATATTAAAAAGCTCTTGGAAATAAGGGTATAAAGATAAAACAAAGCATCAAAACCAAAATAGTTCCTGACCTCAAGAAGCTTATATTCTATTATCTAGAAACAAAAGTAGAATTGTGGACATTTTGGCATAACAAAGTGGATAGATAGGCATATTTAGGTGAAGTGGTGAATAAAGTACTAAGCCTGGAGTCAGGAGCTCTCAACTTCTCTCAAAGTTTCTCTGAAGAACTTGGAATTGATTGTGTAACATTGGAGACACTGGTAAAAGACAATGCAGCATGGCATTCCCACATCAAAGAAACTGTGTTCTATAAGCAAAGGATAATTGCAATAGCTCAAAAAAAATGTAAGATTCAAATTTAGTCTATTCATATAGACTAGTTGTGTCCAATCTGTGATGCAGACTTCCCAGCTTATGTTGGTCTGATCAACCACAATATGATATACAGTGCCTTTGCCCCAACATAGTGATGTCATTTTGGTCCTCTGAGAATGAAGGACAATAACAAACAATATGAATGTTTAAAAAGAGGCAAAGAGGTATAGTAAATAGAGAGCAGACCTTAGTGTCAAGACCTGCCTCTGATTTTTGATCACATTACTTAATCTCTGAAAGTTCTAAGAAATTCCCTAACATTATAAATTTCAGAGCAGTTTCTGATCTGTATGGAAAAGAAGGATTTCCTTATTTGGAATGAATTATATTAGTGCAATTTAAGTTCTGGTAAAAAAAAAAAAAAAGAAAGAAAGGAAGGAAGGAAGGAAGGAAGAAAGGAAGGAAGGAAGGAAGGAAGGAAGGAAGGAAGGAAGGAAGGAAGGAAGGAAGGAAGGAAGGAAGGAAGGAAGGAAGGAAGGAAGGAAGGAAGGAAGGAAGGAAGGAAGGAAGGAAGGGAAGGAAGGAAGGAACAATAGAATGAAAACTTATTTATTGAATTGAGTAATGCTTTCAGAAAAGACATAACTAATCCAATCTAGAATATAGCCAAGAACTCAGAATTCAATAAAGGTCCCAGATGACTTAAAATAGTGGAAAAAAACCTTTATTAAGCAATTTACTATGAGCCAGGGACTGTGCTAGATACTAGGGACACAAAAAAGAGGCAAACCAAAAAAAAAAAAAAAAATCCCTGCTCTTAAGGTACATACATTCTCATGGGGGAGACAATGTGTATGTAACTGGTTATATATAACATTTAGAGAATAGATAGAAGTAATCCGAAAGAAGCAGCTAGGGCCACTTGGAAAGCCCTTCATGAAAAGATGTGTTGAACTGATTCTTGAAGAAAGTCAAAGAAATAAAGAATTGAAAGTGTGAGGGCCAAACATTCCATTTATAGGGGAGAGCTAGTGTGAAGGCATGAAGATGAAAGATGGAGTATAATTTTCAAGGAATAGCAAGTAGATAGATTGTATAGTGTATATAGGGGAAGTACGTATCAGAAGGTTGAAAAATTAGGAAGGAGTCAGTTTCCAAAACTTTTCAATATCAAATAAAATGTATATTTGATGCTGCCAATATTAGGGAACAATGGAATAAACAAGTTCTGGTGAGGTTTGAAATGTGAAATAATTGAATTAAGATCAGTTAAAAGTCAATTGCAACGAATCAACTTAGAAGTAATAATGGTCTAAATTAACATTATGGCTATATAAGTAAAGAGAAAAGGATTAAACAACAAATGTTTAAAAATAGAAATTATAAGTATTTATTTTTAAAAAATGAATAGATGCTGAGTTGAGGATGATACCAAGGTTTCAAGACTGGGTTATTGAGAGGATGGAGATGTTGTTAGTAAGAAAATTTATGAAGGATTTGGGAGAAAATGAGTTGAATTTGAGATATCAATTGAATAAAATAATTTGAAATGTACAAGATGAAGCTGGGTTGCATGTGACTATAATTTCAGAAAAAAGACTAAGACTGAATATATAGAGTCTCTCAATAATGTGTTTGAGACACCACATATAGATTTGAGAATTATCTTTCATAGTGAGGATAATTTAACTCATGGAAGCCAATGACATCATCAAGTGGATTAGGACTGTTTGGGAAATGCAAAATGTAGTGGGTATGATATGGATTAAGAATCAGCAAAGAGCCCTTGAGAATGTTGAGTTAGATAAGAAAATCAGAAGAGTGGTGTCATGAAAAATTGAGAAGAGACAGTACCCAGAATTAGAAGTTACTTAAAAATGCCAAATGCTTCAGAGAGATCAAAGTGGATCAGATTTTTAGAAAGCCTTTTGATTTAAAAATTAAAAGATCATTGATAACTTTAAAGAAGTTATTTTGGAAGGAAGGGTTATTAGATCAGGAGAAAACTTCAGTGGATTTAGAAGCAAATCAGAGGAGAAGAAGTAGCAATACTCATTTCATTTGACTCTTTCATAGAATTTAGCCTTGTAGAGGGGGAGAGATGAAAGACTATAGCTAGTAGGATTGGTGAGTTCAAATAAGGGGATTTTTTTTTTTCTGGATTTGGTTTTGTTGTTCTTTTTTCTTGAAGGATGGGAGAAAATTAGACATGTTTGTAGGCAGCAGGGAAGAAACATATGTTGAGAGACTGAAGAGACAGTGAAGATGATAATGGTATCAATTTGATGGAAAAGTCAAGAGGAAATAGGATGAAAGTGCCTGTAGAGGGGTTTGCATTGGCAAGGAGCAAGGGCCTCCTATTTATTTGGCATCATAGGGAAAGAGTGGATAGTGGAAGAAAAAAAATCCGAGGCAAATAAAATAAATGGAAGAGAAGAGACATCTCTCTTTAAATAGTCTCAATTTTACCAGTAAAGTATAAGGAGGATGGTATTGCGGTCAGCTTGTACCAGCTTCTAAGAGCTGATTGTTAAATTTTCAGTGTAAATATTTACATCTTAGAAATCATCAAATGCTACAAATCAGTTTGATATACTCTTTTATTAACTTCCATATTTAAGAAATATGAAAATGGATAAAAGGTTAATGAGGTAGATTAAATATTAATCTCATGTGTAATTCCCCCCCCCCTGAAAACTCAATTGTTAAACATTTACCATCATATCCTTGAGTACAAGGCAAGTTCTTCAGATGAAAAGATGGAAGGAAGACATTTGATGGGAGGACCAAAGAATAATGAAAAGAATTGGAACAGTCTATAGAGAGAGTCCCACTCTATTTTTATAGCATTTTCTATTAGGGAAGAATAGTTTGTTACAAGAAACTACTGTTCAAACTCTGTAAAAGTCCATGCACTGTATACAAAAAAGAAACCCACTGAACACCATTACAAACCATTTTTATTTAGTTCACAATTTGTATCTTGTATCAGGATACCAAAGTGGACTGGCACACAGTCCACTCTTCACAGTTATGATTCTGACAAATTTGGCTATCTATATTCTAAGCTGAAAACAAACTTGAAGAAGTAAAGAGGAACATTAAAAGAAGATAGAGTAATAGCAATGAGAAGTGAAAGGGAGGTGATCATAAAAAACTAAAAACAAGAATTTAAAAGCATGGCTAGATGCTTTTGGGCCTTTCGGTTCTAAGTATAGGACATAGGATATATGTTTCTCAGTAGTCTTTGGTGATATAATTATATAATAAAATAATTGTCACTCTTATACTCCTGAATTATTGCAAAAAGCCAAATTGCATTTAGTAATGTCCATATAAGAAAGCAAAGAAATATGATATTTTCAAGGAATTTATACCAAGAAACAATCATCCAAGAAAACTTGGTCTATCCATTTACATAGGAAAGACCAAATTGATGGAAAATACCTATTACCCATATTTCAACATGTATTTGAATGGGTATTCTATGGAGTTTATTGAATAGTATATCAATCTTGGCCATGTTTCCTATACCTATGTTTATATGTCTCTCAGAAATCTGTAATTGTACTTATTGAGCCTAGTAAAAACTTTTCCAGCAAAGGTATGTCTGCCCTCATATTCCTTAACTGTATAGAAGGGTAGAAAAGAGAAAGGGAAAAAAAAAGAAAGAAAAAGAAAAGGAGGAGGAATTTTTTTTTCCCCCTCAGAAGTATATACTGTGGTAATTGAATCTGACTGCAATATTTAGTTAGACATGTAAGGAACCATACAAGTTATTAACAAAAAGTTACAAGGACAGATAGACATGAATAAGTTATATTCTGCATCACTGAAGATAATTCCCAAACATATGAGGTCCATTTGAATATATTTTTATTTACAAGAAAAATATTTGAAATGCAAGTTAAAAAGTCCATTGCACAAAGAGGTAAACTTTACTTTGCCTTTACTTGTCTATCTTTTGTTCAAAGAAGATATGATTTTTTTCCTTTGAAATATCTCTCCTTAAGTTAAGGAGTTTGCTACCTAAGGTGGTTTTTATGATTTTATATATTAATTGATATATATACTTAAGATTCTATATGAAATTATTACAATTATTGTTGGAGATCACTTCCTTCATTCATATTCTATGTTTTATATCAATGATTTGACTAAATAGGTCAGGTTTAAGTTGTCTTAATTGCACACTATATATTATTGTTGTTATTCTTGCCAATAATCTTTTCTCTAGCAAGTAATTTTTTTTTTAACAAGACTTCAATAATTGACAGGAATAATTCTTATATCTCTTATTAATCATTTTCTGTCTGTTAAAACTTAATAATTTCAAATTTTATAATGTGTTTTGATGTTCGCCATATCCAATGCCTTTTTAATCTTTTTTCAAATAAATTATTCACGATTTGTGAGCATATCGTTTTTTTCTGTGTAGTCTATAAGCCTTTAGACTATATCAATCCTTACTCCCAATCTATTGTTTGCAACATACTTTTCATCAATCTCAACATATTCACTTTTACTTTGAGTTTACTAGCAAAATAATATGATTTAGAGAGTCTTAATTAAGTATTATTCATAGTCTTTCTTAATCTCTTAACTTTCTGTAATAGGTGCTGGCATATAAAATGGAATTGTTTCAAGGTGGCTTTTTTCAAATGCTTATCATGAGTTTTAAAATAAGAGATGACCAAATGATCAATAAAGTGACATTTTTCTGGTCTTTGGACATATGATACCAAATTCTTCAACTATTTTATTTGGCTATCATATTTGCCACTCTTGGTGTCTATTTAACCTCTTCATTTTTGTCTGTAACCTCTTCTTGTTAATTAATGTACCTATTGTCAAAGGAGAAAACCATTGTGAGTTCTTCATATGTGAATTACTACTGATCTCATTATTTGGTGTCTACATCTCATCAGTAACAAATAATTAGATGCTACAGTGTTGGAACATTCAGCTCTAATTAAAGAACAGTTGTATTTCTCTTATAATTTCCCTTTGATTTGAATCAAGTGATTTTTTTAGAAGTATTCATTTCATATTTGTTTAAAAGAAAAAGAAAATACAAATATATTTCAGAATCTTCTGCATTCATGTTCACAAGCCATAGATAATATTTTGCATAGAGAAGTTACTAATATATACCTTTCCTAAAATATATAAAGAGTCATTGTATAATTTACCTAAATTATTAGACTTTATAAGCTATTAGAAAGTTGGGACTTTTCTTATTCATTTTATAACTTGTGACACTGAAATGGTTAATAAAAAATGAATGGCAGTAATGACATTCCATGTTGATCTCTAAAGTTTCTTTGACTTTTCAGACCTGGATAACAAAGTTTCTATAGTTGTTTTTCTTCCGAAATCAAAATATATCAAAAATATTATATTGAGTGCCTACTAGCATCAGTTTATTTTCTACTTATGCTATTTTTAAAAATTGCTTTAATATGAATATCAAAAGAAAAATCTGCTAGTAAGCAGTTAAATACAACTTTTGAGCTACTAAGAAATTAGAAACTTCCCAATTTTTCTCATTAATGAAAAATAATTAGAAATGTATGATTTTTCACACTTACTAAGCCATAAAACAGCAGACACTTTTTTCAATATAATTTTATTCTTTCCCTAAAGAGGTAAAAGCTATTTTTAAGTCTAGGTGACAGTTCTGAAGTCAGGAAGATTTTCTAAAATTAATCCATTTATCACAAATATGGTTTAAAATAGAATCTGCAATTGTTAACCTCATAATAACATTGCAAGTATTCCTGAATGTGTTTTGAACATAAATAATTTTGGAAACAGTATGAAACGTGGAAATGGATACAATCTGAGAATTAAACTCATTCTCTTTGGTGGTTGCATTAACTCCATGACATAAATAATGTCATAAGCTAAAAGCAACATGATTTCTTTCACAAAAAAATTATTCTTTTCCTTAGGAAAATTCAATTTTTCAAGGAAGAGTGAAAGAAGTATTGTGATAAAATAGAAAAGAATCAGATGAGCTGAGTTCTAATCCAGATCTGCCATTTACTCTCATGATGAATCAAACAAATTATTTAATCTTTCTAGATTGTAATTTCTTCATTTGTCAAAAAAAAAAAAGGGGGGGGTGGAGTATAGGAAATGGAAGGCTCCAAACCAGTTCTAAATCTCTGGAACTAGAAAAAGTAAAGCTCAAGAGCTAAATATCTGCTACTTTTTCTCATTCTTAAAAAGTATAATATGCTCCTATAGTCAAATATCTGAACATTGCCCTGAGGGAGTCCTGTCTTTTCTAGCCTGTATCCCATTGACCATTATTTTGGATTGACCCATTAAACATTTATACATGGTTTATAGCCCTGTTTATTATTGTTATTATTGTTGTTTTTCTTTTAAATGTTCAGATACTGGTAAACAATGATTTTCATTGCTCATAGTTTCTTTATAGTTCTATTTTGTAAGTGTCAAGTCATGACCAACAATGAGAGTCACAGTCATACTTTGGGTCTCTTCTCACAAAACAGATGAGAGTCAGGATTGTGTCTATCTCAAATAAAACCCTGTACTCAGATCAAATGGACAAAGAGAGACCTAGAGGACCTAGTCCTCATGTGTCAATTCTTTTAACAATTGAAACACTAGCAATGCTCTTCAATTTCCCTTACCAACATAATAAACTTCTTGTTTATACTTAGGTTGAGGAGAAATGTACAGAAATAAGCATTACAAATTATCCAGGGCAGCTGGGTAATACAATGGATAGAGATCCAGGCTTAAAGTATCTTTGCCAAGAAAGTTCCAAATTATATCCCTGAAGAGTTAGACATAACTGAACAACAATATTTTACCCATTGGTATCATATTTTTTTTTTCCCTGAGCAAGACAGAAAACAAATATGAACATTTTAAAACATTTAATAATGTAGTTTATCAAATCCCTGGCCTACATGATAGATTCTAAGAGTTTTTAAACTTTGTTGAAATGCAAAACTATTGTTTTGTTTTGTTTAAGTGGATGAAATAACATTACCTTCAAAAATTAAGTAAATTTTTCTATATCAGAAAAATCTAAATAGATGCACTGGACAGAGCACTGAAGTTGGAGACAAGAAGGCTTATAATTCAAATCTGGTCTCAGATACTTTCTATATATGTGACCTTGAAAAATTACTTTAAAATAAAAATCTTTATCTCAGTTCCCCATCTATATAATGGATATAATAATAGTACTACCTCTCTCAGTTGTGAGGATCAAATAAAATATCTATATAACAATTAAACTTTAAACCTAACTTTAATGGCTTTTAGCTAACTTGTAGTTTATAATCGTAGAAACAAGTGTTTTAAAGAGTGATGATTAGAAGTCGCAAAAATTAATTTAACAATATGCCTTGTTGGGAGGAATATGTGAAAGCAACTTTCAAATGCTTGAGATTTTGTTTTTCTATTGTTTCAGTTATGTCTAATTCTTCATGATTCCAGTAGGGATTATCTAGGCAAAAATAATGGAGTGATTTGCCACTTTCTTCAGCTCATTTTATAGATGAGGAAACTCAAACAAACAGAATTAAGTGACTTGCACAGAGCTAGTAAGAATCTAAGACCAGATTTGAATGCAGGAAGATATATCTTCCTGATTCCAAACCTGGTACTCTATCTATTTCTTGAACCACCTGACATTTGAGAAATGGACTTACAAGGTTCCAGGAGTTATGACTAACTTCAACTATTAGAGGACATCCTTCCTAACAGTGGATGCAATTCTTATTTATTAATAGTATGCTACTGATACTAGTACCTACATTCAATTATTTTAAAAATATCAACTTTTAATATTTTCTTTGCCTTAATTATTTTTTAAATGAAGTTACTATATCAAGAAAATGAGGGAAAGACATACAAGAAATGTGAATCAAGTATCTTTTCTTATTTCTAATGCCCCCAAATTAAAATATATCATTCTATTTTTTAAACTTTTAATAAAAGTTTACTTTAACTTCCTTGAGTTCTAGGCACCAAAAAAAATTCTTTTTTTTTTTTTTCTCATTACTTCTCTGAATTTTCCTACTATTTTGTCAGTTAAATTATAATTGATATGTTCTTTTTTCTTCCTTTGGAAACATTAAGGAAATCTTATTTTCTTAATGTCTTAGTCTAAGAGATCTTGATTTCTCATGAATAGACAACCTGTCAGAACTTAATCAGTGTTATATGCTTTTAAAAATGACTTTATTAGGTCTTGGAACTTGTTTCTAAAAGGAAATGAAGTCAACATTTCAGAACTAAAGATAGAATTAGTGTGGTGAAGGCCAAAAATTGTAAAAGGTTCTTGATTATACCATGAATTGACCTGATTAGGATAAAGATCAAACTGCAAAAAGAAGGAAATTTTTGAGTAATTCAATTAATAGAAAGAATATCTTGAGTTTACCTTTGATTTAGGTAGATGAAACATTATAAGGAGTGGCTAAATGGGTGTGAGAAATAGATGGGCATATATTTGGTTTATGAAAGATAAACAGAAGAAATTAAACAAATTAGAAAAATGAAATCCACAAGGACATTAAAAAATAATCAAGGATGGAGTTTTATCTTTTCCCAAAAGAATGTAAACTCCTTTGGGGCAGGAACTGATTTTTATAACCTGGGATGGTAGCTGGAGATTTGAAAAGAATCTTTGCCCTTAGCCTTCCTCTTTTACCTTTGCCTTTCTAGAATGTAAACTTCTTGGGGACAGGGACTGACTTAAGGAGTGGAGATTCATGTAGTGAAATTTTTGTAACATCCAATTAATGAGCAATCAGGGGAGGGATTTGTGCTTCAGGATAGAAAATAAAATGCTGCCTTTGGAATTGCAAAGGTGTGTCCACTAGCCTAGGCACCTATTCTTACAAGAATGAAAAATAAATCTTTCCTACATTTATCAGAAAGTCAGTGGAGTTTTTGGTAAAATATTTTGTTTCATACATGGAGATTAAATGTTTTTTAGAGGAAAAAATGATTCCACAGGGTATAACAAAAGCTAAGTGACTACTATTCTGTTTCATAAATATTAAATATTAACATTTCACTTCCACTTGGTAACCATGTTTTATCTTATTACAGAATTGAGAATTTGGGGACACTGTAAATTGTGAGTAGAAATGGCTTGTGCTAAAGAGTTTTCAAAAGACATGGGGAAATTGTTCCCCTTTTTAACTTCTCTCTGTAGATATGCTGATATAACAGGATAGATAGGTGCATTGTGGTGTTTTATCCACATGTTCAGCTGAAGTAAATTTATCATATAGAAGAGACTGTGGAACTTGCTTCTGGGAGGTTAATGATGATATACAATAGAAATGACTTGGGAGTCTTAGAGTATGTCTAGACATCTTGTAACTGATTCTGTTCTACTAACCATATAGTTAGGAGAAACCTTTTTTACTTTTGCTATATAGCCAGAACTGGGAGTGCTTTCAAAAGGCCTCAGTCATTCATTTCTGGCTATTTTTTCTTAATTTGATTCCTTCATTTTTGACATCCAATGAGAAATAATATTGCACAGAGAACCTTGGGAACTTATGTGGCCTCAGGAAATGGGCCTCAGTTCATTATCTCTCTATTCTCTACCATTTTAAGTGAAGGGTTTGGAGACTGATACTCTGAATTTCAAAAGGTCAGAAGAGTGAGCCACTAGATATCCCAATATCCTGAGGTCCTAAATCTGAGTGTTCCAACCAATCCAGCATTGATTACCCCAAGAAATAAGGGTTGATTTTCCTGCAGTAACTGAGACAAAGAATAAGACCTGTTAAAGACCTTAGCTTAAAAAGGCCAAAGTTTCACACTGCATTCAATTGTCAGTATATATACTCCAGAGGAGAAAATTCAGTAAGTGACCTCGCAAAGCTCTCCCTCATTTAAATCCAATTAATTTGCATGTCAGCATCACCTTCCTGATACTGTGGTCCTCTTCAAGAAGGAAGGACAAACAACATTTCAGCAGTAATGCTGCATCTGGAAATGAGCTTGATGGAACCAATGTTTTGTAGAAACTGAGCTAAACAAGAGACCATTCTTCACTGAGATTTAGAACTTAAATGGGGAGGTGTGTACCTCCCTGGTGTTAAGGGTAAAGATTTGTACTCTTGCCATTGTTGTAAATAGTTTTCAAATAAACATTTGATACTAAGAAAAGCAAAGGGAAAGTGATGGGAGTGGGGGGGGGGTGAACTCTGAAAACAGTGTCCCCTTTAATATGTAAAATAACCACTCTGGAAGCTGTGTCCCCTTTTGTTAAGGGGCAGGTCAATTCTCTGAGAACCTTCACAGCTGTGGATCATAACATCTGAAGGAGTTGCAGGGCAGCCTTTGCTGACATAGGTGTTGCAGACTGGGAATGAAAAAAATTGGAGGTAGAGGGAAGAGGAGAGAGGTCAGACAACTCAACAGCCTCTCAGTCAGAGAGGTTAGAGAATAGCAACTGCCTCTCAGTCTCTTTGAATCATCCTCTCACAAGAGGAGATCTATTCAGCAGCCTGCTTGTGAGAGATGAGAAAAGTTTCCTTAACAAGACTGTGTTTTTCCTAAAATAGCCATAATCTGAAGTATGAAAATACACAGACTTAAAAATGCATTTGAGCGTTAAATATAAGAGTAGAAATCCTTTATTTGTACAATTCATTGATGGCAATTTACTTGAAGACTCAATTTACAACCAAGTTCAACATTTCCTGAAGTTTAAATAGCTATTCCTCTTTCCAAATTCTGTTTGATTTCAGCTATATACTTTCCATAGAATCACTACTTTTTTGTTGAATTTGGTATTTCTTTCATTGATGTAGTCAATGTGAGTCATTATTATAAGGATATCTCTAACTGTATTTTTCTTGTTTCTCAATTTGTTTGTCTAGATCTATAACCATCCTATCAATATCTTCTGTAGAAGGTACATATGTTCCACGAAGAAGACTATTGGATGTTGGGTAGAAATCTTCTCCATATTTTTATCTCAGTTTTTCTCATGCTTCCATATCAGGTTTGATCTGCTTGGTTAACTGGTGATACTGGTATAACTGAGCAGCTGCATAGTCTGAAAAGCCCAGATATGGGTTCTTCTTCTTTCTTTCCCATCTTTCTATATCTTCAGCACTGATGTCCAGTAGTTTCACTCATACATAGTCTTCTCCTCTTGAAGCACATTTCTTCATCTTTTCTTCAACCTATAGCTCCCATTCCAAAAGAGCCTTCTTAGCCTCCAGTTGGCTGGCAGCTTGAGCCTTTTGTCTTCCTCTACAATCTCCTGATGATTTATTTTTTGGGATTCATTTCTTCTCATGTGCTGCTACTGAAATTTCCTCAGTCTCTCTTCTCGATTCTGGGCAGCCCGTGCCTCAGCCCTGGTCAGGGGTCGTTCCTCTTCCTCCTCCTAGTACTCCAGGGTCTCTGGGCAAATCTCAATCTCCATTCCCAACACCATTGCAGCAAATCTCTCTTCAGATAACTTCCAGGAAAAAAAAAAAAAAGGATTGTAGACAAAATAAATTATTTGGGAATCTACCTGCCAAGACAAACCCAGGAACTAAATGAACACAATTTTAAAACACTTCTCATACAAAGTCTGATCTAACCAAGTGGAAAAATATCAAGTGCTAATGGGGAGGCTGTTAATATAATAAAAATGACAATTCTACCTAACTTGATCAATTTATCCAATGCCATACCAATCAAAAGGCCAAAAATTATTTTATAGAACTAGAGAAAAAAAAATAACAAAATTTTCTGTAAGAACAAAATGTCAAGAATATAAAGGGAATTAATGAAAAAAAAAAATACAAAGGATGATAACCTAGCAGTATGTGATCTAAAACTATATTACAGTGCAACAGTTATCAAAAGCATTTGGTAAAGGCTAAGAAACTGAATGATGGACCAGTAAAAAAAGGCAGATATACATGGCATAGTAATTGATGACTATAGTGCTAAAGTATTTGATAAACTCCCAAACTCCATCTGTTGGACTAAGAACTCACTATTTCACAAAAATTGCTGGAAAAACTGGAAAACAATATGTGAAAAATTTGGTATACATCTATATCTCACATGCCATACCAAAATTAGGTCAAAATGACTACATTATTTGGGTATAAAAGGTAATACCATAGGTAAATTAGTAAAACAAAGGAGAATTTACCTATCAGATCTTTAGACAAGGGAGAAATCAATGATCAAAGAAGTACTAGAGAACAGTATGAAATGCAAAATGGACAACTTTGATTATATTAAATTTAAAAAATTTTTGCACAAACAAAACCAACAGAAACAAGAATAAAAGGGAAATACAAAGCTGAGAAAAAATCTTTATAGCCAGTGCTTCTGATAAAGGTCTTACTTCTAAATTACATAAAGAAACATGTCAAATTTATGATACAAGTCATTCCCCAATTGATGTGGTCAAAGGATACGAATGGACAATTTTCAGATGACAAAATTAAAACCATCTATAGTCATATATTGTTCTAAATCACTCTTGAATAGAGAAATGCAAATTAAAACAACTCTGAGGTACCACCTCACACCTTTCAGATTGACTTAAATGACAGAAAAGGATAGTGATTAGTTGGAGAATATCTAGAGAAAGTCAGTTAGGTTAATCTGATTTCTCTCTTCTTCCCTCTGCCTCCAATTTATCTCATTCTTAGTTCGAAATACCTGTGTCAACAAAGGCTGTTTTGCAACTCCTTTAGATGTTATGATCCACAGCTGTGGAGGCTCTCAGAAAATTGATCTGCCCCTTAACAAATCCCCATTTTTTTTTTTTTTTTTTTTTTTTTTTTTGCTGTTGTTTTCCCCCCACAGCATGGTCCACACACAGGAATGCAAGAAGAACTATCATTTCTAGACAGTTGTAGCAGGTGTTGATCTTGTGAGATGTCATGAAGGCAAACTTTCAGATGGAGAAGAGGACTAGAGTGAAAAGAGAGATTTAAGTCTCTCATTAGTCTCCTGGCTTAAACTTTGATCTATAAAGAAGGGACGTTTGGAGTCTCAGGTCCTAGTGGGAAGCATATCTCCCCAGCCAAGTTAAGTGGCTTTATTCAACTGGGCTGTTCTAAGGCAAATCACACACACCCTACTTCACGCCCTCATTGGTAGCTGGATCCTCATTCAGGAAGTCTTCAAAGTGATTTTCATTCAATTGGAGATCTGGGCCTGATATTGATAAGTATCTAGGCCTGGGGACATTGGCTTTCTTTTCAACTTGAAACCTGAGCCTTAGACTTCTATAAAGGGTGATTCTGAATTCATATTTTTGCAGCAGTTCTAAGTAGTATGATTTGCCTCTTGGCATAGCTGCCTACCAGGACGCCTGCCCGCTGTGAAGAGCCCTTCTTCTCTCAGTGCTGACCTTTATTTCTCTGCCAGGACCTTCATTTCTCTAACAGGATCTGCCACTGTCTTTGTAGCAAAACTGGCTTCTCAGTGCCAATAAAACTTCGGTTTTTTTGCCACTAATATTTCAGGTTTGTGAATTCTTTCATGTAGGACCTGCGCCTCTGACTAAAAGGGGATTCCTACAGCTCTTTGCACTGGCACTAGAATAGCACCAAAAGAATATAATTTATAAACACTGTGGCTTAGAATTAGTCTTTTGTTTATTTTTGTATGCTTTCAGAAATGGCAGGAATGCACCAATTTCATGTTGAAAACAACTGATAAAATATGTAGAAAAAGTAGAGCTCTTTCCCTAAATTAAATTTCCCTCAAGAGTCCCCAAATTCTAAATGCAAAAAAATAGACAATAAATACCATACAAGTTAGCCAAGCAATCTACCAAAAAGAAAACAAAGGAATAACTAGCTGGCTCAAATCAAGCACAAGGTGAAAAAGATTTTACAATATCCTGCAGGGTATATTTAGTGTTTATGTTTCTGCCAGTACTAGTGGTAAAAAGACCAGAGAGGATGGGCCAGGTGGATCACGAGTACCAGAATAATCTTGGTCACTAAACTGCTCCAGTTCTAGGATCAGATCTGGATTATTCACCAAAAGAGGAGTAACAGACTTTTCATGTACTCTCTGGTTAATTATAATCCCATTCCAGTTCTAAAGAAGAAATCTCTTAAAATTTAAGTATAGTTCACATATGGGGATTAATAAGGTTGTTTCTACAAAATTACTCTGTATAAAATAAACTAAGTATAGGAAAGATATTTACTTCCTCCACCACAAATGAATGCTTAAAATGTAAAAGACATAGAACAAGCTAACAATGATGAATATAAAACATAATACAGTAACCCATCATACATTAAATTTTCCCATGAGGTTGATTCCTACAAAATATTCTAGGGATTAATGAAAAGATGTTTCACCTTCACCTCAATTCTGCATTATCCAAATAATTCATTCAGAGTCTATATCATCTGCCAAGCAGGTAATGACTTGATCTCAACCTCCTAGAAAGCAATCAGGTTTTTTTCCCCAGAAATTGTTTCAGAAGTCACTTCCTTTTATTAGTAAATGAGATCCCAAGTCTATCTTTCCACCAAGGCTAAAAAATACTCATCTCAGGATCACTGTTTAGTGAGCTGTGCTCAGGAGAAGAAACACAAAGGAAGAAAGGAAAATATTTGAGGTTTGATTTCAGGATCACCTACAGAATATATGTTCTTCCTGCTCTGGGAATATACATACTGAAGAAGGAAGACATATCTTCTCTCTCTTTGAAAGTCCAAGAAGAAGTCTGAGATGCTCTACAAAAACAAAAAGAGAAAAAATGAGAGAGAAAAAGAGAGATTTAGCAAAAGATGTCTCTCCTTTTAAAATCTATTTAATAGGTAGCTCTTCTTTCTCAGGTGGATTTCTCTATCCTCCATAATCCCTAATTCCATCATGTGGATAAGGAACTCAAAATAGGTTGCTACTTGAAGTCCCTCATCCTTAAGTAAGAGTATGTATGTCACTGAATATGATCAGGTTTAGCTCAGATCAGCTCTCCACATGTCTGTGAGATGACCCTCATAAGCCCATCCTCAGGTAGACTCAAAAGGATGTGCTCTAATATATGCTTCAGATACATTTACACAAAGTAAATGGATTTCTGCCCTAGAAGAGGTGAAATGATTAAGTAATCAATCTTTACTTTAAAAGGTATTAGGAAAAATAGTGTTCCTTGAAAGAACAGAAGAAATAATTAAAATAGTTAAAAGAAGAAGCAAAGAAGAGAAGGCAATTGAAGAGGCAGAATAACAAGAAAAGGTTGGAAAGTGATAAAAATGAGGGGAAAGTAGGGGAGGGAAGGAAAGAAGGAGTGGTGAATATTTTGAGTTAACTAATAGGTCGGAGGTTTCTCCTAAAGAGAGAGGAGATGGACCATCTTGGGAAAAGTAGTTTTGTGTACTCTAACAAAATAGGAAAGATATCCATAATAGTGGTAGTTGGTACCAAAATTAACTCTTGTTTACCATCTGATCACTAAACTGAAACTGCATTTTTTAAATTTACAAGCATCTTCTAAATATCAAAGCTAATCCAATTTTATCCATCTCCATCCTTGACTGCACCATTATAGTTGGAACTATTGATCTCTCTCTCTTTCTATATTCAAACACCAACATATTTCCTCTTATCCAGATTCAAAACCTTGATGTCATCTTTTTTTTTTATTCAATATACATACCTAATAATTTGTGGCTTGTACCTCCTCAACACTGTTCATATTCAATGCCTTTTCTCAATTTAGTCACCATTGTAGTTCACAGTCTCATTTCTTTCTATGACTATTCCAATAATCTTTTTTTAGCAGGTAGGGAAGCTTTTCCCCATTCCAATATCCTCCACACAACTGCCAAAGTGATGTTCTTGAAGTGCAGTTATTGCCAATATTATCCCTCTCAATGAAGCTAGGATTCCACAAGTTTTTGATTTGGGTTTGGTTTTCTTGGTCAGACCTTGCTGACATTGATTTCATAGTGCATTAAAAAGATTAAGTCTTTTTCAGGCAAATCATATCTCTCCTATCTTATATTTGTGATGTTGATTTTCTTACATTCATACCTATTGAATTTCATCTTATTAGATTTATTCCAGTGTTCTAGCTGTCTTGACCTTTTTGAATCTTGACTCTGTTATAAAATTTGTTAACTTATCTGAAAATCAGTTGAGTGCCATCTGTGCCTTTATCAAAGTCACTAGTAATACTGATGTGAATTTTAAACAACACAAGACCAAGCCTAGTTCATTGCAATACTACATTAAATTCCTTCAGCACCACTAGTATAGAATCATTTGTGATCATTCTTTGTGTCCAGTCATTCAAGTAGCTCGATCCATCTAACCACATTATCAGTCAGCCCAGAAAAGTCCAACACAAATGTGGTTTTCTAAGTCAATATGCAACCCACAAGGATCCTTATGTATGATTTAGTGACCCCCATTTCTATTTGACTTTGTCACCACTAATTTACTTCTCTTCATATACTTCTCAAGCAAATATAACTCATCAAATACTTTGTTAAAATCAAACTGTCTATAGCCATTGTCTCACATGCTTATGAAATCAAACTAGGCCATCTTCTGCACCAATTCTTACCTAGTCTTTAATCACTGAATGGGTGTGTTTCAGACATACTAAGAGACCTGGGAAACACCTTAACTTAAAAAGATCAGAATCTACCACTCCTTCTACTTCATCAGTCATTCTGACTTATGTCTTGTCACTGGACTCAGATGACTCTGGGGAGAGAGGCTAATGAATTTGTACAACCTTACCTCACTTAAATCTAATTCACTTGCAAGTTAAGACATCATCATCCTGATGTCATTGGTCCCCTTCAAGAATGGATGAGCTACAATAATAGTACCTCATCTATCAATTTAAGAGCCCTGTTCCTCCTCTCCTTTTCCCAGGGAGGAAACAAGGTTATCAAGAACAAATATTGCCAAATTTACTTGATATTTTTCATTGAGCAGATGGAAATTGGGGGATAAGGTATTTAAGGATAGGATAGTTGAATTGATAGATCAGGAGACGATGAGTACAGCATACTTCTCTATTTTAGCCAATCATTTGAGAATTTCTTATGCTGTTCTTGTAGACAGCAAAAAGATGCTAGTATAGTTGACAGTATAGTTGGTTACAGAATTAGTTGAATAATCTAGACTCAAAGAATAATCATTCTTGAGTTGATACAAATTTAGATGGTAAGCGATTTTAATGAGCTCCAAGAATAAGTGTTTGGCTCTGTGCTATTTAATATATATCACATAACATATCTATCTATCTATCTATCTATCTATCTATCTATCTATCTATCTATCGATAGATAGATAGATAGATATAGATATATAATGGCATGTAATATATATATATATGTAGTGACTTTGATGAAGACATAGAATATATGTTTGTCCAGCACACATTCACTCTTGACCAAAACTAACTAAAGCACAGGATTTTAGATCCACTAAGCAAATAGATCTTATCAAGCTAGAATTAATAGAGCAATATTACATTTAAGTGGGATACCTATATTTCTATACTTGCTCTTAAAAATTACCTTTGCAATTACAGTATAAAGAAGACATAGCTGCACATTACCTGGTGGAATGGAACAGAATCAAGGGATCTTACTGGATTATAAATTCAATATGAGTCAACAGTACAAAATATGATTTTTTTTTTAATAAAGCTAATGCAACTTCCTTTTGTTATAGAAATGGGTAGGGTTAAAGAGGTCTTATAGTATGCATAGACTGTCAGAGAGTTGATATGTTAGTTAATTTAGTTCTACTTTTTTTTGTTTATTTTGTTACAAGGGAAAGCTGATTGCCAGCAATAGAAAGAGAAATATATCCAGAAATGATTGTTACCTATTAACAAAAGGCTTTATGAAAACATTTAAAACAATTAGGTTTTTTTATTTGTTTGTTTGTTTTTAAGAGCTAATGATATTCTAAGTTTCATTAAAAAAGAAATGATATCTAGGTAGGTAATTGTTTTGGAATAATCTTCCCCTGTTCAGGCTACATTTGGAGCAGCATTTTTCAGTTTTGGTACCATATTTTAAAAAGAATATAGACAAGTGAGAGGGAATCCATAAGAAGGCATGCAAGATGGGAGAGGCCTAGAGGCTATGCCACAGGAGGTTTAACTGAAGAAACTGAAAATGTTTAGCATGAAAAAGAAAAGGCTGAGGGAAAACATACCTCAGGGACTAACATCAGAGGATCTTCAAATAATTGAAGAGCTTACAGCTAGAAAGAGAATTGACTTGTTCTCCAAGACCCTGATCACTTGATCAAGGAGCAATGATTAGAAATTTCAGAAGGGTAGATTTAGACATTATGATATAAGGAAAAACTTTCTAACAAATCTTTCAAAATAAATAATCCTTTTGTCTAGAAAGCTCACTAAATTTCACTTTAACAAGCATTTATCAGGAATAAATTATAAGTGAACAAAAGTACTCTCCCACCTCCTCACCCCCTCACTCTCTGATGAACCACAGAACAGTCAGTGACTTTAGCAAGTTTCCTGAGGTGGTCAGCTTCTAGTAAGTCTTCTCTTCTTCCTCCTCTAACATTCCTTAGCAAACTTCACATTTTTACACCTTGAACTTCCCTAATATAAATAGATTCTCCCTTAGTTAGAAACAGCCACCTTGAACTTCCCTAATATAAATAGATTCTCCCTTAGTTAGAAACAGCCCCAAGTCAAGCTATGCTGACTCCATCTTGTTCTGATTAGCCATTTTGCTATAAACATTTCCTAAGGAACTAAACACTAGCTGCAGCAGCTGATGTCCCTCAGTGTCACTTTTTTGTTCCTGGTCAGTACAAAAAGAAAAAACAAATTTGATAGTTGAAAGTAGAATATCCCAGAGTCCTAGAAAAATTCTCTTAGTCTGACCCAATGGTTAGATTTTGTGGAGTCAATGAAATTATATTATTCAGATGATAATTCTCTTATCTGTCTCTTGTGGCTAAGAATATACAATTTTCCCAAATAAACATACTATTCTTGTGTTTTATAAATAGTCATCTTTCTTTTGTTTGTTTTATATGTTATTTTTTTCCTTTATTTTAATGCACATTGCTTTATGAATCATGTTGGAAGAGAAAAGACGGAACAAAAGGGGAAAACCATGGAAAGGGAAAAAAAAAAAACAGGAATAAAGAAGTGAACATAATATGTGTTGATTTACATTCTTCTGGATACAGATGACATATTCTATCCAAAGTTTATTGGGATT
The DNA here is from genome assembly GCF_048593235.1 of Sminthopsis crassicaudata. Lineage (NCBI taxonomy): Eukaryota > Metazoa > Chordata > Mammalia > Dasyuromorphia > Dasyuridae > Sminthopsis > Sminthopsis crassicaudata. The sequence goes on along the minus strand of NC_133620.1, from coordinate 86,090,155 downwards.
GCCGTGGATCACTGAAGCACTGAGAAGAACTAGGTTTTTCATAGTTGCTCATTGTACATTCTTACTGTTATTATGTATAATGTATTCCCAGTTTTGCTTGTTTCTCTCAACATCAGTTCATGTAAATCTTTCTACACTTTTCCAAAATCAGCTTATTCATCATTTTTATAGAACAATATCATTCCACTACCTTCATATACCACAACTTATTCAGCCATTCCATTGATGGGCACTTACTTATTTTCCCAATTCCTTGCCACCTCACAAAAATTGCTATAAACATTTTTGCATATGTGGATCCTTTTTCCCTCTTTCATTTCCTTGAGCTATAGACCCAGTAGAGGCACTGCTGCATCATGTACGTACAGTTTTATAGCACTTTGGGCATAGTTCCAAATTACTCTCCAGAATAGTTAGATCATTTCACATCTAGTATCTCAGTTTTCCCACAATGCCTCCAACACTCATGATTATCTTTTCCTGTCATCTTAGCCAATCTGAGAGATGTGATGTAGTACCTCAGAGTTATTTTAATTTGCATTTATTTAGTCAATAGTTATTTAGAACATATTTTCATTTGACTATAGATGGCTTTAATTTCAACATCTGAAAATTGTCTGTTCATATCCTTTGACCATTTATCAACTGGAGAATGAGTTATGTTTTTATAAATTTGACACAGTTCTTTATATATTTTAGAAATGAGATCTTTATCAGAAACACTGGCTGTAATATTTTCCCAGCTTTGTACTTTCCTTTTAATTTTGCTTCTGTTGGTTTTGTTTGTGCAAATTTTTTTGAATTTAATGTAATCAAGTTTGTCCATTTTGCCTTTCATAATTCTCTGGTTCTTCTTTGGTCATGAATTCCTGCCTTCCAAAGATCTGATAGGTAAATTATCCCTTGTCCTCCTTATTTGCTTATGTTATCACCCTTTATACCCAAATCATGTACCCATTTTGACCTTATTTTGGTATAGGGTCTATACCATATACTATGCAGAGTTTCTGTCATATTATTTTTCCAGTTTTTCCAACAAATTTTGTCAAATAATGGCAAAAGCTGGAGTTTGGGAATGTATCAAATATTGGATTACTATAAGCCTTGATTGTTGTATTATGTGTATCTAATCTAGTCCACTGACCTACCACTCTACTTTTTTAGTCAGTACCAAATGGTTCTGATGACTGTTCATTTATAATATAGCTTTATGTCTGGTACTACTAAACTATAAACTACCATCCTTTGTATTTTTTTTCCAATAATTCCCTTGATATTATTGACCTTTTGTTCTTCCAGATGAATTTTTTTATTATTTTATCTAGGTCTTTAAAATAATTTTGGGGCAGTTTGGTAGAACAATTAGATCAATTTAGGCAGAACTGTCATTTTTATTATATTTGCTCAGCTTACCAATGAACAATTGATACTTTTTTCAATTGTTTAGAAGTGTTTTATAATTGTGTTCATATAGTTCCTGGATTTGTCTTGGCAGGTAGACATCAATATATTTTATTTTGTCTACGGTTATTTTAAATGGAATTTCTCTTTCTATCTCTTGCTGCTGGATTTTGTCAGTAATATCTAGAAATGCTGATAATTTGTGTGGATTTATTTTATATCCTGCAAATTTGCTAAAGTTGTTAATTATTTTGAGTGGGGTTTTGAATGATTGTCTAGGATTCTCTAAGTAAATCATTATATCATCTGCAAAGAGTGGCAGTTTTATTTCCTCTTTGCCTATTCTAATTCCTTTAATTTCTTTTTCTTATTGCTAAAGGAAAGATTTCTAGTACAATGTTGAATAATAGTGATGCTAATGGGCATCCTTGTTTCACCCCTAATCTTACTGGAAAAACACCTTAGCTTCTCTCCATTACAAATAATGCACAATGTTATTTTGAATAATGTTTAGCTTGCGAATGATACTTCAAAAATTTGCTTATAAGGAAATTCTTATGTCAGGTTCAAGGTAGATGACATCCATTTTCATTTATACCCTGACTATTTGTTTCACTCAGAATTGACTTCTTATGGTTATTCTAACCCCAAATTCAAGAACCCAAATTAATGAGTAACAGCCCCTTGAGTCCTTCCCCAGAAATTCCAATATACAGGTTATTGTGCTAGGCAATGGGAGTGCACAGTCAAAACTGTAAAACAGACACTGACCTCAAGGAGCTTGCATTATATCAACAGGATGAAAGATATAGATCATTAAATACCATTCAGTTGTGAGGAAGGAGAATTGCTGGGTTCTCCCTCAAAGAGGTAATGTCACAGAATGAATTCTTAATTAGATATAAGCTGAAAGAGATATCATCTGAGGTCCCTTCCAAATATGAATTTTTATAGTCTGTCTCTTAGTTCAAGGCTTTTTATTTTGCTGTTCTCCAGGCCTATAATATTGTCCTTCTTCAGTTTCACCTGTTGTCTTCTTTGGCTTCCTCTAAGTCCCAACTCAAATGACATCTCTTTTTTTATAAAGCCTTTTTATTTTCAAAACATATGCATAGATAGTTTTCAATATTCATTTTTGCAAAATCTTGTATTCCAATTTTTTTCTCTCATCCTTCCCCCACCCCTTCCCTAGACAGCAAGCAATCCATGTTAAAGCTGTGCAATTCTTCCATGCATATTTCCACAATTATCATGCTGCACAAGAAAAATCAGATCAAAAGGGAAAAAATGAGAAAGAAAATAAAATGTAATCAATCACAAAAGAGCAAAAAATACTATATTGTGAAACCCATGTAGTCCCCATAGTTATCTCTCTCGGTGTGGATGGTTCTCTCCATTCACAAGATCACTGGAACTGTCCTGGATTACTTCATTGTTGAAAAGAGACACTTCTGTCAGAATTGACCATCACATAATATTTTTGCTACTGTATATAATATTCTCTTGGTTCTACTAATTTCACTTGGCATCAGTTCATATAAGTCTCTCCAGGCTTCTCTGAAAACATCCTGCTGATCTTTTCTTAGAGAACAATAACATTCTATAACATTCATATACCATAACTGAGTCAGCCATTCTCCAGCTGATGGACATCCACTCAGTTTCTAGTTCCTTGCCACTACAAAAAGGGCTGCAACAAACATTTTTACACATGTGAATTCCTTTCCCTATTTTATGATCTCTTTAGGATATAGGTCCAGTAGAGAAACTGCTAGATCAAAGGGTATGCACAGTTTGATAGCCGTTTGGACATAGTTCCATATTGCTCTCCAGAATGGTGGAATTGGTTCACAACTCCACCAACAATGCATTAATGTCCCACTTTTCTCACATCCCCCTCAACATTTATCATTATCTTTTTATATTAGCCAATCTGAGAGGTGTGTAGTGGTACTTCAGAATTTTCTTAATTTGTATTTCTCTGATCAAGAATGACTTAGACCATCAAATGACATCTTCTAAAGGAATTCTATCCCAATCTCTCTTAATTCTAGTCATTTGCCTTTCTTAATTATTTCCCATTTATCTTGTACACACTTCTTAGTACACATTTGCTTGTTTGTTGTTTCTTCCACAAAATTATGAGCTCCTTGAAGGCAGGGACTATCTTTTATCTCTTATTATTTTCCTAACATAGTTCCTCACATATAAGAGGTACTTGATAAACATTTTTATTGACTCATTGATTGACTATGATTGTGATAGTTCCTTGTAGATATGGTTTCAAAATGACCCAGAAATTCGAAGAAAGCAAATGTTTATGAAATGCTTCCCTCCTTTTCCTCACTATGTCTAATTTATTTTGCTTTTTCTTTTTACTAGATCTCTATCCTTTGGTTCTGCAGACTAAGAATGTGATTTCTAGAAGTGTGCTTATTTCAGCAAATTCCCAGCACTCCAATGTAATCTGGGTCTCGGGTATATATAGTTTTTTATGATGAGATTTTTGCCAGTAGCTTAGGAAAGATAGTTAGATATTCCTAAGCTATGTTGAGTAGTATGCAGTTTCTGTCTTCAGAGTATTTGAATTTAAAACGTGTTAGAGAGAGCTGAGATTTCCCCTGAAATTAAAATCATTTTGTGGTTGCTTTTCATTTCCTATACTTGTTCTCCCTGCTGCAATAACTTACCTGGAAGAGGTAATTTAAAGTATTGGCAAAACAGTCTGAAGGTGCCCTTAACTGTTTTAATAATCATGCAATATTAGTGCACCATTATAGTCCATATGTGAGTCTTACTTCCTGTCATCTGGATATTACACTTCTATTAAAGCAGCCTCAGATTAAATTAGAACTTTTAGCCACTGAATCACATTGATGGCTCAATTGTGTTTGTGGTCAACTGAAATCCCCAGGTCTTTCTTGATATAAATTACTGTCAAACTAGGTCTTCCCTTACCTTCCTTATATTAAAGAAAAAAGAAAACTAAATGCAGTATTGTAGATCCAAGTCTGTCAAATTTTGTTAGTTTTAGCCCATTAGTTTAACTGTTTCAAGCAGCAAGATATATTAAATTTTGTCTTCTCCTCTTATTGCCCATGTGGCCAGTCTCTTGTACTTCAGTTTTCTTTTCTATAAAAGGAAGAAGTTAAACAAGATGATTTTAAAATCCTCTTCCAGCTCTAGGTTCCTCCGGTTAAATCAGGATTCAGGCAAGTCTTATTTCAAATGTAATCTTTTCCCTCATTTGACAAGAACTCTACATGAGAATAGCTGGAGGACCCTCCTGAACTGAATGAATATTGTTATGTTTCAAGTTTAAATAAGAGAAGTATTTAGTATGATTTACTCAGGCTAAGCAAATTTATACTATGCTTGACTAGAAGGCTCCAGATAAGCACAGAGACCTTACCAAATAAATTACATTTTTTTTTTCCTGTTACTATCTCAGCCTTCTGACCCACTCCTTCAGCTTTTCATCTACAGCTGCCTCAAATGTTCTGTAACTGGGTCAGGGAACACTGGCTAGGGGGGAAGGAGGCACATTAAAGAACATTCAATTATGTCCTGGACATAAGGAACAAGTGAAACAAATGTAATATACTGTCACAAGATTTGAATCTAATTTTCTGCTGTACTCTCCAGACCTCATCTTCAATTGTGAATATGTGCCTATCCTTACTGCCACTCATCAAGATTGATTTGCCTAAATCTGCAGAACTGCCTTTTCTTCAATATTTGTCTTTGTTCCCTATCTCATATTTGTCTTCTGTATGAATCTTGCTTTCATGTAAGATTGACCTTATCCCTTTATATATATATTTTTTTCCTCTATACAGTCCTTCATGTCATTGCTCTTGGTTAGGATCATAGCTTGATTTTCCTTTCCAGCTTCCTAAATGACAAAATCATGTGCAGCACCTGCCAATTTTAGGGTATCAGCTAAGGTCAGAACAAGGGCAGTACTGAGGACTCAGCAGGTAGATTTGAAATTGCCTGCTCACAGCTTTGAACTTCCTCAAGGTCACCAAGAAAACTAACACCCGGCATAACTTTGGCAAGAAAGGCTTCATCACTCAGCATACTTCTGCCTTATCATTAACTCCACATGGCTACAATCATGTGAGTCCCTATGTCAGACGCCCCAACGCTTACTGTCTGTTAACTCACACGCAGATGAATGCTGGGCATCCAGTACCCTGATTAGATGCAGTGGCTGGCAGACAGCTCAGGTAGTCAGGTCAGAACACAGAGTGTGAATATCAAGGAATGACACCTCTTGTGTAAACTACATACATAAATCATCCATACCTGCATAGGTTATGAGTTAGTTCAACATCAAGACAGGCAATGGAGTGTAATTGAAAGAGTGCTAGATTTGGAATCAGGAAGAGCAGGATTTGAAGCTTGACTATGACACCTGTTAACTATTTAGTACTAATAAGCAGATAGTTAGTACAGAATTGCTCTGAACATGGACTCTGGAGACATGAGTTCAAGTCCAGCCTCAAATACTTACTGAGTGTATGATTTTTAACAAATCACGTAAACTCCATTTACCTCATTTTCCACAGATATATATAATGATACATAATATATATTAACATATACTATGTATGTTACAATGTATTTCATGACATATAACATATATGCAATATGTAATAATAAAACATTATATATAACAATAATACTTTCTTCCCAGAACTCTTGTGAGCATCAAATGATGCTTATAAAGTGCTTAGCAAAGTACCAGACTTGAAGTTGCTTAATAAACATTTCTTTTGGACCCATATGTGCAACAATGTTTGTGGCAGCCCTTTTTATAGTGGCAAGAAGCTGGAAACTGAGTGGATGCCCATCTGATGGAGAATGGCTGAGTAAGTTATGGAACATGAATGTTATGGGATATTATTATTCTATAAAAGACAATCAGTAGGATAATTAATCTAATCAATCATGACACTAAGTGAAGTGAGCAAAACCAGAAGATCATTGTACACAGAAACAACAAGATTATATGATGATCAATTCTAATGGATGTGGCTCTTCATAAATAAGATGATTCAGGCCGATTCCAATGATCTTGTGATGAAGAGAGCCATCTACACCCAGAGAGAGGACTGTGGGAACTGAGTGTGGATCACAACATAGTATTTTCACTCTTTTTGCTGTGGTTTGATTGCATTTCTTTTCTTTCTTATTTTTTTTTTTTTACCTTTTTGATTTAAATGTGGATAATAACATAGTATTTTCACTCTTTTTGTTGTGGTTTGCTTGCATTTTGTTTTCTTTCTCATTTTTTCACTTTTTGATCTGATTTTGCCTGTGCAGCATGATAATTGCAGAAATATTTTTGGAGAATTGTACATGTTTAACATATATTGGATTACTTGCTGTCTAGGGAAGAGAGTGGGAAGAAGGGAGGGAAAACATTTGGAACACAAAGTTTTGCAAGGGCAAATGCTGAAAATTATGCATATGTTTTGAAAATAAAAAGTTTTAATAATAATTTTAAAAGAACAAAAATAAATACATATTTATTTATTTCCTTTCTTTCTTCCTAGATGAACTTGTACAAATCACTCAAATTCTCTGAACTTCAGTTTCCTCATCTATTATATGGTGTTAAGATGGGTAATGTTTCATCAGACAAAGTATCATATAAATATGAACCACTGTTATTATAACTGTTAATTTAGCCATGTAACTAGTCTGTGATTTTTACTGATTTAAAATATTTATTTTACTATCTACTATAAGATCACAAAATTATAGAATTGGAAGAGATCTCAGAAATCATCATAAACAACAGGTATTTTTAAAAGTGTTTACTATGTTCCAGGTGACAAAGGAGATACAAAGATAAAAGCAAAACAGTCCCTGCCCTTTCAGAACTTCCCTTGGAAAAAGGGAGACAATAGACATATGCTTGTATATTTGTAAATGTTGTATACAAAATGCATAGAAAATAGATGAAATAATGTTAGGCAAAGGGACTAGTATTTGAGAGGACCAGAAATTTTTTCCTATAGAAAGTGGGGCTTAAGTTTTTTTATGGAAATCAGGAATTCCAGGAAGAGAAGATGAGGACAGCATGCATTCTAATTCTGAAGAACAGCCAGATCAGAATGTAGTTTGTGAGAAACCAAGAAGGTCAATGTGACTAGACTGTAAAGAAAGTGGAGAACAGTAATGTGTAATAAGTCAGGAAAGATAAACTAGACTTCATTTCGGATAAGAGGATCTTAAAACTTTTATTGCATCCTGAATAATTTTGTCAGCCTAGTAAAACCTACAGATTCCTTTTTGGAATACTGTTTTTTAAATGCATAAAATACATGAATAAAGAGAAAATCAATTATACTGATATATATTTATTTAAAATATTTTTGAAAGTTTAGTTCATGAACTCCAGGTGAAGAATCCTTTGTCTACATGATAAAAAAAAATGGCAATAGTCACTGTTGAAGGCACTTTGGGATGAAAAGCACGATAATACATGATTAATAGAGCTGTGAAAAAGGTACCTTTTGGGAAAGACATTTGGAATTTTATGCAGATAAAATGACCAAAATGTCATTATCTTTAAAACCAGAACCTCTATTACTGTGTTTATACTCCAAAAAAAGCTATTAATAAGAAAAAAGTTCCCATATTCACCAAAATATTTATAGCAACACCTTTTTGTGGAAAAAATTGGCAACAATGTAGATGACAATATATTGGGAAAAATGTAGAAAAATTGTATGTATATGTAATAAAACCTCATTTTACTGAAAGAAATGGTTAACATGATGCAAGTAGAGAAGCATGGAAAAATTTATATCAACCCATGCAAAGTGAAGTAAGCAGAGCGAAGAAAACATTACTACAAATTCAAAGTTGGTTTATATAGCTGGAACACATCAGCCAAAGGGATAAAGCCATCTTAATTTGGTCCAGTACAATATAAACAATTTTCATTTCAACATTCCCAATATTGTCAAATACATCCTTAATTGTGAGATTTTTTTTAAAATTTTCAATCCAGTGGTTATTTTAACATATATAGCTAAGCAGCTTTCCAAAAACGTATTAGAAGTGGTTGCAGCTTGAATACAAACTATTATATTATTATTGTTGTGTATGTAATATATAATACTTAATGGGGGCCTCACTTAATGTCCACTCTTCAAGTTGTCATAGATGGGTCCTTGGGGAACATGGAGATTTTGGTAGAACCTTCATCTGTCTTGTGAATGTCATTTCATAATAATGAAAAGATGTTCATAGATAGATGGTCAAAATTACATAAATAGATGGTCAAAGTATAGCAGAAGACCTACATTTCTTGGGGCCATTGGTTTGTCTGAGGCAAATTTGTCAGGAAACATGAAGAATTTTAGGAGGGTGCATCAAATATCCACCACGATTAAGAGCCTATGTGGAATTAAGGATGATGTTTCCTCAATATTCCATACATCTTGGGGCAGAATGGCATTTCAGATGTTGTGAAGATAAACCTGATTCCTGAGAAGAAGGCCAATTTAAAGAAGAGTTCAGGCACACTTTGGAGAATCCAAAAAAACAAAAATCCTATAATTTTAAAGTCCTGTAATGTTCTGTCACTTTATTACCTAGCGAATATAGCAATAGCTAAGGGATTATATGTGATGCACTTTTCAAATAAGTCAAATCCTTCATCAGATTAGTGATTCAAAACCAACTATGAAGTAGAAATGTAAAATTTATGGAGATACTCTAGTCTCCTTCATAAGTTAGAAGTAGAGAATAGCCCTTCTGTTTGTTAAACCCTGTGATTTGTATATTGATGCTGAATACTCCTTGTTTTGTACAGTCATGACGTGGTTGATGTAAAGTATACTGAGCATGCATCTCATTTATCACTGTCCATCTTGTAGGTGGTGAAATTTCCCTGAGGTCCAGAGAAGAACTTTTGGTTCCTTGTGACAGAATATCATACAGTAACTTTTTGTTGATGGATTACATTAACATCCTTTTCTATTAGGTCTCTATAGCCCAAAGATGATCTTATTTTGTCTCACATATCAATATCTAGTCACATATTATCACATATAACATATATTATATGTACATAATCATCAATGTATATCTAATAGTTACAAATTTTATACCATAAAAAGATCTACACGTACAATAATGCAACCAATTCTTCAAATGTCATACAAAAACAAATACTGAATAAACACAAACAACCATTTATTTTTTAAAGGGAAGGATAACGTGAATAACCCTAAGTATTCCCCCGGGACCTACCAAATAGCAAGAGAACTAGATAAAGCCTTAGTTGTATATCATGTAAAGAAAATGTCAAATTCTCTACTAGCCAATGACCTAGAAAAAATAACAACAAAATTCATATGGAAGAATAAAAGGTCGAGAATTGCAAGGGAACTAATGAAAAAAAACTCAGAGGAAGGTGGTCTAAGTGTACCTGATCTAAAGCTATATTATATAGCAGCAGTCACCAAAACCATTTGGTATTGGCTAAGAAATAGACCGGTAGATCAGTGGAACAGATTAGATACAAAGGACAAAAAAGGGTACATCTATAGCAATCTAATCTTTGACAAACCCAAAGATACCAACATTAGGGACAAAAATTCATTATTCGGAAAAAACTGTTGGGAAAACTGGAAATTAGTATGGCAGAAATTAGATATGGATCCACACTTAACACCATATACCAAAATAAGATCAAAATGGGTCCATGATTTAGGCATAAAGAGGGAGATAATAAATAGATTAGAGGAACAGAGGATAATCTACCTCTCAGACTTGTGGAGGAGGAAGGAATTTATGACCAGAGGAGAACTAGAGATCATTATTGATCACAAAATAGAAGATTTTTATTACATCAAACTAAAAAGTTTCTGTACAAATAATACTAATGCAAACAAGATTAGAAGGGAAGTAACAAATTGGGAAAATATTTTTAAAAACAAAGGTTCTGACAAAGGTCTCATTTCCAAAATATATAGAGAACTGACCCTAATTTATAAGAAACCGAACCATTCTCCAATTGATAAATGGTCAAAGGATATGAACAGACAATTCTCAGAGGAAGAAATTGAAACTATATCCACTCACATGAAAGAGTGTTCCAAATCACTACTGATCAGAGAAATGCAAATTAAGACCACTCTGAGATACCACTACACACCTGTCAGATTGGCTAAGATGACAGGAACAAATAATGATGAATGTTGGAGGCGATGTGGGGAAACTGGGACACTAATACATTGCTGGTGGAGTTGCGAAAGAATCCGGCCATTCTGGAGAGCAATCTGGAATTATGCCCAAAAAGTTATCAAACTGTGCATACCCTTTGACCCAGCAGCGCTACTACTGGGCTTATATCCCAAAGAAATACTAAAGAATGGAAAGAGACATATATGTGCCAAAATGTTTGTGGCAGCTCTTTTTGTTGTAGCTAGAAATTGGAAGATGAATGGATGCCCATCAATTGGAGAATGGTTGGGTAAATTGTGGTATATGAAGGTTATGGAATATTATTGCTCGGTAAGAAATGACCAGCAGGAGGAATACAGAGAGGCCTGGAGAGACTTAAACCAACGGATGCTGAGTGAAATGAGCAGAACCAGAAGATCACTGTACACTTCAACAACAATACTGTATGAGGATGTATCCTGATGGAAGTGGAAATCTTCAACATAAAGAAAAACCAACTCACTTCCAGTTGATCAATGATGGAAAGAGGTAGCTACACCCAGAGAAGAAACACTGGGAAGTGAATGTAAATTGTTAGCACTAATATCTGTCTGCCCAGGTTACATGTACCTTCGGAATCTAAAGTTTATTGTGCAACAAGAAAATGATATTCACACACATGTATTGTACCTGGACTATATTGTAACACATGTAAAATGTATGGGATTGCCTGTCATCGGGAGGAGGGAATAGAGGGAGGGGGGGATAATTTGGAAAAATGAATACAAGGGATAATATTATAAAAAATATATATATATAATAAAAAAAAATTCTCTACTAGCCATACTATTGGCTCTAGATAAATCATTAACTTGATAGAAACACAGCAAAGCATTAGAGTAATCTCTGAATTCAGTAAGTCATTTCATATTTCAAAAACTAAATTATATTTGACACTTCCTTTAAGAATATCAAGGTAACTTAATGTAAGCCAAACTCACTCCATCATGTTAGAAAGATGTGGTATTTAAAGAGAATGAAGTCTATTCCATTACTATTTAGAAAATTGTATGTTTTTTATTGTAGGCATTTTTTTTCTATACTCCAAACTTTTCACAAAGGCTTTGAATTCATTTTCATTCATGTACTTTGACTGTTATTTGAATTATAATAAACATTGCATTAAAACTATAACCCACTGGCCTGTTCTACAATATTACAAATATCAAAGAATCTTTTCTAGGAGAATTACATGTGGAAGGCAATATAGCTGAGGCAAATGCCAAGGCATAGACTACATTTAAATATTAATGTTAGTTTAAATATGCATATTATACATTCTTCTGGACATACCAATGTGCTTTATGGATTCTTCCTATGGCATCTGCAATAGCAGAGTTTAAAAACATTTCAATTAGATTTATTTTTCTTTTTTTTAATATTTAGCCACATTAGTTATCAGAAGGTGGACCAAATATAAAGCTATTTCATCAAATTAAAAATGAATAAATATTCATTGATCACCTAGTACAGGTGTGAGGAACTTTTCTTCTGCTAAAGGTCATTTGGGTATTTATAACATCATTCATAGGTCATACGAAATTATCAGCTGAAAGAACTCAAGTATTGGAAGGTTGTTATCTCTAATTTTCAGAACATCATTCCTTACAATTGTTTTAGCAAATGATTTTGTGAGCCTTATACAGCCTGCAGGTCAAATGTTTCCCCCTCCCCAATCTAGTATATGTGTCATATCAATAGCATGCAGGAACAAATAACATTTAGTGAGATAGGTAAGATTTGAACCCACTTCTTATTTAATCCAGCTTCGCAACTATGTCAGCAGACAATACATCCAGATTGACTGGATTTTTTTTTCTTTTCACCTGAATTTTTAGTATACTATTGTGAAACAATGTCAAATCAAAATGATAATTTCAAACTGATTTTTTACATCTCAAGAATAATCATTGAATAATGAAATTCCTTTTATTCCCAGGCAAAATGAAGCCCATCATGAAGCCAAATGTCTTTTCACTAAAAAGAAGAAAATGTAATGAATATGTTTTTGAATGTAATGAATATGTGATGAGTATCTTTTATCAAAATTATGCAATAAGTAATAAAAACTTCAGTCCAGCACTCCCAAATTCTGGATTTCAACAGCATCTTAGAAGGTTATGCCTAAAATTATTCTTCAGATTATATTGTCCTCATTTAAGCTTCTGGGGAACCTGTAAATTTAGCTTTTATCTAGGACCTCCCAGTTGTATGTAAAAGTGCCCTTAGTATCTGTTCAAAAAAACTACTTCAAGGAACATTACTTCAAGTATATTGGATAGTGGATATGATGGATTTCATATACAAAATGGATAGAGATGAGAACTTTTTTTTAAATTAAAAAAAAAACTCTCCTTCCCTCTTCTGAGTTCTATTTTCTACCCCAGGTATTAATATAGGCCTCCAGTTTTTATACCTATTCTAATAGCCTTTATAATCCTCAAAGGGAAATTAACTTGAGATTTCTAGAAGAGCAACTTAATTCCTATCAGATCGGCACTTTTTAACAAATATTTTAATATAGAGGTAAAAGTTAAGGTTTTACTTCTGGGTGTTGTGATTCAGTCACCGGCTATTCCTCTTTTTACAAGGTCATATGCTTGATATAGGAACTCTACTCTTTCTTCTGAAAAGCTGTAGTTCACAAACTCCCAGCACTATATCTCAAGATCCCATTCCTCCATCCCAAGCTTAAGACTGGGAGGTTCTGGCTTGACTCTACACAGTTTAGGAGAGGAATTAGGATTCCAGGAACTCATGACATCATACCATTAGGTCCTGGCAACTACAATACTAATTGTTGAAGACAAATAATTCTGATATGTTAATTTTGTAACAGCAATGTGTGTGTGTGTGTGTGTGTGTGTGTGTGTGCTTTTACTAGGCTGATTCAGAAGGTTAAACCTTGACCCAATAAAATCATGTAAAGTTGGTTATCTTGCCTCTAGGTAAGTGCTAGAATTAGGCGCTCTCTCTCTCTCTCTCTCTCTCTCTCTCTCTCTCTCTCTCTCTCTCTCTCTGTCTCTGTCTCTCTCTCTGTCTCTCTCTCTCTCTGTCTCTGTCTCTGTCTCTCTTTCTCTGTCTCTCTGTCTCTCTCTCTCTCTCTGTCTCTCTCTCTCTGTCTCTCTCTCTCTGTCTCTCTCTGTCTCTCTGTCTCTCTCTCTCTGTCTCTCTGTCTCTCTCTCTCTCTCTCTCTCTCTCTCTCTCTATATATATATATATATATATTTTCTTCAAGGAATTGGACAAAAGTGTATTTAAAGAACATACTTCATTGATTATTAGAGATATTGTAACATGTTGATTTAAAGTCAAGAATGTCAAAGAAATCCAAGAACACAATGAAGCAGAATCGATTACACTGAAATTCTGAGGAAATATGGCCAAAGATCTTAAAAATAATATGAAAAACTAACATTGTTATTGCAATATCGTTCAATTAATATTCAGAACACAAGCAAAACCCTTAAGAGACACTGAGGAGTTCTTAATGACTCTTCTACAATATGATTGAGTCTTTTTAAAAGTTGGAAGATCAGAGAGAGGACTAGTAAGAAAAAATAAGTGTTACCTATTGCTACGGGTGGGGGGAGGATTCACTTGTCATGGGCAAAAGAGCATAATCAATTGATTGACATTGATTACAATTTTACTATATACTAGCCAGTAGGCTAAGAACACATCTAATTCCTGGCCTTAAGGAATTTATATTTTAATGAGAGACACCATATACATATATCAGAACATACAATAGAAATACAGGCCTTTTTTAATTCCCCATTTGTCAAGAGTGTCTCAACCCCTTCCCCCATGTTATTTCGTGTATGTTTTATTTTATTTATACCAATGTACATTAGTCACATTTGTAAATTAGGATACATGGTCTCATCCATTAGAATATAAACGTCCTGAGGGACAATTATTTTCCTCCCTCTTTGTGATCCCAGCATTGGGCATAACTTCTAACACAAAGTAGATTCTTAGGAATTGCTTGTTGATTCATTCAAGTACATTATTTCTCAGAATATTCTTTAGAACACATTTTGTTAGCCATGCTTATTACCTATTTCTCGGCAATAAAACTAGATTTAAACTACATTTCACCATATCTTATGATAAAAAATATGATCTTTTTTATTTTCATCATTTCCCAAACAAAATCAAACCTGAAATCTGCCCATTGTGAAAAAAAATTCGACATTAAAATGTAACTATAAATGGGGAAATCATTTGGCAATGCAGATCTCTGCAAAACCACTTTAACCATCTAAAATACAGGTGAGAGGATTTCAGCAGTAAGAGAATCAGCAGGGACAGGAAAATGCCAACTCTGATTAGAACCCTTGAAAGCACTAACTGTAGCATCTCAAGGTAAAATCGGATTTCCAATAACTCACCCTGCATCACAGCCCTTGCCAGTGGTGAGAGGTGGTTGGAGGGGGAAATAGAATTTGACCTTTTCTTAGTGAAATAAAAGAAGTTCATTCCATTGAACTGGAAGCTTTTAGTGGAGTTACTGGAAGACAGTTACATGCTTGAAAGCGACAGAAAGTGCAGAGCATCACAGTTTTATCAGAGATGGTACTTCAATCAATTTACATTTGATTTAAACCCAGGGAGTTCTCTAAGCTTTAAAAGCAATTGAACCACTGAACATTCACCTTTAAGACTTAAAGCTTCTTGTAAATTATGTTTATATGGAGTTGCAAAATGAATTAACTGCTGAGGAAAACACCATTGCATTGTGCAGAATATCAAAGCTTATTCACATTTCTCTATATGCCAGGAAACACAAAAATGGAGGCTGTGAAATGCTAAATCAGAAATAAATCTGTCATGAGCTGAGCTGTATACCAAATACAATTCTCTTCCTCTTTCCATACAGCAATAATGCTTTCATTTCATTGGTGAGTAGCTATATTAGAACTTCTCCAGTCTGATTTCTTATAGAAATTTACATCAGATTTACAGGGTAAACCTCGAATGTTTCTCTATCCATTTCAAAATCAATACAGTCAATGGAAATGTAGTATTCTGTAAGTGTAAAATGAGATTTTAGATTTTTGATGAAACAAATTTATATTTCCTTCCTTTAAAAAAAGCTTTCATGTCTATTTGCCATTTGAAGTAGCATGACTTCAGAGATCAAAATAACTAAAAGAGAAAGACATTGATTGACTCAATTAGCTTTAAAACTTTACTATGTTTCAAATGCTCAACCACGAAACATTGACCTACAAAGTTCTCAAAAATATGTTTTACCCATTACTTAGTTTCTTTTCAACTAGTATAGTCTGTAAATGGTTGGGAAAGTAATTGACCAGATCAAATTTATCATAATTTTTAATGATCTTAAGTTTTTACTAAGTAATATTTGACAATTTTCTGTGAATAAATGACAGAAATGCAATACTCCTCAATGAAAGGAGGGTAAGGTATGGGAAAGCTTATTAGAAAAAAACTAAGTTAAGCCATAAGAAAGTAAAGAAGAAAAATTCTAGGCTGATATAGTCATTTATTTTGACATTAAATTTGACTTTTTTTTTTTTTTCATTTGGATGGCAGGAGGTAAAAAGAGGAGGGGATAAGGGAGAAAAGAACAAATAGAAGAATAAGAAGATCTCCCCCATTCTGTCCATTTCATATCTGTAATAAAATCTCCTTAATTCAATATTATATCCAGCTGGGATTCACTGCATGGGCATTCATATTAAGATGAGAAACTAGCCTTCTCTGATTTTTAACTCAATTCCAATCAAGCTGCAAATGTCATCTTAAAAGGTTCTTTCCTCCTACTTAAAATGAATTTGGTTGATAAGACAAAGAATCCCTAGGATTTTCGATTTAAAACGGCAGCCTTTTCTTCTTTCTACCCCAATCCCAATCAGCAAGGGAGTTAATAATTTAAATTAACTCCAAATCTTTAGAGTCAGGATTCTGAAGACTGATGCCTCATATAAAATATGCAAATTTCCTTTATGATTTTTGAAATGAGGCTGCTTTCTCCAGGTGCCATAAGAATTTGGTTATACCAATAACCTTTCCAGTATTATTAACCATTTTTTAAAAAATCACAAATGAATACCTGGTTGCTGGTTAAGAAAAGCCTCATGAGGGGAAATGGTTGTTAACTGGTGTTTGTTTCTATAAACACAGAATATGTCATTAATCCAGTTGTATCCCAGGGAGGATGGTTGTTTACATGCATTATGGTGATTTTATTGTATCTTATTAAGGAATAATGGCAAACTAAAGCAACTGCATTAGCACGGTCTTGCAATAAAAAGTAACGTTTTTGCTGTTCTAATTAGTTACACTCATTTTATGAGCCAAAGTAACCAAATATGTTTGGTTATACATTTGCACTCCAAGGTCCTTAAGAAGGAGAGACTTCCATGACTTAACACACAGGTGTGCTACACTACTGTGTACATCCTGTTGTTTCAAAAAACAGAGCCAAATTTTAACTTACTTCCTAATAGTTTTCTGTGTACTGGAAGGTGTTTTCTAACTAAAAACTTCTGGAATTCTTTTATTATATTATTGTTAAAGTCTTAAGAGATTTCACACCAGTTTTAATGCTTAAGAAAATTCAAAGTTTCAAAGGTTGTGTATTAAACTTAGTGTGCCTTCAAGCGACTAATGATAGTATAGTTGGCTCCTTGCCCCACTGAAGAACCAAATATAGGCACAATTAGTTGCACATAAGTGCTTTTGGCACCTGTAGATTTTCATGTGTAAAAACAGGAGGTGCCTTGAAAGATATGCCCCTGGAGAAGATCTTAGCTTCTCACTCCAAACAGAGCTACACACAAAAAAAAATTTTCCCCAAATATTGCATGTGCTAAACAGTGGGCCTATCAGAATTGCTTTCTCTTCCCCTCTCTACGTGCTCATCTTTGCCACACTATTCTCAGAGCTCAACATCAGAGTTGTTCTATTTCATGGGACTCTTTACAGGCCCAGTTATGTGAAAGAAAGGCATTTGCATGGAGAAAGACTGATTCTCTTCTCACTCTAAATGTCAAACTTCTGATTTAAAACAATTTTTTTTAAAAATCAAATATGATTCATGTTTTTAGTTAAACAAAGTTATTTTTATTTTTATCCAAGCACGAAAAACACAGAAGCTTAGAGTTGGAACATGTTATATAGATCATTTCTTTCAAACAATACCTGAACTAATTAACCCAAATGGTTACTATCCAAGTTGACTCATAAGTACTCCATTCTATCATTTGCTCTGCAAAGTCTTCAAATAAAACTGATGTATAGTTTATGTCTAGGTTTCCACAAATATGGATGAAAGGATTTCCAGTTCTTATACAATCACAAATGCATCTTTTCTTTATTTCAATACATAGAAAAATGCACAAGGTATAGAAAAGACATAGAGTAGCTATAGACAGATATAGAAAATAAACAAAGATCTGAAAAAAAGATAATTGTTTTCTTTAAAGGGGACTAAACAGAAGAGTAACACTATGACTACATAGGCCTCTAGGAGGAACAGTACATAGAGTTCTGGGCTTGAACTTCTCAGATATTTATTGGCTATGTAATCCTAAGCAAGTCAGGTAAGCCTCTTTGCCTCATTTTCCTCATTTGTAAAATGATCTAAAGAAAGAAATGGCAAATCATGCCAGTATCTTCACTAAAACAACAACAACAAAAAAAAAAAAATACCAAATGTGCTCAAACAATGACTGAGCAATAACATGATTATGGAGACAGATACTTTTTTTTTTTTTTTTTCCTGAAAGGTCATCAATCTTTCTGAGATTGTACTTTGGATTGCCACTAGAAGGAAAATGCTTTGGAATTCCTTGGAAGACAGCATCTTCTTACCAAATAACACAGTAAGAAAAGGATATAAAGTCCATGGTCTCCTGCTCACTTATCTTGTAGTTTCAGTTCCTATTGTGGCAATTCTCTTAATTCTCCAAGAAGCATGGCACTCAAGAATTGCCCATCATATTCTCTCATCAGATCCCATGAGTTTGACTATCATTTTTATATTCAGTTTTATGCCTTAAAGTTATACCTTTCCAGAGCAATATCCCAATCATATTTTAACCTATCAATTCATAAAATTTGTTGAAGTTGAATTGGCCTTCCTTATATTAAAGTCTTTATTTAATATTTCTTATTTCCTGAAATAATATACATATGAATGTATATACATACACATATTATATATGTATGTATATGTATATAATTACACATAGATGTGTGTTTGTGGTGGGAAATGGGTCCAGAAAAGGACAAGGACAAGGATAGAAACAGAGAGACAGGGAAAGAGATTGACAAATTCACAGGAGAGTAAATTCAAAAAAGGAGCAAGCAATAGAAGCCATGAAATTTGGTGGTTAATGGGTTTTATCAGTTGCTATTGTCTTAGATTTACTTTTCTGTGAATTTCTGGGATTTCCACCTACTATTCTTTTTCAACTGTCACCCCTCTGTATGGTAACTAGCATATGGTATATATGGTATGGTAGCTAGGTATGTATATTATGTATACATATATGGAGACAATTTTCTCTCTACTCCTACTTTTCAGTTTATATGATATTGTCTTTGCACTCATGAAACTTATAGTCTAATCGATCACACATCTAATTAGTAGTAGGGATCAAATTGGAGACTGTTTTATGTGTATTGATGACTCAGAGTTTAATGGTCTTTCTATAATGTCTATCTCAAATGACAACAGATTTGGTAACATATACACAAACACAAATTTTATAGAATATAATGCTTAGGGGAAAAGACTGTAAGAAAATTGACAATCATGCAATTGTTTTGATCAGTAAAGATGACCAAATCAAAAAATTCAGAACTTGTAGAAGAGATTTTTGGCTTAAACTATTCACTTTTATTATAGACATTAAATGAGCTGGATTAGTTGACAAATCCCTATAACACTGTGTAAACAAATATATACTGAGGATATTATTTTTTTTATCAATTCTTCTTTTCATGGGATTCCAAGCTTATTTCTAATAAATGCTGATTTATTTAAATTCATTCTGTCACAAAGCTGGTTTCTCTCTTTAAATATCTGTAAACAGCATTTTATTTAGTCTGTTAGATTTGTCTTAGACTTGGAAAACTTCCTCATAGGTTTCCTCAATGAATGAACTGCCAGTGTTCAATAAATTTGAAGTAATAATTATTAAATATTTGGTTGTATTTTAAATGAAGAACACTATATAAAGCCTAATTGGTAAGTAGCAATTTTAAAATGCTTTTACAATATAAATGATATGCCCACAGAGTAGATTTTATGTGCACCTCTGGGCCCATTACACTTAATATGCTTTGTTAGAGTAGTATTTTGGCCCCCAAATTACTCATTTAATGATAGGTGCCCCCAGTCGTGGTATCCTACTGCCAAAACACAAGGGACAATAATTTAATAAATATTCATCTATGATGAATATTTATTTATACCATATCTTTAACAAGAAATTTCACAATAGACCTGTCAGTAATACATGTTTTTAGTATGTCAGTTTTAACTCTGTATTCACTTGCTTTTCTCATTAATGTGACTTCAGACAAATGTAATTTTCATGTGTATTTACAGAGCACTGCTCTTTAGTATTTGATTTGAAAAGCTTAATCTTGTCTGCCTCATACATTAACCTCTTTAACATACAAAAAACAAGTCCCATAATATGATTGATTAAAATCACTGTTAGATTTTCCTGTAAAGTGAGAGTTGACTACTTTGAATTAAGGTTAAAATGCACATAATGAGATTTCCTTATTGTTACTATCCTTTAAAAGAAAAAAAGGAAGGGGTGAAATTATCCTTACTTTCTATATATAGTGTCAGACAAAGTTAAAGGTGGAAAGGTGAAATTACTTCATCCAAACTGCTCATTTTACAGTGAGATACCTAATTATATACCTAGTCAGTCATGGAGTCAGAATTTAACCCACTTATCTCCTCACTTCAAGACTAGAAACTCTATTACTATACTACCCCACCCCAGAAACCAACATATTCTATTAACTAATGAACATATCTGTGAATGGACTCATACTTAGAGAAAATATTTGATTTAATTTCAAGATGGGAACTATTTTGTTGTTATTTTGTTTTGTTTTGTTTTGTGTCTCCAGCAACTAGCATATGTTGGTTGGGTGTTCAGTTAGTTGGTGTCCTTCAATATGGAAGAGGTCCAAAATTACATCATGTTGTTGGAATTGAGTTACAATATGTCTGACTGGCTGATCAGACCAATATGAGCTCAGAAACCTCTACAGCAGATCACTCACAAAAAGTCCAAGTAAAGATTTGGAGTGGATTCTCTAAATTCTGCATCTCACCTTTCTTTTGAGTTACTTTATTCTGCCTTCCTCACAGAGCACAGCAGCTTCTCTGATGAGAGCATATCATGCTGGGTGGTTCTGTGCCAGTGTCTCTCCTGTCACAAATCAATTCCAAAGTTCTTAAGAAAGACTTTGAGAATGTTCTCTATCACTTTTTCCAACTCCCATGTGAGCATTTGCCCTTGGTAAGCTCTTGATAAAATAGGCTTTTTAGCAAGGGTATATTTGACTTTAGAACAATGTATCTAGCCCAATGGAATATGTGTCTCTTCAATAAAGTTGGAATGCTTGGCAGTGCAATTTGAAAAAGGACATCAGTGTCTGATATTCTCATATTGCCAGATGATCTTCAGAATCTTCCTAAGACAATTTACATGGAAGTAATTCCGTTTCCTTGCATGGTGCTGGTATACTGTTCAGGTTTCACAGGCATACAATGAAGTCAGCACAAAGGCTCTGTAGACTTTGAGTTTGGTAGTCACTTTCATACTTCTCTCCCACATTTTCTTTCAGACTCCCAAACACAGAGCTATTTCTAGCAATGCATGTGTCAACCTCATTGTCAGTGTGTACAATCCTGGGAAGTATACTGCCAAGGTGAGAGAACTTACAGCATTTAAAACTTCATTTGCTATAAGTGATGATTCTAGATATGGGTAGTGTGGAGGTGGCTGATGGAGTACCTGTGTTTTCTTGGTGTTAATTGTTAGGTCAAAATCAGTTTCTCAATCAGTTGATCTTGATGCTATGTTTGTCTTCACTGAAGATGTTTGAAGATGACTAAAAATATCATGCCCTGGAGCAAACAGACTGAATTGTTTCACTCCATTAGTGACTAGGATAGCACGAGAGCATCATCTCTTATCCAAAATCCAAGCAAGTATGCCATTGTGGGATTCACATATAATGCTAACGAACTTTTCTAGCCATCAAATTTTGACATAATTTTCCATAAGCCTTCATGATTAACAATAGGAAAAGCTTTGGTCAAATCTAGAAACATGTGTGCACACACCTTTATGCTGTTCCTAACATTTCTCTTAGATGCTAGGTGCTGAAGACACAAAAACTAACTCTATCTCAACTCCTTGATCCTCGATCTTTTCTGAAGTCACACTGGCTCTCAGGTAGGTGATCATCTTCCAAGTGAAGGATCAGACTATTAACACCTTGGCAGCAAAAAGTAAAAATAAAGACCCTCTCACCCCAATTGTCACAGGATATTCTCTTTTCTTTATCTTTATAAAGATGGAGAATAGAGGCATCCTTGAACTCTTAGGAGATAATCTCCTCTTGCCATATAATCCAGAAAATTTCAGTCACTTTTGTATAATGAACAGATCCCGCACCTTGTAAATCTCAGCTGGAAAATAATCAGCACCACAAAAAAGGAACCTAGTGACATTTAAAACTTCTCTCTTCAGTTAGAACTTCAGCTAATGAGGTTGACTCCAACCTGAGGTAAATAGTCAAGGACTTCACCATTGATTGATAATGGTCTGTTGAGAACACGCCAGTAGTTTTCAGCCCATCACTTTAGGATCTTATTGTGCTATTCTGCCCACTCCTTTTCTGCCCTATTGTCACCAACTGTGTATTGGCTCAACTTTCCGTCCAAATTGGCAACAAACTGTTGACAATTCTTCTGGTAGTCTTTTTGCCTTGAGCTGCCACTTCAGTTGCATGTGAATATTTAGCTTGGAAAGGTTAAGTCTATGATCAGTTCAGCACTCTGTGCCACACATTGCCTTCATCATTTTACATCCTGTCTCTACTCTTTACAGTAATATCATCTATTAAATGTCAAGGTTTGCTATGAGGATGGATCCACAAGTTTTATTGTATTTAGGCAAACAGAAGACAGTGTTGGTGATGAGAAAGTCATGAAATGCATGTCTTCAGTAATAAGTGACCATTGCTGCTGTTTCCAATTTGATTCCTCCCAAGGACTCCCTTCTATTTATGCTAGATTGAACATACTCTAACATTAAAATCACTCAGAATTATAAGCATGTGCTCTTTTGGCGCATTGATGATAAGGGTCTCCAAGTCTTCATAAAAGTTTTCTTTTATCTCATCAGGGCTCATCATGATAGGCGCATAGGACTGATGATGGTGGTATGATATTTTCCTACAAGAGGCAATTACATTGTCATAAGTCTGTCATTCACTCATTTTGGTAGGAATACAAACTTGTTGACTAGATTAACTTTGATTGCAAAACCTATACCAGTTTCACAGTACTCCTCTTCACTGCTGCCACTCCAGAAAAATGTTTGAACAGCTTTAACTTCAGTTAGCTAGATTTCATTTGCCAACCTCATTTCACTCAGAGCTGCTATTTGGATATACTAAGTTCTCTCACAACAAAGAGTTGTTCATCTTTTACATCTACCCGATTTTGTGTTATCTATAAGAGTGTGCAAATTCCATGTACTGATGGCAAATGAAATCATCTTTGTAGAAGTTTTTGTACTTGTTTTTGTGTATTTTGAGCATGGGATGGGATCCCTGCCTATTGTAATAATGAGACCAGCATTAGGTAAGACAATGTTTAGAGAACCTTTTCTAGCCCCTTCCTCATACCAGGATGAGAGCAGTGAGATCTTTAAAAGACTCCTCAGATAACCCATTGGGCTGCCAAATCTCACTAGCACTTCCAATAAGAAGATGACCCTATGGCTGGGCTGCCTATGTTCAGGTTATGACTATAGTTCCTAGTGTATCTGCACCTGCTTATTCATCACTTTCCTGTCACCATAGGACTTTGAGATAGATGAAATGGTAAAATGGTATTTCTTTTAATTAACATATTAAATTGGATTTAAATGAGGCAAGGTTGCACAGAATCATGGGTCCCACTCTCTCTTCCAGGGTCATCAGCATCCAATGACAAAACAGAGTCAAGAAGACTATTGATGGTTTGAATGCACTGGATGACCTTAAGTGTCTTTGATGTCTAATCAAGCTCTAAGTGCTCCATCGTGGCTGTTTCATCTGCCTTCATGGCTGTTGGAACAAATTGTTTTCATCCATCCATTGCACCAGGGGAAATCTTCACATACTTGGGTTACACCATGCCTTTCCCACCTCACCCCATCCCACCCCTGGCAAGTCACTGAGTTTGCAGCCCCCTCAGTTAAATTTTGTTTAGCCCATTTGGCAAAATGGTTTACTAAGCTGTGACTATTGCTCATACTACAGCTTCTTAGAACCACAGGTGAGAGTTATGTAGATCAGGTAGACACCAAAGGTGGAAAAGGAATCCTCACACTAGAGGTATTCATCTTCTCTGGACACATTCTATACCCTGCTTTATATATAGTAGATCATTAACAAATATGGTTGAAGTCAGCTTTCAGATCAGTCCAGATTCCTCATGATCTATAGAAGCCATAAGCATAGTTCCTATTTAAGTCATTTTTTTGTGGTTATTATTGAGTCATTTTAGTTGTATCCTATTCTCTGTAACCCCATTTGGGATTTTCTTGCTAAAGATGCTGAGGTGATTTGCTCATTTTCTTCTCCAGTTCATTTAACAGATGTGAAAATGAGGCAAACAGATTTAAATGATGTGCCCAGGGTCATATAGCAAGTAAATGTCTGAGACTGAATGTGAAATCAGGTCCTCCAAACTGCAGGATCCAGCTTTACCCACTGTACTACCTAGCTGCTTCTAACTCTGTAGCCATCAGTAGTCATCAATTCAGCTACATCAATACCACAGCTGCCAATCAACACATCCCCTAGCCAGCCCAATGATCATTCTAAAGCAAGATCTGAAACTGAAAGTAGTTTTATTCAAACCTTGAACTTTATTACAATTTCTGTTCTAAGTCAGGACTCCTGAAATCCTTTTTCTACATCTGTTGGCCAGAGCCTTCACCATCTATTCTGACTTTGATTATCTTCAATGACCCCAATAACAATCACCCACCCCAGATTTAACCTTACTAGACCATTGCTAACTTCTATATTTGATTGCATATCTTGACTTAAAGATGAGGCTGAGTTTAAATTTAAGGCTTAATCCCTCTGCCTTTCATATGTATTAGCTCATATCTAATCTGACCTCCTCTATGATCTCCCCCAACCTAAAATCTGAGCTCTATAGAGAAATTTCCAAGAATGTGTCAATAAATTGCAATTTCTTACTTTAAACTGAAAGTTAACTGAAAGAAAGGCCTTTGTCTTATTTGTCCCTTCACTGTACCTCAGCACTCAGCATGGTGCCGTGTATCCTAGGCAATGCTCCATAAACATTGATTGAATGGGTAGGGTGAGAAAACATTTCAGCATTCAAACAGAAGTAACATTTGCTGTCAATATTACTTAGAATCTAGATAGACACAAATGATTTTACAGCTAAAAATTGTTGTACTCTGAAAGTCTTGTCCATATTTAAATTGTCTGTAAGTGGATTTTATTATCATCTGAGTGTCATTGTAAAGATCAATTATCTCAAAAACTATATATATATATTTTTTAAATTGAAATCATAATTTAAAAAAAATCTGGTGTACATAAAAGCAAACATAAAAACAAAAAAAAAGGGGTGTTGAGGAAATTGGTAAGTCTGAGAAAAACAAAATGTCTCTACAAAGGAAACAAAAAAGAATCTGGATGTGGTCCAATGGAGCTCCATCCACAGCTATACCAGGAGTTTTTCAGTTGGGGTCTACCTGTCCCATATTTACTATTAGGGGATTTAGAGAAGAATACTGTGGTCTTTTAATCAACGAGGGTGGTAAAGAACAATTCATGCCAAATAAAAACCCATTTTTGATAGAGTTATTAGATTGGTAAATGAGGGGAAAATCAGTTATAGGTGTCAATTCATTCAACCAGGAAAGAATTTTAGAAAATACCTAATCCAGCTACCTCCTTTATAGATGAATAAAACAGTTATAAAAGTTAGTTGATTTTCCATGGATTACATAGCAAATTTCTGGCAGATCCAAATTTAGGACCTTCATATTTAATTTTATCTAAAAAATACTTTTTAAAGTGTACACTTTGCCAGATATTGGAAAATCCAAAAGGTTACAAATGAGACAGATTCAACTCAAGGAACTTACATTCTACCATGTAAAATAAGGAACATACTCAAATTAGCACATAGGATGTGAGACAGCTTTCAGAGAAAGAATTGTAGATAAATTTTTTTTGGTAGATTTTTTTTTTTTATGTAGATAAACATTTAGAAGAGAAAAAAGCTACTTTCAACTAGAGGGATTGGGAAAACTTTTATGCAAATAATGAATTAAAGAAAAGGATTATAATAGACAGAGATGATGAGATAAAGCATTCTTGGTTTAAGGAGTGACCTTTATGAATTCACTGAGATAAAAGAGTACAAGATGAAATTTTTAAAAAGCCAGTAGCATACCCTTTGTTTTAGAGGTTCCACTCCTAGATATATGCCCTAATTAGACCATTGAGAAAAAGTAAGGGTCCCCAATGTACCAATACCTATATAAGCATTTATTACAGTTATAATAATTAGAGGGGAGAGGCAGCTAGATGACTCAGTGGATATAGCACCAGCCCTGAAGTTAGGAGGACCTGAGTTCAAATCCAGCCTCAAATACTTAATACCTCCTAGCTGTGTGACCATGGACAAATCACTTAACTCCAATTGTCTGAGCAAAATGATAATAATAATAATAATAATAATAATAATAATAATAATAATAATAATAATAATTAGAGGAGACGGAAAAGGGGAAATTAGATGCTATAATCCATTTGGGCAATGGCTGAACAGATTGTGGTAGATGAATGCAATATAATATTGCTATGCCATAAAAAACAGTAAATATGATGAATACAGAGACATTATATTTGTTCAGATTTATGAAAATTGAAATAAGTAAAGCCAACAAAACAATAATGACTAAATCAACATAAATATAAAATATAACCACCATAAATCAACAAAATTAATATTTTTTAAAATTTTATTTCTTTGGGACAGCTAGGTGGTGCAGTGGATAGAACACCAGCCCTGAAATCAGGAGAATTTGAGTTCAAATGTGACCTCAGACCCTTAACACTTCCTATATCCATGTATAATATGTTCCTTCCACTACTTTTACAGAGATCATATTCAAATATACTTAAACTATCTACAAATTAAGGTCCTCATCACTCTAGCAGTATGATATATTTTATCTCCTTTCTTCTGGACTATTATTTTATCATTTCTTTCACTGTTCTAAAGTCTTTCAAAGATAGTTTTCTCTATAATTTTGTTTCATTGTATATAAAAATCATTCCCCTAATTTTGTTCATCTTCCTTTGCAATAGTTTATAAAAATCTTTCCACTGATAATGTCCATTTCATCATTTGTAATAGCATAACAATATTCCATAAAGAGAAAGATATACATAAATGATGCAAAATTGCAGTCATGAGGTTTTATTAAATGAGCAAGGCAAAGAAATAGAAGAAAATAGTAAAATAGGAAAGACAAGCAATAGCTTCAAGAACATTAAAGCCATCAAAGGAATGTTTCATGCAAAAATGGACATAAACATGGAGGGGCTAAACAGAAATAGAAGAGATTAAGAAAAGGTGGTAAGAACATATAGAACTATATAAGAAAGACCTTAACATCACCAATAACTACAATAGTGTGGTCATTGATCTAGGAACTTGCATTTTAGAGAGTGAAGTCAAGTGGGCCTTAGGAAGTATTGTTAACAATAAGACTAATGGAGATGATGGAATCTCAGCTGAGCTATTTAAAATCCTAAAAGATAATGGTATATAAGTATGGTACTCTATTAAGTATATTTGTCAGGTAATTTGAAAAATTTAGCAGTGGCTACTAGATTAGAAAAGATCAGTCTATAACCCAATTCTAAAGAAAGACAACACAAAAGAATATCCAAATTACCAAACAATTGTCCTCATTTCACAGGACAGCAAGGCTATACTTAAAATTCTACAAGGTAGACTTCAGCAAGAAGATTAAGTTGGTTTTTGAGGAAGCAGAATTTTAAAGAAGTGACCAAATTGCCCACATTTACTGTAGGATGAAGAAATTAAGGAAGTTCCCAGGGGGAAAAACAAACCAAAAAAGCCCACCCCTGCTTGGTTGAAGATATGGATCACAACAAATGTGATGTTTTCAAAGAGATGGGAGTCTTCTTAATCTCCTCTATTTCTGTTTTATACTCATTTTTGCATGAAACATTCCTTTGATGGCTTTAATTTTCTTGAAGCTATCTCTTGTCTTTCCTATTCTCCTCTTTTCTTCTCTTTCTTTGCATTGTTTATTTAAGAAAACTTTATCTCTTCTTTCTATGACTGCAATTTTGCATCATTTATGTATCTTACTTTCTTGCTGAGGAACCTATATGTAGTCCAAGAGACTAAAGTTTTAATCAAACATGCAAGACTGCATATTTATTTAACTTATATGTAGAATGCATTATGTGAAATACTATGCAGGATAAATCAAAAACCAGAATTAAAGTTGCCAAGAGAAATATCGACAATCTCAGATACACAGATTATAACTGTGATGGCAGTAGGATTAAGAAACTTCCTGATAAAAGTAAAAGAAGAGAGTGGAAAAGTTGGCTTGAAGCTTATAAAAACAAACTAAGATTTTGGCAATTGGTTCCATCACTTCCTGGCAAATAAGGAAAAAAGACATGGAAGCAGTGTCAATTTTTTTATTCTTGGGCTCAAAGATCACAGTGAACAGTAACTAGTTATAAATTAAGTTAAAATCAGCAACTACAGTTATAAATTAAAAAGCCCTTGCTTTTTAGAAAGAAAATTATGACAGATCTGGACAACATACTGAAAAGTAGAGATAATACCTTGTCAACAAAGTTGTGTATGATCAAAGGATTGTTTGGGTTTGTTTTTTGTTTTTTGTTTTTGTTTTTTTGTTGTTTTTTTTCCCCCAGTAGTAATGTATGATTATGAGAGTTGGATTATAAAAAAAATTGAATACTGCAGAATCAACACTTTCAAATTAGAGTATATATAGTTAAGCTTTGAAAGGCTATTGAATAGCAAGGAGATCACATCAGAAAATTAATTCAGACTCCTCACCAGAAGGTAAAGTACTGAAATTGAAGCTTAAATACTTTGGTCACATGAAAAGAAGACAGGACTCATTGGAAAAGACCCTAATTTGGGAGAAATTGTAGGCAAAAGGAAGAGGGGATGACAGAGGAAAAGATGGCAGATACTGCACTGGAAGAAATGAACATGAACTTGAACAAACTTAGGGAGATAATGGAACACAGAAGGACCTGACATGCTATTGTCCATGGGGGTCACAAAGAATTGGATATGACTCAATAATTGAACAGCAACAAATATTCCATTAAACCCCGTGCCAAAATTTGTTAGAAAATCCCCAATAGAAATGGAGTAGTGGATCAGTGAAATAGTTTAGATTCACGAGACACAATAGTCAATGACTATAGGAATCTAATGTTTGATAACTCCAAAGACTCCAATTTTGGGGATTAAAAATTCACTATTTCAAAATCCCCAATAGGAAAATAACCCCTAGATTGCTCATTTTAAACTACTATGAAAAGATCTACTATAAATACTTTTGTGTATCTATAAGTTCTTTTACTTTTTTCTTTGATCTTTTTGGATTATAGGTCTCATAGCAATATGGCTGAGTCAAAGAGTATTCACAGAAAAGGCAGAAGATCCTAAAAACTAGGCTGATGCATAAATATTATATCCTAAAAGGAAGAGGTTTCTGAAAGGTCTTAAACAGGATAGTGACAAATGTAGATATGCATATTAGTAGATTATTTTGATAACTATGTGAAGAAAAGTTTGGAGATAGAGAAAATTTCAGGGAGGAGATTATTTGGGAGGTTGTTATAGATTAGGGTAAAAAACATAAGTGTATGAACTAGCAGAATAGTCTTTTATGTACCAGTTTTTGAATCGACACACTAATGTTACTTCATGTTTGTGTATATATATGTGTATATATATATATATATATATATATTTAGCAAAAACTTGCATAACTCTATAGAAATTATAATGTCTCATTATTATTCACAAAGCTCTTTATGTTCATTATCTCATTTAATCTTCAGGTATCTTGTAGTTATTATAGATATAATTATCCCCATTTTACAACTAAGGAAACTGATACCCAGAAAGGTCATTGAATCTAACAAACCAATTTAGCACTGATTACATGCAAAGAACTCTGATAGGTACTAAAGATTAAAGGACAAAAGTTATATAATCCCTTCTCTTATAGAACTTACATTTAGATGCACATTCAAATTTCTCTGTAAAATTAGAATTTAAGCACTTTCTCTGGGGCTCAGTTTACTAATAAATACAATGAGGCATGTCATTTCTTCCTCTAAAACTCTGCTACAACTACCGGAAGGAAGAAAAGTTAATGCTATAGCAACGGACTCAAGTACTCCAAAATATTTATAGCAATGTTTTTTGCAGTAAAGAATCAGAAATAACGAGGATATCCTTAAGTTGTGGAAGAGGCAAACATATTATGGGATATTTTTGCAGAAACAACAAATCTGATGAATTCAGAGATACCAAGAAAAACCTTGGTTTCAAAGAAATCAAGAAAAAAGTATAGAAAATATAGTAAAATAAGAAGAATCAAGAAAATAATGTATATGATGACCTTAATCATATGAAGAGAAACAACTTAGAAAGACTATAGGTTTCTCAAATCAATGAATACAGTATATAAACATAATTCCAGAAAACTGATGATAAAGCAAGTGATTCACTTCTTAGCAAAGAAGAAGTGGAATACAGATACAAAATAAATATGATTTAAAATATGGCCAATATGTGAAATTGTTTTGTTTAATAATAATAATTATAATTGTTTAATTATATTTTTGTCATAAATGAATATGGGTATTTTTATTTTTTGTTTTGGGTTTTGTTTTGTTTTGGAAGAGACAATTCAGTGGTTAGTAATAGAGATATAAAAATAAAGTAAATAGCATCAATACAATATCTTAAAATAAACATACAAAATTAAAATGTTTAGAAAAGGAAACAAACATGCTATAATTTTAATGTCTTTATTAAATTTGATATCTCCTTTTAAAAAACTGCATAGATTTCATATACTATAATGCCATTTTTGTTCTTACTATATTGTAATGTCTATGTATTATAATTGTTAAGTTTATCATAAAAAAGACAAATTTATTACCTTTGTTGCTGTTCATTTCAGTCATGACTCTTTGTGAACCCATTCAGGATTTTCTTGGAAAAATATTGGAATGTTTTGCCCTTTCCTTCTCCAGCTCATTTTATAGATGAGGAATTGACATTAACAGGATAACTTGCCCAAAGTCACCCAGCTAGTAAGAGTCTGAGCACAATTTTGAATTCATGAAAATGAGTCTACCAGGGCTTTCCCTACTACATCACTTAAACTGGCCTTCATATTACCTCAGACTGAATTAATAAAATTTAGAATATGTCTCACAGTACAGAAATACTGAAAAAAGTGATGTAAGTCAGTAAAATCATGTTGCATGAGGTGTGATTAAAAAAACTGTGAATTGTTAGCATGAACAAGAAAAACTAAGGAAAAACATCAACTGTCTTTAAATGAAGAGTTGTCTTGGGAAGATGGGATAGATTTTTCTTAATTTGCACTAGAAGGAAGAAGCAGGACAAATGAATAGAAAGGATAAAATATATTCTTGTTCAGAATAAAAAACACATTTCCAGTAATTACAAATGTCAGAATGATCTCTCTTGAAACAGTTTATTATCTGCCATTAAAAGTATTAAAGAAGACTAATAAAAAATTCTGTAGAAAGAAATCTTCACAGTAAGTTAACTGTTGTCTAGTGGCCATTCAAAAATCTTCAATGACCTAATTCTATAGGCGGTAGGGATAAATAGAAAATAATGAGGACAAGAGAAGAAAATACATTATTAGAAGAATAAAGAAGACAACTAGGATTTGGTCTCTCTCACTAAATTTGGAAATACTTGATGGAAGGAAGGAGAGAGATACTTTCAATTAAAGTGATTAAAGGATTATATCCTTTAATTAGGTTGTGTTTTCCATTCAGGAAATATGTTATAGATTAGATCTTTTCTTATTAAGTCTGGTTAAGTGCTAAACCAACACAAATTAATTTAATTAATTCTGTTTTTCAATAAGTAAATTATACATTTCTATATCAGGGTAGATTAGATGGCCCCTGAAGTTTTCATTCTACCTATAAGATTTGTGATTCTAATATGTATTATGCTTAGTCAAATATTTGTGAAAGAAAATATAGTAAGAGTTACTCAAAAGTAAGATGAAAATTTTTATTGTTTTATTTCATCAATTCAGAAAAGTATAATATAATTTAGCTTATACTTCTTCATTAAGTAACTGACTTGATTGAATTTGACCAAAAAAAAAAAAAAAAACAGGTTAAATTAGGATTTTTTAACATCTATGTATTCACTGAACAATTTGAGTAATTTATTTTCTGAACTGCTTGAGAATTCTATAGTATATTTCAAGATTTAATGGGGATCAGAGAATTTTTTGTACTATTTAGTATTTTATTTTTCCCCAATTATATACAAAAACAATGTTTAACATTCATTTTTTAAACTTTGAGTTCCAGATTCTCTCACTTCCTCTGTCCCTATTTCCCTCATTGAGAATGCAAACAACCAATATAGATGATCCATATGTAATCATGCAAACATCTTCATAATAGTCATGTTGTGAAAGAAAACGTAGATGCAAAAAAAAAAAAAAATTCTCAAGAAAAATAAAGTTTTAAAAGTATGTTTCAATATGCATTCAGATACAGTCAGTTCTGAATATGAATAGAATTTTTTATCATAACTCCTTCAGAGTTGTCTTAGATCATTGTATTGCTGAAAATAGTTATGTCATTCACAGCAGATCATCTTACAATATTTCTATTACATTTCATTTTGTATCAGATTGTGTAATTCTTTTCAGGTTTTTCTGAGAACATCCTGCTCATCATTTTATAGCACAATAGTATTTCATTATAATCACATACCACACTTTCTTTAGGCATTCTCCAATTAACAGAATACCCTCAATTTCCAATTCTTTACCTCAGAAAAAAACTGCCATAAATATTTTTTGGTATATAAAAGTTCTTTTCCCTTTTGTTTTTTAGCCCTTTTGGATAAAAAGAGTAGTCATATTGCTAGGTCAAAGGATATGCATGGTTTGATAGTTCTTTGGGCACAGTTCCAAATTTTAGCTTTCAGATAGTCCAATTTTTTAAAGAATATTTTATTTTTCTAAATATACATGCAAAGGTAGTTTTCAAGATTTGCCTTTACAAAACCTTGCAAATTTTTTTTTCTACTTCCCTACTTCTTTCCTTCCTCCTCCCTCCCCAAGACAACCAGCAAACTGATATAGATTAAACATGTACATTTCTTCTAAACTTTTTTCCATATTCATCATGCTATTAGGTCAATCATTTTTAAATTATCTCTCCTGATTATTTTCCAAGTGAGTTGTTTTTTTCCATGAGATATTACAAATTGTCTTCTATTTTTCATTCTTTTGTTTTTGTTTTATTGTTTATTTCCTTATAAAATCATCACTTTCCATTTGTTCAATTCTAATTTTTAAGGAATTATTTTCTTCAGTGAGATTTCCAACCTCTTTTTCCATTTTGTTAGTTCAACTTTTAAATGAGGTGTTTTTTTTTTTTTTTTCCCTTTAGTAAATTGTTGTGCCTCTCTTTCTGTTTAGCCAAATCTACTTTTTAAAGGCATTCTTCTCAATGTTTTTTTGTATTTAGGTCACCATTTGGACTAGCCTGTTTTTTTGTTTTTAAGGTGTTATTTTGTTCAGTATTTTTTTTTTCAGCATTTTTTAGTCTCCTTTAATGAACTGTTGCTTTGTTTTTCATGATTTTCTAGCATCACTCTCATTTTTCTTCCCAATTGTTTTTCTACCTATCTTATTTGATTTTCAAAATCCTCTTTGAGTTCTTCTATGACCTGAAATCATTTCACATGTTTTCTTGGAGGCTTTCAATGTAGGAGCTTTGACTTATTTTTCTGAAAGTGGGTTTTGGTCTTCTTTGTCACCATAGTAACATTTTATAGTCAGAATTTTTGTTGCTTTGTCAATTTCCTTTTTACTTGATTTTTAACTCTGTTAAAGTAGAGCTTTGCTTCTAGGGTGGAGGTTGAACTGTGCATCAAATCCATCAGGGATTTTGTACAGCTATTTTTTTAGAGATTTGTAAGTAAGTTCGTTTTTAGTTTTTCCAAGGTGATATGATCTAAGAAGAAATTTGCTTACTACTTATTTGCCCTGTGCTCTTGTCCTTAAGTGACCACAAGAACTCTTTTCTGCCCTAGAACTGTGAGAAGGGCCCCTGCTTTACCACCTTTAAGTTCTAATGTACTTGAGCTTCTCTTTGCTCTGTGACTGCTACCCAGGACTGTGACATGGATCCAAGATTGAACAAAGCATCAGAGTCCTGCTCCAGTGCTAGTAAAGATAGCCCTGTAATCTTTTTCTAACCAAGTGTTCAATCCTCCTACTATCTTTGGACTGAGAGCTCCAGAAGCAACTGCTGCTAATGGCATTTCAGAGCCTTCACAAGGCTTGTTCCTGGTTTGCTGGAATTAGGGTTGTACTGATATGGCCTTTGCCGGACTTTGCTCCACTTTCACTCTGTGGTAACATATGGTTCTTGACAAACTTTTAAGTTTTTTGGGGTTTGAAAATTAATTCATTAAATTTCATTAATCATTGTTTTGTGGATTCTGTTACTCTAGAATTTGTTTAGAGTCATTATTTTAAAATATTTGCAGGGGTTTGGGGGAAGGCTCTGGTGAGTTCCTGCCTTTACTCTGCCATTTTGGCACTGCCCTAAAGATTAATTTTTTTTAATTATAAACTTGTCTTATTATTCCCTACTCAATCTACCTCTGACCCTAATTGTAATAAAAAGCAGCAAAGTGATGGAAAATTATACAGTGTACATATGGCTGCTATCTGCTAATTTTACTATTTTTAACAATCTGTTTTCTAAGTAAATCTATTTAAAATAAAATGAATATGTAAGAAACATATAAGAAAAATGTTAACTGACTTTGGGTTATGCTTTGCAGGATATTAGTAATTATAATAACAATATTGATGACAATATCAGCAATAGAGACAACTAACATTCATGTAGTGCTCATAAGTTCTAGATAATGAGTCTTTGAATTCATATAATTATACTGATATCCCACAATTGGAATGGGTTACCTCAGGATGTAGAAGATTTCCTTTCATTAATTAGATGTCATGAACTTTAATTGAAAGGTGATGACCATTTATATGAACTAGTGTGGAAACAATTCTTGATTAAGAAAGACTTAGAGTAGAGAAACTCTGATGTCCCTCTCAATTCCAAGATCCCATCATGACCCCTTGAGAAATTTAAAAAAAAAATTAATTAGCTCAGGCAACCAGAATCTTCAAGTAATTGTTTCTGAGATGCCAAGATGAATTCTGAAGCAATATTAAGAGATAAAGCAGATGACACTTGAAGGCCAACAGATGCCACAGAGCCTATGACCAAATACTTAACCCAAATTTTATAACAAGGTGCCATAAATACCCCATTAAAGAAAAAGAAAAACTCAGATTTCTTCTCTGGAGAGCCAAAAAATTTTATGGAGATTTTCCAGATTGGGGGGTAGAGGGCACCAACTCCAAGCCCCACAATGTTGAAGAGATAACTGTAGCTTTAGGTTTTTGTTTAGTTATTAGTTTGTTTTCTATTTAGTTAAAGTAATAGTTCCAGAATTTTATAGATTTAAAGCTGGAAGAAACTTTAAGAGTACATCTAGTCAAACTTTTTCATTCTACATATGAGGAAACTGAGGCTATCAAGATTCATTAGATTTCCTAACCTTTAAAGTAGTAAGTGGGAGACTTGGGACTCCAACCCAGGTCCTCTGATTTCAGATATAGTCATTTTTCCTAACTGCACATTGCTGCCTAATTAGTAACAAGCCCAGCTTAATGTTATCAGCACCTTTTCAATGAGTACTGACATTACAGTTGATGGTCTAATTATTACATACAAATGTGTAGTTGATAAAGCTCTAGATCTATTTTTCTTTTTTATCATGAATCACACATTTGCAGAGGTTTCTATAGTTTAGATTGTGCATTTCCTTAATGAGCTACATGATGGCTTTACTCACATTGAGCTACCCAGGCTTTGTTGGAACTTAGATCATTTCCAGATTTAAATAGTTTTTCTTCTCATATGACAAAAGGGAAAAAAAAAAATAGAAGAAAAAGGTAAATCTATACAGGTGAGGAAACAGCTGAACCTTCACAGGCATGATAAAAATCAACAAGGGAGAGGCTAAAAGGATAAAACCAGGTTTTTCAAGCACCACTTGAGACAAGTATTACCACTCAAATGCAGATGCTTTGATTAAATTAAATAATTCCCTTTTTTTAAGGCACTGTTTAAAGGTGAGTCACCCAATTCTTATATAACAAGAGTAAAGGCCTTATCTGACACAATTAAGAAAACCTAGTTCCACTATTTAAATGTGAGGAAGCTGTAGTTATGGTCCATACATTGTGCTAAGGACATGTCCATATATAGAACCAAGTCAGTAATTTTGCAGGTATATTTGAACAATCACAGAGTAATCAATAAGACTGTTTCATAATCAATATGATCTTAAAAAAAAGAAATCAACCAAGATAACTGGGCTATGATTCAAGCATTTGCCCAAGTAGGTGGCAATCAGTCATTATGGCAGCCAAAGAACCCTAGTCAATTGGGCGATGATCAAACTCACTTCATTGTTTATTATTCAGCATGGTACTTTTCAGTCTGAAATGAAACTGGCTCATACAATAGGTAATAGCTTCTTGAGGCCAAATGGCCTTAATAGCCACTAAATGGTGACTTTCTGTAAATAGATAGGCATCATTAATCCCGTTTTATCTTGGAGAATGCTTTACCTTGTCTACATATATTATGTCGATTTTAGAGTAATTTAGTAATAATGGGAAGCCAAAGGGACTATGTTAATGCACAGTCACATTCAAATGTGATTATTTATTCTAGTTGGTTGTGCTTATGTAGTAGAAGGAAAAAAATCTCAATCATTTTACTGAATGATGGAAACTTTATTTCAATAACCTAAATTTCCAAATGACTTTGAAAGTTATGTTTAAAT
This sequence comes from Sminthopsis crassicaudata, assembly GCF_048593235.1. Classification (NCBI taxonomy): domain Eukaryota; kingdom Metazoa; phylum Chordata; class Mammalia; order Dasyuromorphia; family Dasyuridae; genus Sminthopsis; species Sminthopsis crassicaudata. The sequence continues at coordinate 86,052,933 of NC_133620.1, read as the reverse complement.
CTTTTTCCTCAAGTTATTTTGTACATAACCATGAAAACACAAAAGTGAAGTTAGAAATGAACTATTACCTTTGTCATTCTTAATATATAATTTTGATTTCAACATGAATTTGTTGTTGTGTAAATGAGATTTGGAATTTGAAGCAAATTTTAGAAATATCAACACATCTTAAACCTGTGATTATTAAAAAAAAATTGATGAAAGATATTATGTGAAGATAGATTTTTTAAAAAATTTATGACCATATGATTTAATATTATACTGTCACATATAAATAATTATATATATATATATATATATATACATGTATATATATATATATATATAAAAATCCACTGTCAGACACAGACAGCCCAAAATGTTTTCCAATATACAAAAAAGAAGTTGAAAATATTCAACATGGAGGAATACAATCAAGATTAGAACTCATCTTTAATATTTATAATCCCCTTTTTAATCAGTTTGAAGCTCTAACACAAACTATTTTGTCTCAATTCAGGAATAGAGAATTCATTTAATTCAATAAAAGAACCATTTTCATTTTGATTTTTGTCCAATAAAACAGCTTATTGATTTTGTTTGGTTTTTACTTTTCAATTTGGGGGGTATCATGTATCTTAAGCTATTTTTATATCTGCAAAATAAAATGAAAAAATACAGTCATTATTCAGATGTTTTACTTTCATACTTGGAAAAAAAAGAATAAATAAAAACCTTGATTCATTGGAGTGTGGTGGAAATGATGCTGGATTTGGAATCAAAAGATCTTGGTTTTATATTTATATTTGTCACTTACCACCTATGTAAGCTTGGGCAATTCACTTAAACTGCTTGAGCCTCTGTTACCTCACCTATAAAATGAGAGAGATGAACTAGATCACCTCTCTAAGATACCTTCCAACACCAAATCTATGGATAAATGATCTGATTCCATTACTATGAACATTTCCTTCCTGGTGTTGAATCACAGTTCCAAGTCATTACATATCGTCATCATAAATTTCAACCCAAAACAAGCCCATCAACTTTTGGTCAGTCTTCAAACTTAACTGATGGAAGATCAAACAAATTTAGTTGTATGGAGTTACAAAGGTCTCTTAAAACATTTTAGCAAAATAGAACCTACCAGAATGTGTGTTCCATTAATACAGGCTTTAAGAAGTCAGTTAACCTACACACCTTGATGAATCCTGTACTAAAGTCAGTCTGATCTAGCTGATTTCTCAAAAAATAAATTTATATAAAATATTTAAATGATCAAGACAAAATATGTGTTTATAATTTAAATAACCTAAAGAATTTTCTAATTTCTAATTTCACACTGTATATATAGATAAACCCTCAATGGAAGATTGATGATGTTCATTTTAATAAAGGCAGTCACAAATTTCTTTTTGACTAAAGTGATTTTCCATTCCCGCTTCACCCAAGACTAGCCTTTTAATATATTATTTCTTCCACTATCACTCTACATCATTTGGCAGTGAAAAACATTCTCATAGCTTTTAAGTTAACATCCTTTATCTCAAAACTCTAGAAAGTACCTATTTGTTTTATGCCTGGATTCTTGCAGGGAGGGGTGGAAAGGTATTGAGTGTCTAGCACCTGAGGCAGAATGTAGAGGGAAAAAAAAAAAAAAAAAAAAAAACTTCAACAAGATTTAACTCATGCCATAAATCTCTTCTGTCAGATCCTTGACAGGCATGTTCTCACTGACCTCTTTCTGATTGTAGAGAATGGAAAGAAAGTGGTGTTGATTGAAGGTCATTATAGTATAAGCAATAAATTTAGATCCAAAATATTGATGTAAATTTGTTTCATGACTTGACTATTTGTTATTTTGGTCTATTATAATTTTGGAAGCAAACTCCAGGATGTCCTCAGTCATCTCTTAGATTTATAATAGTAATGGAGGTAGGGAGTAATAAAAATTGTTTATCTTTTGAAACTTTGTAGAAGCAAGGAAATGCTAACATTATTTATATTTTAATATACATATTCCAGTATCTTAGCTTTCAAAATTTTTACATTTTAATGCAAATACAAGAAGTCCTAAATAAATGAATGCATCCAACACTTTTTGTAACATAGTTAAAGGTTTATAGTTGAATAATATTTTAGAAATCATCTTAACCAACTCCTTTCCTTTGTTTCAGATGAAAAAACTGAAGGCCAGCAAAGATAATCTATTTAGGATGATAGGATCATAGATTTTGAGCTGGAATGGAACTCATAGGTAATTTCATCCAATCCCTTCAGTTTATAGATGAGAAAATTCAAATCCCAATAAGACTAAGGAAACCATTAGTTCAGGATCACATAGATAATAAGAGTTAAGTCAAGATAACTCAAAACATCTTATTCTAGAGCTAAAGCTCTTTGCACTATATATACATACATATATATATATATATATACATTATATTTATATGTATTGTATATATGTATTATATATATATATATATATATATATATATATATATATATATATATATATATATATATATATATATATATATATATATATATATATATATATATATATATATAGTGGTAAAAACCTTAGCTATAGAATCAGAAAACCTAAGTATGTGTATGTACATATATATGTAACATATATATATATATATATAGAGAGAGAGAGAGAGAGAGAGAGAGAGAGAGAGAGAGAGAGAGAGAGAGAGATTAGATATATACACACCTATAAAATAGATCCACATACACATATATAGATATATATACATCTGTATTTGTGTATATATATGTATGTATGTATACATATATATATATAAATACACATACATATATAGTAAAGCACATGAAAAAATTTAACCCTGCACCTGCCTTGTCTTTGCCTTCCTAACTCCCAATCCAGAGAATTTTCCATGTTTCAATGCCCCCAAGTCCTAGACATAAATCATACCTAGCCATTTTATTAAAATTCCAAGTCTTAGGAGGATTCTGGGAAGATGATGGAGTATTTTAAGCTCTCCAGATTTCTACCATAAACTGAACAAATGTGTATCTCAGGTGAACACAGACTGTGAAAAAGAAAGAAGACTTGGGACAGAACAGGGATCTTCTTGGGACAACTTGGGAAGGAAGGAAGGAAGGAAGGAAGGAAGGAAGGAAGGAAGGAAGGAAGGAAGGAAGGAAGGAAGGAAGGAAGGAAGGAAGGAAGGAAGGAAGGAAGGAAGGAAGGAAGGAAGGAAGGAAGGAAGGAAGGAAGGAAGGAAGGAAGGAAGGAAGAAAGGAAGAAAGGAAGGAAGGAAGGAAGGAAGGAAGGAAGGAAGGAAGAAAGGAAGAAAGGAAGAAAGGAAGAAAGGAAGAAAGGAAGAAAGGAAGAAAGGAAGAAAGGAAGAAAGGAAGAAAGAAAGAAAGAAAGAAAGAAAAGAAAGAAAGAAAGAAAGAAAGAAAGAAAGAAAGAAAGAAAGAAAGAAAGAAAGAAAGAAAGAAAGAAAGAAAGAAAGAAAGAAAGAAAGAAAGAAAGAAAGAAAAGAAAGAAAGAAAGGAAGAAAGGAAGGAAGAAAGGAAGAAAGGAAGGAAGGAAGGAAGAAAGAAGAAAGGAAGAAAGAAGAAAGAAAAGAAAGAAAGAAAGAAAGAAAGAAAGAAAGAAAGAAAGAAAGAAAGAAAGAAAGAAAGAAAGAAAGAAAGAAAGAAAGAAAGAAAGAAAGAAAGAAAGAAAGAAAGAAAAGAAAGAAGAAAGAAAGAAAGAAAGAAAAGAAAGAAAGAAAGAAAGAAAAGAAAGAAAAGAAAGAAAGAAAAAGAAAGAAAAGAAAGAAAGAGAAAGAAAGAAAGAAAGAAAAGAAATAGAGGGGAAGGCAATAGGATAAGGTGGGATACAAAAGGATGTATAGATTTATGGCATTGGGACAAGGTGTGTAGACTAATGGCAAGTGAATAAGGTAGCAAAGGAGAAGGTGAAGTTACAGAAAAGTGTTTAGATTAATTGGAATGTGATAAAGTATATAGATTAATGGAAAAGGGATAAAGAAGGGGGGGTGGGGGAAGGGAAGGTAGCACTGGAGATGGTAGAGTTAGAGTTTTAGCTTAAGAGGAATGGGATAAGGTGTGTAGGTTAATGGGATAAATAAGGACCGTAAGGACAAAGGAGGAAGATAAGAGAGGGTTTCATGGGTGGGGAAAGGTTAAATAATAGCTAGGCAAGTTAAAGAGTAGAATTAAAGTAGAAGAGTTAGCAGGGATGAAAATAAGAGATATACACAAACAGTACAATAAGGATCAGGGGTAAAATTTATTTTAAAAAAAAGTAGAGTTAGTAATTATTGATTAGAGAAAAAAGTCAAACTTAAAGATTTAATCAGTAGAGAAATCTACATTATATGCCAGCCATACTAATTTTGTTTTAGTTACATGTTTATATGTATGTAAATGTGTATGTATATGTGTGTCTATATACATATAAGCATATGCATGTATATATAGATAGATGTGTGTGAATATATACATATATATAGACATACACACACACACACACACACACACACACACACACACATATCTATACTTAATTGCAGCCTGCTTCAGGGAGGGCAAGAAGAAAGGGAGGGAAAGAATAAAATAAAAAGTGCATAACAGATAACAAATAATAATAATAATATGTAAGGAAATAAAGAAAAGATGAATAATAATTAAAATAATATCTTCTATTACTATATATGCTTCCTTGAAAAGTAAATTTATTATGTTATATTTTGAATCCTCCCTGATGTTCTGGTGGGCACATGACAATGTGCTTTTTTTTTTCCCCTTGTCTTTTTTCTATTTTATTTCTTTTTATTTTGTATTTAGTTTAATTTTTTAAAAATTTTTTAAAAATTCAATTCTTAATATTAAAGGTTATTTTCTTCATCTCATTTAATTTACTGAGTTATAAAGGATGTTTTTAAAATTAATTATGTTTTGATCTGTATTCAGTCTCCATAATTCTCTCTCTGGATGTAGATGGCATTTTCTATCCCAAGTCTATTGAAATTGTCTTGGATCACATATATAATCTAAGTTGTATTGCTTAGAAGAGTTAAGTTTATCACAATTGGTCATCATATAATCTTGCTGTTATTATGTACAGTATCTCCTAATTCTGTTCACTTCACTCAGCATCAGTTCATGTAAGTCTTTTCAGGTTTTTCTGAAATCAATCTGCTCATTATTTCTTATAGAACAATATTATGGAATGAATTCTTTAAAAATATGTTTAGGAATATACTTACTAGTAATAAATTAAAGATCATTTTGTACAGTTTATTAACTGACAGGCTATACCTTAGGAAAGGTAAAAACATTTGCAAACTATTAAGATTGGAAGGATAGCACAATTAGGGTAAGCGAGGGGCCACCATACCCAAATACAGAGTGAGCAATCAGAAGCTAAGGAAAGAATTTAGCGCCAAAGAAGTGAGAAGTCTCTATCTCTCCATATGCAGGTCTGACAAACCTGATTTGAGGGTTCAGATTGTCATCAAACTCATAAAGAGGCAATGGAATTTCAAAGAGCTAACTAATTGTATAGAAGGCAAGCTCTCATGCCTTCCTAAACATGCTAAACATACCTGGGAAGAACAAAGAATAATGTAGAATGGGACTACAGATTCTATGAGGTCATGGACATGGAGGCAATAAATGGAAATTAATGCATGGACTGAAGTCTAAGAACTGAAGACAAAAAGCAGAATAGACAGTAGTGGAGGGGTTTGCAGACCTCAATAATCTTATCTTAGCAGCCAAGAGTCGCAACCTTGCTAGTCTTGGGGCTTCTGCATGATAAAACCTTTCTCCAGGAATGGTGACAACATTAGAAGCTTTATGATTCTGGGCAAGTCATTTTACTATTCTACACCTTAGTCTCCTCATCTGTTGAATGATTTGGGGATAAGAAGTAAATGATTGATTTTTTGCTAGAAGAAAGTTGAAGGTGCAGAAACTGATGGCAACAGCCTACTAAGATATACAATGCAATACCTAGGCTCTCATGTAAGAACTAGAGTCAATAAAATATGACATCCTTAAAAGATAATTTAAACTTTGAATTCATGGTCATTTCTAATCCAAGGATTATTTAGAACTACATACTATATGAATTTACATTCTATTTTCAGACAGAATTATTGATCAAGACATCATGAATCCCAATGTTGTCTACTGGCTCTTTTTTCCTACATATTTTTTCTATTGAGTTTCTTAGTAGTTAACACATTTCTCGCATTAAAAATACATTGACACTTTTTTAAATGTTAAAGTTTATCATGTCTTTAGAAGCCTAAAAGAACAGAGAATATATCACTATGGAAAGCAATAGTTTGCTTTAAAAAATAAGTGACAAATTATCTTTCCTGTAATTCTGCTCATAACCCCAGAGTTCAAGAAGAAGCAGTTAAATCAGAATGCATTTCTTTTGCAACAAATTAACAGACCGACAAGAATCTCCACAAAAAATAATAATATAAAATAAAGTGGTGCGTTGGAAAGAATTAGTAGACTTACATCCAAATCCTGTGTCTTCTATTTATTATCTATGTTATATTAAGCAAATTATTTCACTTTCCTAGACCTCAGGAACCTTAACTATAAAAAAGATGTTATACTAAGTGGGTTCTGAAGTTTCTTCTATTTTTATGTCTAGGAACTATAATCTTACTATAACAGGGCTTCCACTAAAATGGGCAGAGCAGGCAAAGAATGTCCTCCTCTGTAGTGACTCCAAACTGGCAGGAAGAAATTGATCTTAATGTTGCATTACTGAATTCAGTCCAGAGACTTCTTGGGAAATATAAATAAAGAGTCTTTACCATTTCAAGGAAATGGCAAAGAGAGAGGCTTTGGAATGGCATTCATAAAGTTAACTAAATGTACCCCTGGATTGGTTTGAAATTCCAGAGACAGTTGAGAATGTTACTCCTTTGAAGTAAAATTGTTTTCTTTCTCCTTAGCTGGGCAAAGATACATTCCCAAATGAAGACTCAGTTTACTCTTGGGTATTTTTTGGAATATTCTAATTCTCATGAAGGCATTGCAGTCAATAAAATTCTGGGCCTGGAATCAGGAAGAATCATCTTCTTGAGATCAAATCTGGCCTCAGACACTTACTAGCTGTATGATTATAAACTTAATACAGATAGTCTCAGTTCCTCTGTAAATTTGTAAAAATTGCCAAGGAAACTCCAAATAGGGTCATAAAGAATCTGAAACACTGAACAATAATAAATCCGTATAACTTCTTTTTTTCAATTTTGCTTGTATAAATGGGATCATTCACAATTTTTCTGTTTATCGTGGGATTTGTATAATTAATATTTGGAAGGAAAGAGAAAAGCTGATGAATGTCAAATAAGGGCTATTCTCCCTCTTAAGAATAATCCAGAAAGTGCTTTTTATTCCAAATCTAAGATCCCCTAAGCTATCAGTATTTGAGGGATGGCAGAGAGATATAATTCTAACTTGAAAGAATACACAGTTTGTGGAGGACTCCTAAAACTTATTTGCCCCTTTTTCTTGGCTAGCTCACTGTAGATACAGATAGGTCCTTTCTCCTTAGATCATATCTATCCATTCCAAATATCTATACAGCAGAAAGAAAAAAGAAAAAAAAAAAAAAAAAAAGACACCTTTCTGGGTTTAGAGAGAAGCTGGATTAAACTATCAATAAGGTTTTGTTTGTTTATTTTTAACTTTCAAGCCACATGGGGTGTCCTCTAAGAAATAAAAGACATAAACTAATCCTCCCTGTTGTTGGGCTTCAGGAGAAAGGTAGAAAAATTTAAGTTCAAAGGTCCACTGCTACAAAATATGCAATGTCACTATGAGAGCCAACTGTCAAATTCCCCATCCCCTATTCACTGAGCAATATGACAAGAGGGGAGGAATTCCAGCAACCACATAAAAAGAGGAAATTATATTTCCTCAAACCCTTTCTTCCTTATGTTTGATAGGCAGTCTGGTATTTGAAAAGGATGCTAGCCCCTAGAGCAAGCAGATATGGGTTCAAATTCCATTTCTGCAAATTGGTAGTTCTGTGAAATTTACCTTATCACTTCCCCCTGTAAAATGAGGCTTCCTGCTTTGCTTACCTCTCGAGCTATTATGAAGATGAAATGAGATCATTTGTTAGCATGTGGAATGAAGAAGTTAATAACTTATTAGTATTATCAACCACATTTTGCCTCAGGTATTTGAAGTCTTTAGATTCCTATGTTTTTAAAAGCCAAAGACTTTTCCCTAACAAATGTTGTTTCCCATGTGGCTCATATTTGATGAACATTTAAATAGGAAACTTTCCTTAGGTAAACTTGGCTGTTCACAAAAGTAATTGGTATGCAGGGAAAAAAAAAAAAAAGAAAAGAAAAGAAAAAAAACAAAAAAACAACCAACCTTTAATTGGTTTAGGTAAAAACAAACACAATTGGAAATTCAAGATATCTCATTATGACTCATGAAAATGAAATCTTCTTTTGATGAGATCTTGATTTTCTTTAACAACATTGATTCAATCATACTAATCAGTAGATTTCCAAATCATAGCTGAGTAGTTCCTTTATTATATTCTTTATTATATTCCCATTTTACTTAGCTTAATTTGTCTTCACCAAAATCCCTAGGTTTCAAAGTTCTCAATAAAAATCAATGATTCTGAGAAATGATTCTAAGAAGATAGAGGAATAGGTCAGAACATTCCAGTTGTCCAGGTCTCCCCCATCAAAAAGACAAAATAGCATCTTGGGGCAAATTTAGAGTAGGTAAAAATAAACAAGAGCAGAAGAGTTGTACTCCTGAGACAACCAGAGATAATCTGAAGAAAGATACCAGTCTAGAGGTTTAGCCTCTGTAAAGTATAAATATCTCCAGTCAAGTTCCACTGAAACAGCTAGCAGCTAGCCCTGGGTCTAGACTGGTGTCTGGATCATGGTAGATTGAGGAAAACTCTGCTGATATGGGATGCCAGGTCCAGATGTGCTGCCAAGACATAGCCTTAAGCAAAAAGGAACACGACATGGCCAGTGAGGACAGAAACAGTGAGTCGAAGCTGGCTCCAGACACTTACAGGAGAGCAGAATTCTTGGTTTCAGTTTCAGATCAGAGTAATGAACTGAAGTGAGACATGCCAGAAACAGCAGTCCCCAGGACTAGAACTGTTAGCAAACTGCTATAATTTTTCTTTTAAATGAGCAAGCAAAGTACAAAGAACCCAACTATTGAAAGTTATTATGGGAATAGAGAAGGCAAGGATTTATTTTCAGAAGATGATCCTGAAGTTAAAAAAAGGTCCCTCCTGCCCCAAAAAGCAATATCAAATGGTTTCCTGCCAAAAAGAATTCATAGAAGAACTCAAAAAAAAAATCATTGAAAATAAAATAAGAGAGACTCAGGAAAAAACCAAAATTAAAAAACAAAAAAAAACAAAAAAAAACAACCCAGACAAACAAGAATATTGCAAAAAGAAATTCATCTAATTAGAAAAGGAGATTCAGATCCTTAAGGAAGAAAATGACTACATGAAAAATAGAATTGGGCAAAAGAAAGCCAGTAAAATTATGAGACCAAGGAATATTTGTGTGTGTATATGTGTGTGTATGTGTGTGTGTGTGTGTGTGTGTGTGTGTGTGTATAATTAAAAAAACAATAGATGAGAATGTGAAATATAAGAAAAACAATCTGGAGATCAGATAAATAAGAGAAAATATAAAAATAATAGGACCTGAAAGCTACAATTTAAAAATAAAAGAATCTTGATATAGTAATACAAGAAATAATTAAAGAATATTGTCCTGAAGTGTTAGAACAAGAGGGGAAAGTAGAAATAGAAAAACCCACTAATCACTACCTAAAAGAGAATGTATTAGGAAAACATACAAGCCAAATTCAAAAACACCCAGGTGTAGAGGGCTGCAGATAGTAGGGGAACTCTGGGTAAGGTATAAGACCCCTCAACCCAGAAGGAACCTGCTGACAATGTCTAGTTTGGCTCCCTGCCTCCTTTTGGTACTCTCACCTTTCCTGAGAAGTCAAGGAGGGCATGACAGGTAGTCAAATCCTCTCACCCCAAGCAATTAATCTATTTGAATTGCAAAAACAAAAGAAAGGGGGAGCCACAGGTAACCCTAGAGAACTTTTAAATTTAGCTCTTTATGATATTAACTTTTTGATTTTTTATAAAGATGCAGTGGCTTCGTCAAACAGGTTTATAACCCACTGGAATAGCAGTGTCCAGTGCAAGCAGCTCCACTATCTTTATGTAATGACAAATGATGTTGAAAGATCCAGAAAGTGGTGAATGGAAGGCACCGGATAGGTTAACTGCTTGGGAGAGAAGGTTTGCTTGTACATCAACAGATAAAGAAGGAAGCAGATGAATGCCAACGAGCTGTATTTGCCTTGTCCATTGGAGAGAGATGGAGCAGACCCTTGAAATGAAGGAGAAGACCCAAGAAACATCGAGTAGATCCATCTCCAATTACATGTGCCATTGAAAAATCATGGCTGTTAACCCAATGTGTATAGCAATTGATTCATGAACAACAAAAATTGTTAATGAGACTGCTGCAGAACTTCAACACCTACAGGAATCATTGGATTCCCTGACATGTGAAGTGATGGACAATAGAGTGATGTTGAACTATGTTTTGGCTGCTGAAGGAGGTATATGTGTGGTTGTTATTTATATACCCTTCTTCTAGGACTTATGGACATGTATATTCATATTATTTATTATATCACTATGTTAACATGTTGATTCATGTTGTTTGTCACATCATTACTAGCCTGTGTTATATCACTATATGCTTGTGTAATAATACCTCCCATGCTGATGGATTTATGTATACCTGTTTCAATTAAGACCCTTTAGCCCTGAGGAAATCTGCTAACAATGTCTGGTTTGGCTCCTCATTTCCCTTTGGTGCCCACCTCCTTTCCTGAGAAGTCAGGGAGGGCATGACCACCTATGTTCTAAAACAAAAGAAAGTGGGAGATGTAGAGGACCACAGATAGTGGGGAACTCTGGGAAAGGTATACCTGAAGCAAGAATTCTTACAGCAGAGTGTTTGCTCAGTGTGATTGATGAGATAATGCTTAATTATTAATGTGATGTAATGATATAATCACTCTAGTTGGCATATACTTAGTGTGATATGGTGATGTAATGGTTCTACAGTTGGCACATACTCAGTGTGCTGTAGTGATGTAATTGTACTAAGGTATTTAAGGGCTGAGAGAACTTGAAATAAAGAGACTTCATCTTTGACCAGACTCATGGTGGCTTTCCTGTCTTCATCATTTCTCCACCTAAGATCAAGGCATATCCAGAGATCCTCCAGAAAGCTAGTCTGAACATAACAGAAAACTATAAAAAGACTTGGACTTATGAAGAAGAAATAGAGGTTAAACATGCATAATATAATCTTACATAGATATATATGAATGTGTTTGCATATATATGTATGTGATTATCAATATCTATGTATATATATGTGCATATGCATATATGTGTATGATTATATATGTGTGCATGTATCTATGCATATATAAATATATGTATGCTTAATTGTACTCTTCTTGGAGGCAGATGAGAAGGCAGATCTAAAAAGGGAGAGAAAAAAATAAAAGAATAAAAGAATAAAGTTAAAAACATACAGTACCAGGGGCAGCTAGGTGGTGCAGTGTATAGAGGCCCAGCTTTGAATTCAGGAGGACCCGAGTTCAAATCTGGTCTCAGACACTTAACACTTCCTAGCTGTGTGACCCTGGGCAAGTCACTTAACCCCAGCCTCAGAAAAAAAAAAAAAATACAGTACCCAAAAATCTACAAAGAAGCAATAGAAAAGATAGATAGTTCTAAACACAATGTGTATTATTTATTATTTAGACTTTCTTGAAATGGAAATTTATTTCTTTATATTTTGAATTCTCTCATGTTCTCATATGTGCATAAGGCAATAATTTTTAATCTTTTTTCTAATTTGTACTTAAGTTTTAAATACATTGATTTTTAAAATATCAGTGACTCCCACATTTGCCAAAAGATAAATGTTTTCAACAGGAAAGAAAAACAATTTATCATTTGCCCTTCTATGCAAATTGAAAAAAAAATAAGCTTTTCTTCTGAACATGAACTTTTCTACTGGAAATTAAGATGCTAATGATCGGCAGATGAAGTTAGGGTTCTTTCATTCAAAACTGTTCATAAAATTTGTTCTTTCCTCATATAAGGAAACTTTTCCAAATCTCTCTCTCTCTCTCTCACACACACACACATATTCATAGGTACATATATGTATACATATATATAATGAGATATATACATATCTATGTGTGTATATCATATCCATATCTATATGCAGAATGTTCCAGAAACCAGAGAGAAGTCTGATTGATATTATAAAGACATGTTACTCCTTCATCTGTCACTACCCCTAAAGGATGAATCATTTACCAAAGCCATTGCAGGCACTTAACTCTCAACACTCACTAATATGTCAACATGCAGTAGGATTAGAATTATGGGACTTTATTTTAGGTGGCACATTTCATTTAAAATACCTTCCAAAACCTTGTTAATGCTATTCACTTTTTATTAATGAGTCCTTAAATAGTGTATAAGATAATAAGAAACACGATGCATTTTAAATATTTAATGAAGGCATTTATTGTCATCTATTTATCACTAAAATGTGTGGCAAATACATTATAAAAGACTTATTAAAATGTATAAAAGATATGCCATTACAAGAGTGGGTTTATAAGTGCATTATTCATCTTTTCTAAACTGTTGAGCTTTGTGTGGATTTATGAAAATACAATGAACTCTACATATAAAATACCTAAGAGCTTTTTGGATCTACCAGGCTATGCTAAGAGATTCATTTTAAGAGTTCTAAAAGTATATGCTCAAATACTGAAATGATCTTCAAAGATTTTGGTTCCAAAAATTTGCTATGTGATGTTTACCATTTCCCTCTTTCATCATACAAATTATTGATAAACTCCACTTAGTCCTTACTCTAATGCTCAAAATACTTTTCTATTATATTTCACATATACACATATACATGAAGGTATTAGGCTATTCTTATGGTTGAGAATTAAAAACTGCAGTGTGTATTATGAAAGTAATAAATGTTATGAACAAAATGTGATATGTAGAACAGACAATATCAGGAGGGACACAGAAATAAGGAATCCTCGTAGTGATTAACGGAAAGAAATTATACTCAATAGAACAAATATTGGAGCACATACAGAAGTTTTTACTCTTCATAAAATTAGTTGGTAAATAAATAGTAATAATCTGGGATTACAATGTCAAGTCAATAAGCATTTATTAAATGCCTACTATGTGCTAGATACTGTGTTATATAATGGAGATATAAAGAAGGCAAAAAATCAATTCCTGCTCTTAAGGAGTTGACAGTCTAATGAAGGAGATAAGCAAACAAGTATGTAAAACTAAAATAGATACAAAATAAAGTGCTAATAATCTTAGAGGAAAAGTGCAAAGATTAAGGAAGCTCAAAAGGTTTCTTCCAGAAGGTGGGACTTTAGCAGAAACTTGAATGTCAGGAAAGCCATTAGACAGAGATGGGGAAGGAGAGAATTCCAGACATGAGGGATACCAATGAAAATGTATAATGAGAATGTATAATGTAATGTGTAATATGACATAAAAGCATATGTTTTTCCTAGATAACAGAAGTCCCCTAAATGTAAGGGACCCAGGAATTCTAGCATACATGCACTTTGAGTTCAAAGGAGGACCACAATTCCAATAGGATTCTTGATTCATTCTTGCCAAAGGTCTTCTGATGTTGACACAAAAACTTTAGAATTGAGGTCCCTTCTTACTCTTTTTCTTAAATGGTCTCTGGTCTCTTCTACTTGCAGCTAATCCACAATGGGAGTTCTGCTAGTAAAATAATCATCTAAACCCAAGAATTTGTATTGCCATTGCCCTTATGTCTCTTTCCCTCTGACTTGAAGCATAACTTCTTGAAGCTGTCCTCTTGTTCCCTCAATCCAACCTTCTTCATCCTCTTCTCCATTGTTCTTTCCAGAGATGAGGGGGGCAATTACAGAATTAAGGGACATTCAGTAATACTTTAAAAATAATGTTTTTAGTTGCTGAACAAGTGATATTTATCTGGAGAAGAGTGTATAAATGTTTTAAATAGGATTAAATTTTTCTAATATGAAAAATTACCTGAGGATTCCATCTTCCTTGGAATTTTCCTTGGAAACAAATAGAAAATAAGATATGACACCAAATGAAATTATGTAATTCCCTTTCAGATGTCATGTCACATTTAGCATTTTCTGATCCACTCCCCCTGTTTCACACTCTCTTTTACAGCAGATACCTAAAAATATGTTTTAAAGCAAAGAACTTCCCAGTTATAAAAAAAAAAAAAAAAACAACTGTGATTTTCTTTATAAAGTTGCTAGTTTCCAAGGCACCGTATGCTAGAGAAACTGCCATGGCTATCAACACCACTTAGATATCAGAGTAAATTCTTGATGAGCTAAAATGGACCAACCTTGAGTCCACTATAATTATTTTTTATTCTTATCTTTCTTTCAATGAGCAAATAACAAAAGATAGTTAATTGACTGAAATTCTAAATGTAATGCTAATAGGAAATATCCATTAGCTGATAGGAGACCTACTTCTAATGCTGTAAAAACTGTCAGCAGAACTCAAATTCTTCATGTCAAGTGATTTGTTTAGTGTAAAACTACTTTTTTATCTGATGATATTTTAAGTGACTACACCCATGAAACTTAACCTCCTGGGTGTATTGTTTTATCTTACAAGTTGCCTCCACTGTCACCTAAGTTGGTGATATCATAGAGCTTCTTCTGTTAGTAGTCTAGAGCCCTGCAAAGATTTTTTTTCCCTTGGAAATCCATCCACAAAGCACATTAATTAAAACTCTCTGTCTGCTATCCCAGACTTTCCTATCCTCATTTTGGTGATAAAAACCTACAATAAAAAAGCAGAATACTTCTTAAGGAAGATCAAGGAATTCTGAAAGAGAAGTTGAACAGGGAAATATACCCTGAGCTACTCCATGATCCTGTTCAGCTTTCTACAGTAATTACATATATTATGCTTTAATGGTGCCTTCTGTACATCATGTTTAATAATCCACTGATGGCAAGATAACCAAGGAGGACCCTTTAAGGATTTTACTCACAATGATATCCTACTAGGAATATACTCCTCTATCTCTGCTACCTCCTATGTTTTAAGGGTCAGCTCTGGATTTAATTCTTGTCATCCAGAATCTCTCTTTCTAGGATGTCTCATATAATCTTTTTTAGCCTTTCCTAGATAAATTTGCATTATATTTATTTTGTACATTATATTTATTTTTGTCTTATCTCACACCTAGATTACAAAACTTCTTGAAAGCAAAAACTTTTTTCTTTAATTTTTTTTTTTTCTTAAAAGTATCCCAATATAGTGCTCAAAGGAATAAGAAATCAATCTGTGGCCATGAAGCAGATTAATTACTACAAGGGGTCAAACCCATAACTTTGGCCTCAAAACAATTTAATGAGTATGGTCTACAAAGAAGAAGTATATCTTTATGTATAAATCCAAAAATGGCCATTAGGTCGAAGAAAATTAAGATGCCATGAAGTAGAGGCTACTACCAAGTAATGAAGTTAATGGAGTAAATGAATATAAAAGAAAGGAGATTATATATATAAATATATATATATATATATTTTTTAAATCTCATCTATCTTTGGCATCTTGCCATTTATAATCCCCACCTTACCCCCTGTCTCATCTTTTTCCCAACTTCAAGTAGTACCCTCCAGACAAATCTCCAAAGACCATAATCCCCCTCCCAAGAAGAATTGATGAATACAATTACCAAATTCTGCCATAGGGCTAAAGTATCCTGACTGATGAGTGAATGAGGGACTACAATCTCATCTAATTCATTATCTCTAATGCTGTGCATTGCATCCAGCTATCCATCCAGTGTCCTTGCTAACATTCCTATTGTCATTCCCCAGACTCTGAAAGTACTATTCAAATGAATATTTCCACTGCTTCTAGGAAAAAAAAAATCAATCTCCCGGTTCCCCACAAAAGCATCTTCCAAAATCAAGATTCCCTTCTCTGGTCACCACACACACATGTCATCTCCTTCTTTTATAATACGAGCTCCATTAAGATAAGGAAATGTACCTGTCCATTTTGTACCTGTATCCCAAAGCCTAACATAAACCCCACATAGTAGGCAATTAATAAGTGATTTTTTTTTCATTCACTCACCAACCAAATAACAAGTATTATTGAACATTTACTCTGAAGATAGCATTGTACTATTCTGATATGTTGCACTAAAAAAAAGAAAAAGATGTTATTACTTGTTGCTAATAACTAAATGTGATCCTAGTAATGAATAGAATGTTGCTGTGTTTCTTTTTTTAAAAATTTCAAAAGCCCTAGCTTTTGGAAATATTAAATAGAGGATCAGAACTATGAGCACAGTGATCATTGTACCCAGTACACAATAGTGTATCATTCCAGCTCAAGTGCAGCAACAGAACAGGATCATTTAGACAGAGATTAAATATATGACAGACTTAAACAGGGGCTAAAAACCATCAATGCAAGAGTAAGTATCTAGAGCAAATCACTGACTAAGGAGCTATGATATCAATCTAAAGGTTTAATCAAAGGTCAATCAATAGTTTAATAAGTTTAAAAGTAAGATAAAGATATTGGAATCAGTGATCAGCAAAATCACATGGCAGTAACAGATCTCTGACATCAAGGCAGGAAATGGTTAAGAAAGCATAGAAAGTCAGATAGTTGGCAAAAAATGATATCATTACATAGAAATATTGAAATGAGTAGGATCCTTCTGACCACTTGACCTGGTGCTCCTTTAAGATTTCATAAAATTATCTAGCCCAATATCCTCATTTTACATGTGGGGAAATTAAGGTATTGAGAAATGAATTGGATTGTGTGAAATCTAACAACATGTTAGTTGAAGAGCCAAAACTAGAACACAAGCCTTCCAGTAGACTTTTTATTACCCTAAAAGTTCTTTTTTTTCTGGTCATGGTTGTTCATAAACCTATAGGAGTACAAGAGGAAGGAACTGAAACCTAAGAGCAAAAACTTACACATGCCCTGATTGGAGCAGAACTTTGAACACCATTTTTCAAGATAAATCCCAGAAATTTTGTGTTTCTCTTCATGTATGAGAAAAAAGATAAAATAAAACACTTTAGTCTGAAAACTGTTTGTTTAGGTTGACAGGGGGTCACTGTTATCTTCCTGTCTATAAGATGACAAATTGTCACTGATGGTCAGCAGAGGCTGTGGATCCTTCCTTCTGCTTTTAAGTCATTAGAGATACCTAAGCAACAAAAGGTGCTTGAGGCTTAAAGAAATAGGGATTCTCTTTTCTGTGCACATTTTTAAGAGGTTCAGTTACAAAGTGTTGAGCTACATTCAGATGTCAAAATCCAAGGTACAAATCTGGAATCTATGACCACTTCACATCAGCTGTGACCCTATCAGATTTCAAAAATCATACATGATCAAATAAAATTCAGTATTTGAATAAAACCTTTAAAACCCTGGAGTTGATAATTAAAGAATGAAATCTCTGACATCTCTAATAATAGGTAATAGCCTAAGAATGGAAAATTTATTTTGCTATTTAAATAAAAAAATTCACAAGAATGCTTATCATATAGGGAAGGATAATATTCCATCTCTAGCATTATTACCCAGGTATTTAATGGACTTAATACAGTTTTACAAATAGTGGAAGCAGAAATGTATTCTTCTACTATAATTACATTATCAGTTACTAGATATAATACATCTTTCCCTGTAGTTCTTACAGTATAGTCAAGTTAAAATGTTCACCATCACCGGACATTGGCAACAGCTTTTTGGCCTCTGAACTTTTGCTTAGTTTCATTCCTAATCTGTCACTCAATCAATAAGTCTCCACTGAGCATCTACTGTGTACCTAAGAGTATTTTTCCCAATTTTTTTCTCTGATCATTGAAAGTGTAAGTTGAACTAGAAGATACCTCAAATATAATTTAGTCCAACCACTTCATTTTTCATATGAAAACAAAGGGAATAAGCATCTATTAAGTGTCTATTATGGTTTTCATTTTACAGTTGAGCAAACTGAGGAAAGGAGTAGTTAAGAGATTTGGCCAAGATCACAAAGCAAGTATTTGAGGTAGTATTTTCTCAGGTCTTATTTATTCCAAGTTCAGCATTCTATTCATGCTATCAGCCAGCTACTTAACATTCCTTACAAGTGATTTTTTTCAGCTTCTGTTTGAAGACTATTAGTGAGAGAATCTAATACTTCAAAGAACAGGCCATTGAGCTTCTGGTAGTTATAATTATTCTATTGAGCCCAAACTGGCCACTTGAAAATTGGCACACAATTCTTATAACTTGACTTCTCTCTGGAACCAAGCAGAACAAGTCTCTTTTATACATGATGGCCTTTCCACCACTTGAAAGCAACTATTTTATTTCCTCAACTTGGATACCACCCAAGACTATTCTAACCTGGATTCTTCTAATCTCCAAGTTAAATATCAAACTAAATTTCTTTCAATATGATATGGAAACATAGATTCAAGACCCCTCATATTCTAATTATACTCTTCCATTTATCAATATCCTTTCTAAAATATATTATCAGAAAACAATTAGGCATCATAAGCCCTATGTTAAGAATTTCTAATGTAACTGTACCATTGTCTAACTCACAGATCTCCATTTGCTCATAAGAATAGAATGAGATCAATAGTTTTTAAATGCTTTCCTAAAATATGTCAATATTTTATGTCAATCCCTCTACATACTAATTTAGGAATCTTATCATGAGTGAAAAATTCTTTGCTACACAAAATTACTGCATTGAATATTTTGTTGTACATTGAAACTTTCTTCTTGTCAATGACTTCTCTGAGGCATATATCTAATATGAATTTATTTGCAAGATTCCACATTGTTTTCCAAATAGAATGCACTGATTCACAGCTTCACCAACAGTATACTAATATGTCTGTCTTTCCAAAATTCCCTCAATACTAGCTATTCCTATCTTTTCTCATCTTTATTACTTTTCTGGGCATGAAATAAAATTTTGGGTTGTTTTGATTTGCATTTTTTATGATTAGTGATTTGAAGCATTCTTTGATATGATTACTAACAGTTTATAATTCAGATTTTGCAAACGATTTGCTCATATTCTTGAACCATTTATATATTGGAGAATAATTTTTAGTTTCAATATATGATATAATACAAATATATATATATATATATATATATATAGGCTTAAACTATATATGCATATATTTAGTTATTTATATATGTATATACATACACACTGTACACAGATGTTGTTAGTTTCTTTAGATTTTGATCTTTTTTTAAATCATATTCATAATGTCTTGCATTATTAATAGGTATTGTCTTAGTTCTTATGCCACTGAATTGGAATTGGAAGAAGGAAAGAAAATCAGAGAGGAAAGCAAAAGTGTGTAGCTGGGGGAAGAGAAAGGATACCAAGGACAAACTTCCAAGATAAACTTCACCTGTTTCAATAATTTTTCCTAGTACTTGCACTAGTAGCCATCACTGCTAGTGCAAGTACTAAGAAAAAGCACTTATTAAAGTGTTTATTATGTTCTAGACTCTCAAAAATAACACACTCATATAAAAAAAAAAGGACCAGAATTTTAGAGGGAAAATTCAGTCTATATTTAGAATAATATAATATATTTACATGTCTATTATGTGTATATATATAGGTATACAACTACAAAAAGAGATGATTATCACATATAGATATTTTAAAATACAAATAAGGAGTCAAATTCCTTTAAATATGAACAGATGGAATTCACTCATACCTACAAACTGAGATTTTGCAAGTTCTATTTTTAAAAATTTCTTACAGCATGTAAATATTAAATATCTTTCTTTACAAACTTTTTAATACTCCAAGGACATACTACTGTTCCCAAGATACACACATTCCTATGTGCATATATCTTGCACCTGGCACACTGGAATAATGTCAACTGTGTTTACTTCAATAATTACCTTCAAACAAACACATGTAGTGATCTTATCTGAATGTCAGATCCCACATGGCAGTTCCTCATTCTAGCCAAGGGCCTTGAGGAAATGAATCAAGGGATCAAAACCTGGGAAAACTCCAATTCAGGCTTTAATACATTAAGGAGAATTTGTGTTTTTAAGATTTCCCCAGAGGTATTACTACCCTTTCTAGAAAGAAAAGCCTGTTAAATTGTACAAAGAACCTTTGTTTACTTCAATGTCTAATCATTAGGAATTACAACATGTTATGCACCCCATAAGTCCACAAGAATGAAGTTATTTTTAAGGCATAAATGGAACTTTAAATTCTTTCTTCTCAGTCATTTGAAAAGCCACAAGTAAAAACATGAAAATGGGACTTTCAGGAAGATGAAAAGACTTATGATGCAACTTTAGGTGCTCTTTAAGTCATCCTTCAACGTTTTCTCTTATTTCTCCTCCCCTATTCTTCCTTTCCATTAAATTGTGAAATCCATCAGTGCGGGGAGGGACTGACTTTTTATTTGTTTTGTTTTGTTTTATGTTTGTTACTTTTTAAAAATATCTCCAGAGCTTAGAAACTTCCTAGCAAAAAGTGAGCACTTAATAAATACTTGTTGATAGAGGGATATCACCCATTTCTTTTATCTCCAAAACTCATGTGTTTTTTTTCCCTCCTCTGAAATAAGAAAGTATTATATACTTTCTTCTGACATTTATGAAATACTGCTTTTTAATTATGTCTTATGTCTTTGCTTCCCTCAGGTTTTAGGGAAAACATGTAACATTTATCATAGCACAAAAAGAAGGCTTTGCTCTAGAAGTACCAACTTGGGAAAGAGGATAGAAGGGGAGGATAGAAAGGGAAGATAACTTGCTCTCACTTCCTGCTCATGATAACTGTTTTCTAGTGTTTTGTTTTGTGAATTTTTTTGTCTGTCTACCTTGCCCCAGGATCAGCTTTGAGTTCTACTCCATGTGTTGACATCTCTCTCTTTTCTCTTACAAATATCTACATCATGTGTTTTGTTTTTTGTTTTGATATATGATTTGAGAGTTTAGATTTGTTTTTCTCCAAAAGGGGTATTTTGGATGAGTTAAGACAATGGAGAATTCCATCTCAACTCTGTTCAATTCCAATAAAAACACTTCTTATATCTCTGCCAGTGTAATGTAAGCTTCTTCCAAGTATAAATTATTTTTTAGATTTATACTCTTAGTGCCTAGCACAGTATCTAACACATACTAGGCACTAATAAATGCCTGTTGATTGATTTACCTTTTTTCTGCCTACCATTCTATTAGAAAAAATTCCATTGGTTTCATGTCATATTGCAAGTGAACTTTAAAATGATCTCTCTGTTATATTGGTATTCCCAAGTAGTTAAAAGAAACAGAGAAATGTCTTCAATAACTGGATAGATTCTCTGTGTAGCATTTATGGAAAGATACTAATAAGAGTAATAATACAAGTTGAAAAAACATGATGGGTTGTGATTTGTACCAGTCGAAGAAGTGCACAAACCTATGAAATCAATGATCTATCAAAAATATCGAAGAGATTTCTTGGTTCACTGCTTACAACACTATCCTGATGTAGTCAAGTTGTGGCATTTGATCCCTATATGACTTGGCTAGTCTCCTCCTGATCTAATGAGCACATATTGAACCTCTAATTCCAATTTTAGTCATAGAAGAAACTAGAATAGAGCATAGAACAAAAATGTGCAAAATGTGAGGAACAACTTAAAGTGCCTCTCTATTCTTAATGATGATTCATTCATTAGTATTATGGTATATGGACTATATCAATGATGCTGAACTAATTATATAAAGATCACCTTTATACAAATAATTTGAGTAATTAGGAGAACTAATTACCTAAATAATCTAATCTGTTGAAAAGGAGCCAATGTGGTATTAAAAAATACCAGTTTTTAATAAGATGTAAGTTTAAAACCCAATTCCACCATTTACTGGATAATTTTAGGATATCTTCTCTTAAGATCTGAAGGGTTTATTTGCTTTTCAGTAAAATAAGAGGGTTGGACTACATCAAATATCTCTTCTATCTCTACCATTCTTTGATTCTGTGATCTGGTGCAATTTATTCCAGAATTCATCATTACTAATCCTAAATATTGCCTAGCTATTTTAGATGCATTAAAAAACAAAAATGCATATTCTTTATAAATCATTAGTGTATCTGAGGGATAAATGTCTAGTCAATAGGCACAGTTACAGTGCAAGAGGATATCAATACAGCTTTGTGATACATGTGATGTGGGAAGCATTTAGAGGTCCAGGATGACCACTCATCATACCTCAGAGTACCTTGATTTTCTGTATATAACAAGAGAAGAGAGAGCAAGAATAGGAGTAGAAAAGTATGGAATGAATCAGTTATATACAAGCAGGAACCCAGCAGAAGCTAAAATAAAAGAAAGAAAATCAGAATGAACCCAGGGGTAAGAAAAATTGTGCATAAATCAACCAATCAGGGAGTGAATTGGTTCCAACAAATACCTTGTTGTAAATGAAAATATCGTATTGAAAATTGAGAATATGTTGATAAATATATATATATATATATGTGTGTGTGTATATATATATACATATATATATATATAATCCTTAAAACATAATTTGAATGTAAATATATCAATATGAATGGTCAGATTAAGAAATATATTAATTGAAATATGTTTGAGGATTTTAAATTTATTTCAGTTCTTTACTGCAAATAGAATTATATGCTCCTATAATAAAGTATTAGTATCATTTTAACTAAAGAATTTTTTTTTTGGTGAGGCAATTAGAGTTAAATGTCTTGTCCAGGGTCACATAGCTAGTAAGTATTAAGTGCCTGAGGCCAGATTTGAATTCAGGTTCTCCTGACTTCAGGAGCAGTGCTTTATCTACTGCACCATCCAGTTGCCCCATCTATAGAATTATTTAGTTATATCATTGAAAGACTAAATATAGAAATATTTCCCCATTTAAATTGAAAATACACTCTATTCAACTCTACTTAGAGAATAAATGAATTCAGAGTGCCAATTGAAGAATTTTTCCCTCTGTCTTTTTGTTTTCTTTTTTCATATTCTGAACATGGCTGATACAAAAATGTGTTTTACATAACTTCATTTGTATAATGGGTATTGTCTGTCTTGCTTTCTCAATAGGTGGGAGATGGAGTAAAAGCAAGAAGACATTAGAATGAAAAAAATCAGAGGAAAAAATAATGCATTCTAAGATAACTAATATGAGATGGATCAGGTGCTTATTAATAGATGTGTTCAATTTTTTTGGTGTAATATTATCTATAGGTAGTGAACATTTTGTACTCAAATTTTAAATAATCTGCAGTTAACCTTTCCACAAATTCACAAGTTGATTATCTTTCAAACCAAAGTAGATTTCTGATTGATGCTGCAAATAAAAGGAGAGAGAATAAAGCAGTTTTAAACACTACATTTAAGTGCACATGAAGAAGAAAAGACAAAGTATTGTCTACATTGACATTTTCATTATACTATATTTTAACTATTTTTCAGTGGCTCAAACCATTGTATACATTCCCATATATTCCTTTGTATACATTCACATGTATACAAAGCTCTGATTTAATCAGTATGGGTACTTCCTCTACTAACAAGGATCAAAACTGCCCCATACCTCAGAAAACAATTTTGTGAATTGCTTGGTCAAGGATATTCATTATTTGGTAGCCACATTTCTAGTAATGATACTTAATAGGTGAGTCCTTGAGCAAAAAAAAAAAATATAGTCCATCGCTTGTGTTCAAGTCATATAGCTCTGATGAGCATAGAGTTATCTCCATGACATGATGAAGGAAGGAAGGAAGGAAGGAAGGAAGGAAGGAAGGAAGGAAGGAAGGAAGGAAGGAAGGAAGGAAGGAAGGAAGGAAGGAAGGAAGGAAGGAAGGAAGGAAGGAAGGAAGGAAGGAAGGAAGGAAGGAAGGAAGGAAGGAAGGAAGGAAGGAAGGAAGGAAGAAAAATCTCTTGTTAGAACTGGTAGTAGTAATTTTCAAATATTTTGAAGTTATACAATTTGTGTTTGTGTGTCTATGTGTGTATGTCTATGTGTGCCCCCATCCATAATTGGAGATACTAAAAGAATAGCTAATTGAGCAGAAAGAACACTAATTGAGAATCTAGAGACCTAGATTCTAGTCTTGATTTTGCATTTTAGGTAAATCATTTAATCTCTCTGAGACTTACTTTCCTTGTTTGTAAAATAGAGGAGTTTATATAGATGATGACTCTTTTGCAGTTCTAAACCATGATAGCAAAAGTTTAAAAAACAAGTAACCAGATGTTTGTATTCTGCTCCCACACCAAGGAGCTCAGCAGGAAGTGTTATTTGCTCTTAGGAATTTGTATTTCTTCTGTTTCTAGAAAATCTGGCAGTAACCTTGGCAAGGGTTTATATTACATACCAACACACACTTCTCTTTTGAATATGAAGAAATTATTTTTTTTGTTATATCAAAGACTAACACTATATTAATATAAACTACATAGCCTGGGTATCTGTTTTATGAGTGTATATGTGCATATGGTGGCAGGGAATGAGAGATGATCAATTTTTAATAGTACAGGAAACTATATATTTTCAATCACAGTATAGCAATTATTATATTTCAAAAATTCAAAAGTTTACCTTTCATGATAGCAATACCCTTTCACACTTATTTAGGAGTTAATGTGTCTAAAAATATAACCTGATAGTTAGATTTCTGGAAATGACATTTATTAAATGAAATATTATTTAATGTTATTTCAAGGAGTTAATTCTTTGATTTCTTGAATCTGCAGTAATTAGGTATTTCTGTCAAGAAGACATTTGTGAACACCCAATTACTTATCAAGTTTAAAATTTGAAGGAAAACTCAAGTTTATATCATGGCTACAGTGAATTCAGTTCAGCATCTCCTTTACCAAAAATGAAAATTGACTATAGCACAGCTGTAAAGAGCAGTGATGAGACTGTAACCAGTTTCTTAAAAAAAAAAAAAATCTGAATCAATCTTTAACACACACAAAATGGTTAATTGCATAGTACTTTTGTACAATGGATATCAAATTTATTCCCAAAGGTTTGTCAGTAGTCAAACTAAATAATTCTGGTATCAAAGTAGCATAAAAATGCTGTAATTATTTATTTTGGCTTTGAAAAATACTAATTTCTGAGGGAAATTTGAATATACCTCTCACACCCTCCAAATTGATATGTTGTTCTGATAAAAAAATAACAATTCAGCAAAAATACCCAATACAATTGCCATGTCTGACCATATTTGCATTATTTTGTCCTAGTTGTCTCTTTCCTCTCTATTTTGAAAAGGAAGGTATATCTCAGGAATCTTTAATGCTTTTACATTTACTCAGAGTTTAATTCACATTCAGTGATCTTTTAATTTACATTGTTTTATCTTTTTATTATAACAACGTACTCAATATATATATACATATATATATATATATATATATATATATATATATATATATATATATATATATATATATATATATATATATATTTCTTTTAGTTTTACTTATTCCACTTTCCCTCCATTCATACAAATCTCCATTTTTCTCTGAATTTCCCAAAATCATCATTCAATACTATATAATAGTACTCCATTATACTTGCATATCATAAATTTTCTGTTATTTCTCAACTGATGGATACCCACTTTGTTTTATCAATTCTTTATTACTTCAAAGAGTGTTACTATTCCTACATTAGTATCTATTGGATCTTGTCTCTGTCTTTGATTTCCTTTAATTATGTGGGAGCACTGTTTGAAGGAGAAAGCTTAGATCTGGATATGGATATGGGTGTTTGAGTATGTATGATTTTGTGGGTGTTCGGAAGAACACAAAGTTTTTAAATTTAAACTTGCAATTGTCACTGATTTGCACAAAACAATGCCAGTGAAATCACAGGTTCATTCCTTGACTCTTTAGTCAAGGACAATATCCATTACTGGTGTGACAAATGAAACTTTCATCATTGAAAAAAAATAAAAGAAGCAACTTTTTCAAAGTTATTCAAAATGAAAAAAACAAGATCGATATTGAGATAGGCACACTAATTCATTCCTAGTAGGGCTATAAATTGGTTTATTCATTTTGGAAAGCAATATAAAATTATAAAAGAAAAATATCCTTTGACCTAGCAACTGAATTACTATTTTTGAACCCCAAGAAGATAATTGACAACAAGAAAATAATTCTATGTAATATAAATATATATATATATATATATATATATATATATATATATATATATATATATATATATCCATAGACTTATTTACAATTTAAAAATTTGGAAATCAACTATATGAACCATATTTAAAGCTAAACAAATTGTACCATACAAATCTAATCACATTATATAATATGGATACTGTTGTAGTATAAGAATGATGATTATAAAGAACTTTAAAAATATAGCATCATATGACATGACAAAGTAAAGAAAGCAAAATCCAAAGAACAAGATGTATACCAATTAATACAACTATGTAAATTAAGATTACTCTACATGGCAACAAAATTCTGCTCAAATAAAATAAATGACATTGGCAACATATCTGAATTGCTTATCCTCTACTGACCCTTGAAACAGCAATAATTTGAATTTGGTTTCTTTAAGATTAATACTCAAAATTGATTGTTGCAGTTGTTTTAGTCATGTCCAATTGTCTGGGACCCCATTTAGGTTTTTCTTGGCAAAGATACTGGAGTAATTTCCTAATTCATTCCCCAGATAAATTTTTACAGATGAAGATACTGAGACAAACAGGGTTAAGTGACTTGTCCAGGATCTCATATTAATTTAAATGTCTGAGGCCAGAGTTGTACTCTGAAAGATGAATCTCCATGACTCTAGTCCTGGCAGTGTATCTACTGTACCATCTAGCTGCCCTCAATAACATGAATGCTAACTCTCAATAAGTAAAATAGAAACCTTTCCTTTCTTTCTGCAAATGATATATGTAAAAAAACAAAAGTCACCTTTACCACAATTGCTAACACTCATGTTTTGTTTAACTATTTTGAGAGCATTTACTAATATTCTCTCCAAAAAGTTATTTATGATTATATTTGCTATGTCAAAATAAAATTATCCAAAAAAAGTTTCCATTTCAAACTGCTTAATACCATTTATCCAAAACAGTTGAAAAGTGAATGAACTCTAAAGAAAGTAATATTCTATATATACTTTCAAAACATACATGTATTACTTTCTTGATAAAATAACAATAGCAGATCTACTTTTTAAAATATTTTTAAATATGGGTATATATGTATATATATATATATATATATATACACATATACATATATATATATATATATATATATATATATATTCAGCATGGTTATGCTAGAAGTTGATGAATATTTAATCAGATAAAAAATAAGGCAATTCCCCTCTGATATATGAAATAATATGTTTTCACCAGCCTCTTGAATGTCCATATAAGAGCAGAGAGATTTTCAAAGAACAGTCAACAACAAAAAAAAAAAAAAAAATCAGAACTTCCAGAAACTGCTCTAACTTAAAAGGTCACTGATGTTTAGAGTAAACTAGGTAAAGAGCAGAGATAGACAATAAAATGGACAAACTGCCAATTGGTGAATTTGAACTTCTGTTTTATGTACCTTTCCACAGTCACAATTTAAACTAATCAAAACTCCTCTGATACAATGTAAAAACAGTATTATATTAGAAAATTGTTGTGTTTGTAGTAATTCAGAGTAATGAAAAGGCTAAATCTGGCCAATTGACACGTCTTGTTTTTATTAGTTTTTCAGTTTTATAAATTGGAATTTGAGGACTTTGTCATCAATGCAATAATATCATGTTTTAGCAGAGGAAAGAATAAAAAGTGATGCTTTTTCTTTGTTTCCAATAATTTACCTTCTTCTTCTAACTGAATGATTCATACAGATTATGCAGCCTTTATTATAGTTTTGATATAGAGAAGAAAGAAATCACCAATGTATTTTCTAATTTCTGAAGCAAAAACAAAGCAAATTTCTTTCCATTTTTTCAGGAAGGAATTACCTTTTTTAAAACTTCATTTCTTTCAAAACTTTTAAATTATATAGATATTTAATTGTTGCAAAATAAATTTGACAAGAAAAATACAATGGGGATATTGATTTGATGGTTTATCACATGAAAGTCCAATATTTACTACAAACACAGAAGGAATTTGGGGAAGCTACAGAATCATTTTCATTTTTAAAAACTGATGAAGTATCACCAATGTTGTTTTTTGTATTGTTGAATATCATGCCCTCAATTGAATCCTACATTGTAATGTAGAAAAACATTTTAGCAAAAAGTAGTTCAACTAACAAAGCAACTAAATCTAATAGTGTACATAATATTCTGTACCCCAAATCTCTTACTTCTATGGGGAGAAGGAATGTCTGTTCTCCAGAACTGAAAATGTTCTTTGTGCCACAATTCAGTAAATTATTCATAGTGTAACTGGTTATCATATAGAAAATAATAATAATAGTGTTTCTATATGTTTTAAAGTTTATAAAGTTTTATGTACATTTTGTATATATTATGTACATTATCTCATTTTAGTGTATATGCATTTAATTGCTGAATGGCCTTCAATAATTCATACAGTATCTTTAAGTAATTTGTCATCTAGAAGCAGTTTTTAAACCTGCACAATAATAGTCAAATGGATCTGTTGATTTTGCCAATCTAAAAATTTTTTCCAATAATGCTGATCACAACTTGTATTTGCTCATCCTTTAAGATTCTTACCCATATTAATCCAAAAGTCATCCCAAAGGATAAAGGACTGTCCATTGGGAAGTCTATTTACAGTTGGAGCCCCTTTAGGGACCCAGATGGAATGAGGGACCAAAAGAAGTAAAGTCTGTTGTGTTTCATAGAATTGTTATTCAGATCAAGTGGTGCCAGGAAGAAGGGAGAGTTCTGACTTGGGAATTGACAGGGGGAACTCTTGGGAAACTGGAAAGTAGTTCATATTTAAATTCCCTAAAGCTGGGGAAAGGGTTTTAGGATGCTATTCCTCTGAGAGAGTGGGTCAGACTATATGAGCTTCCCCAGAGCTTCTTCACATAGCAAGGTAAGGAGATTACTTAAATTCATTTACAGATATCTATCCAAATATATGTTGACATCTGGACAATAGACATTCTTCATCTACTTGTGAAGGAATAAGGCAAGTTCCTCCATATGATTGCAAATCTCTTCTGAGATTTTCTGCATTGTTCTTGAGCTTAAATGCAATCAGCATAGTTCCATATGCAAACAGAAATATCTGGAGAACTTCATCATCTAACTTAATAAGGCCTAAGAAGAGAATCTTGAGAAAAGCAAAGCAGCTAAATTTTTTTTTTTAATATGAAATGACTTATTTTGAAGAGTAAGAGAAAGCAGTACAAGGAGGCTAAGGTAATGAGAATAAAGTGTTTCACAAACATTAAAGTGCTATATTAATAAATGTCTGTCACTATTGTTACTATTATTATTGTTGTTAGAATATAGGAAAGAAAACTAAGTTAAGTGTTCCTATTTGTTTTATTTTTAGTATTGAAGAGAGAAGCAGAGTTCTTATTGCAATATAGTCTGTCTCACACCAGCTTTTCAGCTTATATTTCTCAAGCAAAATGGTTTAGGGAATAATCTACAGATGTTTCACAAGTGTTAAATTCCTTTATGTTACTAGATTTTATGGTCAACATATGCCTCTTCCAATAGTCAGGATATGTACCCAAAGTATATTAACAATATACCTACATTTCTGAAAGAGAGACTGTAATTGAACAAATGGGAATAAATTTCATCATTTTCATGGCCTTTCTGGTCAGCTTTATCCTCTTAGGTATAAATTAGAGTGGCAGATGTACTGGAAGATTTTTGTGCTGACATAAAAATGTAAGATGGTTGGTTCCAACTAAATTGTTAGCCAGACAGATTTGACTCAATATTCACAGCCAGAATGGCTGTGGGGGTTAATATTGAGTAGAATTTTGAAACAAAAGATCATTCACCCAATAACTTACCTGTCTTCCTCCCCTCCCTTCTCTGAAATCTCCAAAAATTAGTTTAAATCCAAGTCAGCCTTAGGGACACAAATTTGGGCTCAGATTGGTCAACTTAGATTTGGAGAGATTCCAAAGTAAATTAAAGACCAAATCATTTTCAGTCTGTGTAGTACTTAGGGTACCAGATAAATTGTAAGACCTTTTAAGTGTAGATCTATTGCAAGAAATGGTTTGATCCAAAAATTTGAAAGCCCATGGGCCCAACCTAGAATAAATCTAGAACTAGAGTTGGCTTCAAATTCCAGGTATTTCATATGACCAGAGATTGGCCAAGTCCTGTCCCCTAGCATAGAGCCTAGTGCATAGTAGTTTTAAATAAATGCATGTTTTCTTCCTTCCTTTCTTCTTTTGTTCCTTACTTCCTTCACTATCCCAATCCTATGCCCTGTGTTTAGAACTATGTTTTAGTTAAAAATTGAGCTAGCTTTCAGAAATAAAAATACCCATTCACTCTCCTGCTTATCACCCATCAATGTGTGTGTGTGTGTGTGTGTGTGTGTGTGTGTGTGTGTGTGTGTGTGTGTGTGTGTGGTGTGTGTATTTAAAGTTATAAAGCCTTTCCTCCTCATCTCCAACTCTTGGAATCCCAGCTCCCTTTAAGACAACCATCAAAATCTACTTTCTACAAGAGTATTCCCCTATTTGCTCCAGTAGTAATTTCATCATCATCTCCTTCCCCACACAAAAATTATTTTGTATTTATTTTGTATTATTTTATATTCCCTTTGTGGTTTCATAAAATATTAATCTGCTATATAAAATATACTATGTTAAGCACTTTAGCAGATACAAATTTTAGCTAGGACATGGTTCTTACCTTCATGGAAATTACAATAGTATATTAAAGACACAAGACCTATATTTCCAAGTTCCTATTACATAGCATAATTATATAGTAAACCATAGGTGAAAACATTGATAGTGTTATAAATGCTTCATACTTTGTAATATTTGCATAGAAATGCCCACAACCCACCCTTAGTTCATTAAGACAGTGATGCCCAATTACCTAGGGAGCTCCAAGATTTTGAAGAAAAAGGAAAATTTTAATTTTTTAAAAGATTTCTTCATCAACTCCATTTTAAACATAGCATTATACTGAAATGTCTGAAGAGAAAAAGTGCCATAATCTTCCTTCTATCCTAGTTTTCCAGACCTTTTTCAAGAAATATAATCTTCCACACAGTGGGTTTTATATGTATATTTGAAGAGAAAAGAGAACATGAAATCTTTCATTACTATTGCCTCTCCTCATCTCTCTACTTTGAGAATTATACTAGATTTTCTACCAGAAAATGGAGTTTGGTGTAAAACTTTGCAGTTTACTGAAAAAGTCAAATGTGTTTTCTGAGCAGCTCCCACGGCACTAAAAACAACTGTCCCCTGGGCTCAGGGACTAGAAGAAATCATCATATGCCTAAAGGAAATTGGGTAATTGTTCTAATGAAAAGCAACCCAGAAAATGTACCTGATCTATTTTTTCTACTTCAGTTTTGTTAAGGTTCTATGTTAGCCTGTTTCTGGAAATTCATGCTTGTGGTCTGTCCATCTAATGATATTAGAAGAGTAAAAAGAACATGTCCTTGTGAAAAGGTAGAAATACTAACATATGTGAGGTTAAAGCAAATTTAGTTAGCCAGAATGAATTTTAATAGTCAAAATTGATTTTGAAAATTTGCTTCAGGAATTCATTAATACATAAAGGTTCTAAGAAAGAATTAACTATATCATTATATATTATAATATATATATTATCAATTAACTATATATAACATCCATCAAGAATTAACTATTTAAGGAAGAAATGTGTCATAATGGGAAAAGCACAGACTTTAGGTCATAAGACCTAAGTTCAAATCCAACCTCTGACATTTATCACTTGTGTCATCTTGGATAAGTTCAATGGAAGTTTTAGAACATGTATAGATACCATCAGTTTTCAAAGTAATGTCATCTATCTGAAAGACACTAAGGTCATTCTTCTGAGAAAGCAGGATCATTCATTAATATCTTCCTTTTGCATGGTTGGAAAGATCCTTTTACTACTGATTACATAGCCACAAGTTTTTATGTCTTCATCTGTGATTCTTGCTGCATTTCTATATGAATGAATGAGGCAATCTCATGATTCACGGTTAGACAATATAGTAAAGAGGGAGTCTTATATGGATCCGAGAAGCATTCTTGAATCTTTGGCCATTTTGTTCATTCTTTTTCCATCTTAAGTGCAGAAAGCAGAATCTCTGATCTGGCATGGGACTACGAGCCGTGGGGACTCAGGAGTGCAGGAATCTGGACTGGAATTGCAGCTAGCAAGCCCCAGACTCTAGTACAGCAGTAACTAATAGTGCTTCAAACCTAATCTACAACTCCTACTTCTAACCTCTATGCTGAGGTGGTAAAGAGGTATATTAGATGGACAACTGGGTAGTACAGTGAATAGAATATGGGGTCAGAAGTCAGGAGTACCTGAATTGAAAGATACTTACTAGCTATGTGACCCTGGGCAAGTCATTTAATCCTGTTTGTCCTAATTTCTTCATCTGTAAAATGAGTTGGAGAAGGAAATGGTAAGCCATTCCAGTATTTTTGTCTAGAAAACTGGTCACAAAGTCAGATTAAACTGAAACAATATAACAATCAACAACTGTAAGCATCTTTTCTATTGAACAAAATGTTTCTATATTTGTTATTGCTATATCTTTTAAGTAAATATCCCTTTGTAAAACTTAGTCTTATGTTAAGTGGTAAAATATAACTCAGGATTGAGCCAGTGACAGAGACTATCTAGTCTCCTCAAGGTACCTGATCCCACTGTAAATGAAAGAAGAAAATATAGAATAGTATAGAAGAGTGGAGTAAGAGTCAGTCTTGTTATATGAATTATTTAACTTCCTTGGATTTTAGTTTTCCCTTTTTAAAAAATGAAAATGTTGAATTTGATGGTTTCTGAGGGCCATAGTTGAGAAAAGTAATTTGTCTGCGACCTCACAATCAGTCTCAAGAGTTGAGATCTGAATCTAGGTCTTCATAATTTCAAATCCACCATTTGGAGTTCCTGATTCTTGTTTATACTACCTACTACAAGCCTGAATGGTTTAGCAAAATTTAGGTTCAAGGTTTGAAAATAAAGTTTAATCAAGTCCTCAGAAAGAGGTCATATAATTCAGCACCCAATTGGGGAAATCTGGGAAAATACATAGAAATGATTTAGAAGAGGAATGGAGAGATTAATTATACTGTAAGTATGAGTTTTCAAATAATGACTGCAAAGACATATATGGTCTCAGAAATCTTAATGTTGTAACTTAGAATATTCAAAATGCTAGGTTCCTGTTTATTTTCATATTTATGTTCTTTAAATATGTAGCTAATAATTTTGCCTGGTTCCCTCTTGTAGTTGCTTGTATTCTAGGTGATCAATCAAAAGTACAATAAAAAGTCTGTTGAAAGGGCAAGAAATAACTTTTCATGACAATGTCTCAGCTATATATGATTTGTTTCATAAAATTGAGGTCCTAAGTGACAATTCTGTTTTTGACCTTGTATTCATCCCAGGTTTTATGTCTGCACTTATAATGAGTTGCCTTATCTTCATCTCAGTCACTTCGGTTCCATGGCCTGTCATTATCTCTTTCTTGATTTTGTTGTGGTTGTGGTTGTGGTTGTGGTTGTGGTTTGAGTCAATGATTTGCTAGGGCTTGTTCTTTTAAACCAGTCTGCTATTATCTGATATAGATAGCATTTTTTTTTCCCTTTAGGCATTTTCACTTCACAGTTCCACTGAGCAGAGAAAATGTCACCTGGAATACATAAATTTAGATTTTTCTTTTCTGTTCTTATTTTGAAAGGAACATTTTCAGCCTAGAGATACCAAGTATTTCAGGAGGGGGGGGAGAGAATAATTATTAGGCTAAGAGAGTAACAGATGAGAAACTTCTAAATGTGACAATTACAGTTACTTAATAGGTTTTCTATTAAAAACCCATTTTAAAATATCTTTTCATCTGATAGGCTAGCAAAATCTGATGGACCATGTGGTCCAATTCTCTAATTTTACAGATTGAGAGCCAGAGAGACCAAATTATTTCCCTGAAGTCAAAAAGTAAACAGAAGAGTCAGGATTTGAACCCATGTCCTATCTCTCTAAATGCAATACTTTTTCCCATGCACTATCTATTGCCTTCAAAGTATTTTAAACGTTTATTGGTTCAATTTAATTTAGAAATCTTTTATTAATTTTCTTCTGTGTAGACTACTGTGCTAAGGACTAAAGTATATGCAGAGCTTTAATAAATCACAATCTCATGAACTTTTAATTCCAATTGAAAAACAAAAAATATAGAGAGATAACTTTAATCTAGATAATATAGGAGAATCCATGAATAAGATTTAAAACAAAGTACCAAATAACATTTAAAGGGGGAAAAGTTGTTACAGACAGAATAATCATGTAAGAATCTAGAGAGAAGGTGGCATTTGAGCTGTGTTTTAATTTAAAATAACATGTAAGAATAATGTATAAGAGCCACCCAAGAGGCCTTTTCACATTGGCAACACTTCCCCACCACCACCACTACCCAATTCTTTTTCAATTAATGAGTGCCACTGGAGAATCTTCATTTGAACTTTCCCCCCACCCCTCAGTCATTCACATTTCCAACCACTCAGCTATTGACTTTACATTAGGGCCTTCCCCTTCTTCTTTCAAAACTCTTTTGTCTTCTTTCCCACCCCTACCCTTAAATAATAAACTCCTTGAGAAAAGATTCTGTCTTTCTTTTTATGTATATTTGTATTCCCAGTGTTTAGCATCTTGCCTGAAACTTGTAAAAGTTACTTTGCAAATAAACATTTGTTAAGGCCTACCTGGTGCCAAGTAAGCACAAAATACTACAAAAAATAAAGACCAATCCTACCCTCAGAGAGTTTGCAATTTCATGGAGGAAGACAATATACATTAAAAAAAGTTTAGTAAATGTTATATTTAATTTAATCTGAGGAGAGAAAGAGAGAGAATTCCAGTTCTGAATAGAGGCAGGAAAGTCCTTATGTGAGAGATAAAAGGTTACAGTGAATGAAAGGAGTTGGATAAAATAAAATTGAGAATTTGGACTAATTGATGGGAACAGTTGTTCTCCCAAAAAACAATATTCTTGGGAATATCCATTACCCATATAATAGTAATTTTCAAATAATTCAAATATAACAAAATAAACAAAGCTAAAACTGGTCTACAATAATTGTAGCTTTCTTTGATTATTAGGAAGGCATATGTCTTATTTTTTAATATCTCAGAATCATGAATATGATCATTATGAATATTAATTATCCTTAATCTATAAGACAAAAATAATTTTGGTAATTTTAGCTTTCTAACTACTTGGAATATGAACACATAAAAGTTTCATAGATATCTTGATCTTTACCACAGCACACTTGGATTACTGCAATAATAACTTAAACAAGTGAATTATTTCCAGTCTCTACACCCTGAAGGGCAAGTTCTCCCCTTCTTCCTTCTTCATATAATTGAAACATAGTCTTTCTTAACATCACTTTTTTTACATATTAAACTTAAAAACATTCCTTATTTTCTATTATGTAAAATTCAAACCAACAACTAAATGCATAATTGATTCTCACACTACTTATTATAATTCCCCATTAAACCCTAAAATATCCAGGAAAGTAGTTCTCTTTGCCATATTCCCTTAGATGGTTTGTCTCCTCATCTAGTATGCCCTCTTCTTTTTTCTTATTCTATTTAACAAGCTTATCAAGGGCCAGTTAAAATTCCAACTTCTTTCTGAAGACTTTTCTAACTATTCTACAACATAGATCATCCCTTTCTCTGTTTTCCAGGAACATTTATAAACTGCATCATACAATTTTACTGTGCAAAAAGCTCAGTGTTTTAGGCATTAATAATGTATTCTTAACAAGATGATACATTCTTTGAGGGCAAGAGGTATATTTTTTATTTCTTATATTTCTTACCCTACTCAGGAATATCCATACAGATATTCAAGAAATGTCTACCTATTGATGGATTTTAAGTAATATATTTATGGGTAGTAGGTGACTCAGTGGAAAGAGAACGAGGGCTGGAGTCAGGAAAACATGAATTCAAAACCAGCCTAAGACAATTACTATCTGTGTGACCATAGAAAAATCACTTAACCATATTTGCCTCAGTTACCTCTTTTGTAAAATGAGCTAGAGATGGAAATAGAAAATCACACTAATATCATTGTTGAGAAAACCCCAAATGGGGTCACAAATAGTCAGACACAACTGGCCAACAATAAAAAAAAAAAAAGAAGAAAATCTTTGAGAAATGATGAATTAGCTAAAATACTGATGATGACTAAGCTAGTCACTGTTTCATTCCAACTACCATACCTACAATTGATTTGGCAACTGCTAAATACTAGCTGATTGCTTTAGTTTATTTTGTACACTAAATTTTGTTTTAGGGATAAGAAGAATTAGAAATCTCTGAAGAAGGTAACAGTAATATGTTCTAGAATACAGACCTTCAAGAACTAATGAAGTGATTAAGATTGACATTTATGAACCAATTGAGGAATGGGTGAGTCAAAACTAACTCATTTGAACAAATACCTAACAAAACAACAACTTTTAAACATCAAAACTATCCAGTGGATTGATTGTAGTCAATTTCCTCAAAAAAAAAAAAAAAAAAAAGTTTTTTTTACAACAAAAAAAGGAGACTGGATATTTTGTTTGTTTTGCTTTATATTACATGAGGGAAGTAAGTACTGGTCCTATCCCTGATCCTGCATTATCATCCTTGATGTTTTTTGTTTTGCTTTTTTGGTTGTTTTTTTTTTTTTTTTTTTTTTTGCTTTGTATTAAAAAAAAAATCCAAGGGAAATTATATTTTAGGAATAATGTATACTTAGTCCTAATCTTGAGATTTAGTGAACCTATTTTTTCCAATTGGTCTTTTTTTTTCTCTGAGAGGTATGAAAGCTAAATAATAGAATCTATGCAAAGCTTATTAATAATAAAGTGATTTAGAAACTATATTCTCATTTAATTCATTAATTATATCAAACAACTAGAAGGTGCAGTGGACAGAGTTAAGAACAAAAGACCTAAGTTTGAATCCCACTTCAGATACTCACTATCTATGTAATAGTAGCCATACCACTTAACCTCTTTGAACTTCAATTTCCTTATCTGTAAAATGGATATAATAATAGCACTTATCTCCCAGGGTTGTTATAGAGATCAAATTGGTTAATATATGTAAAGTACCTTGTAAACACTGATATGTAACATGCTAAATTAATTTTGACAATTATTAAGTAATTATTGATTATTTATTATTATTTTAAAGGATTTGTTATGTATAATTAGTGTAATTATCCATTTAGCTATGATAAATTAGTAGTAGTATTATTATAATATCATATAATAATGATAAATCTAGATGGTTATGGAGCAACTGAAAGAATTTAGATAAAATGTTAGGACATAGTGATGAAGGCTCTAAAAATACTTTGGAAGTACTTTTAATAGTCTAGAGTCTACTTTGTGGCAAGGGAATAACTCTAGTTATCAATCAAGCTTCCATTTTGCCTCACTCTGACTGGGATGCATCCTTATGTTTGAATATAGGTAGTTAGATAACCTAATCCTGTTTTCTGAAGTCACAGTCTCCCAGACAAGAGTCAGAGGGCAGACTGATATTTAGTGACTCAGCAATTGACAAGCTTTTCCCCCAGAATTTTGTCCCCTCTGCCCTCCCCGACAGATTTCCCTGAAGAAAATTATTATTCTCTCTTTACTCACTGAAGTGTACATAGAGATTCTCACCATCCCCAGAGAGTATTAAG
Organism: Sminthopsis crassicaudata; assembly: GCF_048593235.1. Classification (NCBI taxonomy): domain Eukaryota; kingdom Metazoa; phylum Chordata; class Mammalia; order Dasyuromorphia; family Dasyuridae; genus Sminthopsis; species Sminthopsis crassicaudata. The sequence goes on along the minus strand of NC_133620.1, from coordinate 86,014,789 downwards.
TAGAAAATGAATCCTGAGCTTCTTCTTCCTTGAGAGTGACTCAAATGGAACAGAGGAAAGACAAAGCTATCTCTACTGATCCCCTCTCAATTCTGGTGCCTTCCTTCTGTTGATTATGTCCAATTCAATCTGTCTATGTCTTACTTGAACATAGTTATTTCCATGTTTCCTGCCGCATCAAAATATGTACTTCTTGAGATCAGGGACTATTTTTATTTTTATGTTTTTATTTTATAATCTTTCTTTGTGATAGTTTCTGACATATATCAGATACTTAATGCTTCTTGACTTGATTTGACTCTCTAGACAATGGAATCTCCCCACTCTGAAACTATTCTTTCAGTTGCTATTTTATTCTGTAGCAGCTGAGTTGTAAAGGGCCCATTCAAATAATTTTTGAATGATTAATTCTGGAATTTTACCAGAAATCGATGTATAACTCATAGTGTTTTATCTATATTTTATTCTTCATAATCTTGCCTTTCCATGAAAATCAGGACATTTGCTCCCTTTTCAGTATTTCTGAGCCTTTCCCAATTCTCCACAATCTTTCCATAATCACTATTGACTGTTCAGCTTAGCTCATTAAATTTTATACATATCAATAAAGCATATTCATAATTTTCCTTGAAATATAAAGGTATTTAATGCATCATAGGACTGTCAAACACATAAACTTACAGAGACATTTTTAGTTTAACACAAATATAAATTGATTGAAGATAATAACAATAAAATCAGAATATAATTTTTAACATTAACCTTAAAAAACAGGAGAGGACAGTGATGGAGACCAGGATATCAAGAAGCCCTGAGTTCAAGAATGTGACAACTTTAAATTCACTTTGATAGTTTGGCAAATATATGATCTTATTAATGAGTACTCTTTTCTTGAATATAGATATACAACCTATCAATGCATAAAACAATAAGTGTCTATTAAACAATTACTATATACCTATTTGCATGTTCTCACAAGTCTTATCAATGTTTTCCAATAATTACTCCCTTGATAATATACCTCATATATTCCAGGTTTCCTCTATTCTTTTTTATCATTTTGTAGATACCCCAAGTACATTCAAACTCTTCATAAACTACTCCTGCATCTTGCTATGTGAACTTCTTGCTTGTTCCTTCAATCCTCCCTTTACTTGATGAGATTTTTTTGTATCATGTCTTACATAAGTCACCATTGATAATATACTACAAGCTGCTTATAAAAATTATTACTGCCTGGATCATTTACTATTTGAAGTCTTCAAATACGGAATTTTGCATGATTCACAGGCCAAATAGAACAAGTAGGACAGTATACAGCCTATTTTTAAAATGGGATTTGTGTGTGTGTGTGTGTGTGTGTGTGTGTGTGTGTGTGTGTGTGTGTGAGACAAAGCTGGTTGAAATAATAGAAAAAACTGCCCAGTTTTATTAATGCAATTATCTTATTATTAAGATTATCTTAATTATCTTAATTTTATTTTATTATAGATAAATCATATTGTCCATGTGTAGTAACCATCCAACATGTAATTATTGATAGATTAGAGATTGTACAATCATAATTTGTGACCATATGTGGAGATAAATAAAATTGGAAAGAACCCCAGAAGCCTTCAAATCCAATTCTCTGGTTTTATACACAATCAAAATGAACCTCCTATTTTTAACCCTCCATTGCAATCTGGCCCTATGTCAGGGTAACCACTAAGAAGTATATGTACATTCCCAAGATTTCAATAGCCACTGGTATCATGAAGTATGTATAAAGGCCTCTAGGATTGTTTGAGAAGTCCTAAGAGAAGAACACTAGAAGAAGGAAGAGAAAGTAATATGAGTTTGAGGGCACATCCTCCATTTTAGGAACAGATGAAGAGGGATGGTATTTCACTCTTTGAGGCAGAGAGACTATGAGAATCAATTGCTATGAGTGGTGCTGGAGGTAAGGATAAGGAGTCATTGTGGATCTGAACAAATCCGATTAAGTAAAACTGCCTTCTCAAGGACATTACTTGTTAACCCACAGAAAATTTGTAAAAACTGCATTCACACATCCTAGCTCCAGAATTCAAGCAGGAAAGTTATTTCTTTACCCTATATTCAGAAGCTTACATTGACTGCAATATTTCCAATAGATTCACTGATACTCTTCCCTATAGGCTTTCTGTCTCCCTTCATTGATACTGGACAGAACCTTGCTAGGTAAAATAATTTAGTCTACTAACTTTGTAGTTAAGCTTAAATTTGGGCTGATAGAAGTTTGAAGAAAATAAAATGTTTGGAACCATAGCATGGGATACATTTAGTTTCCCCTCAATGAGAAATAAGAATTTTCTCAGGAAACTCACAAACTTGGTAGAGTTGGCTCCAAAAACTTCTTTACTAAATTAGCCCAAGGTAATAAGCAAGAAAAATAAACAAAAAAGCAAGGGTAGTGATCTAGAATCTTACCCTTTATTCCCTTATACCACACAAACACACACACACCAAGGATTAAAGGGAAATAAAAGAGAAAGAGAGAGAGAGACAGAGACAGAGACAGAGAGACAGCGACAGAGAGAGACAAAGAGAGACTATGCAATTTGTGATTGTCTTTCTGGGCTCCTCCACTAATGCCATCTGAACCTATTAAAAATATTCCAGAGCTTGATGCAGTCAAGAAAATGTCATTGATAAATAGTGGTATCTTTCATTCCAGTAACAAGTACCATTCCTTGATATTGACAATTAGAGAATCATTCAACAAGTTATATTTCTTGATGTATGTATCAAGGAATATTGTATGATCTTAACATATAAATTGTTGACAGCTTATTGGAAGAGAGTATTTAAGGTCCTATTATTTTTATAGAGTCAAAAATCAACAAATAATAAGCATAGTGTAATCTCATTAACTTTTTTTTTTTTTTTTTTTTTTTTTTTCTGACAAAATTCAACTTTATTATTCAAATAAACAAATATTCAAAGGACCAGTCCCAAAGAATACTGATTAATGGTTTGATATACACTTTGAAGAAGATCTCTAGTGGATTACCAATTTTTTTTTTTTTTTTTTTTTTTTTTAATTTTTTATTTTATTTTATAATTATAACATTTTTTAACAGTACATATGCATGGGTAATTTTTTACCACATTATCCCTTGCACTTACTTCTATTCAGATTTTTTCCCTTCCTCCCCCAACCCCCTCCCCCATATGGCAAGCAGTCTTATATATGTTAAATATATTACAGTATAATTTAGATACAATATATGTGTGTAGAACCGAATTTTTTTGTTGCACAGGAAGAATTGGATTCAGAAGGTAAAAATAACAGTTTACATTCATTTCCCAGTGTTCCTTTTCTGGATGTAGCTGGTTCTGTCCATCATTAATCAATTGCAATTGGATTAGCTCTTCTCTATGTTGAAGATATCCACTTCCTTCCTCGTACAGTATCATTGTTGAAGTGTGTAATGATCTTCTGGTTCTGCTCGTTTCACTTACCATGAGTTGAGGTAAGTCTCTGCAAGCCTCTCTGTATTTCTCGTGTTGGTCATTTCTTACAGAACAATAATATTCCATAACATTCATATACCATAATTTACCCAACCGTTCTCCAATTGATGGACATCCATTCATCTTCCAGCTTCTAGCCACTATGAAAAGGGCTGCCACAAACATTTTGGCACATACAGGTCCCTTTCCCTTCTTTAGTATTTCCTTGGGATATAAGCACAGTAGTAGTATGGCTGGGTCAAAGGGTATGCACATTTTGATAACTTTTTGGGCATAATTCCAGATTGCTCTCCAGAATGGTTGGATTCTTTCACAACTCCACCAACAATGCATCAGTGTCCCAGTTTTCCCACAGCCCCTCCAACATTCATCGTTATTTGTTCCTGTCATCTTAGCCAATCTGACAGGTGTGTAATGATACCTCAGAGTTGTCTTAATTTGCATTTCTCTGATCAATAGTGATTTGGAACACTCTTTCATATGAGTGGAAATAGTTTTAATTTCATCATCTGAAAATTGTCTGTTCATATCCTTTGACCATTTATCAATTGGAGAATGGCTTGATTTCTTATAAATTAAAGTCAATTCTCTGTATATTTTGGAGATGAGGCCTTTATCAGAACCTTTAACTGTAAAAATTTTTTCCCAATTTGTTACTTCCCTTCTAATCTTGTTTGCATTAGTTTTGTTTGTGCAGAAACTTTTTAATTTGGTGTAATCAAAATGTTCTATTTTGTGATCAATAATGGTCTCTAGTTCTCCCTTGGACACAAACTCCTTCCTCCTCCACAAGTCTGAGAGGTAAACCATCCCATGTTCCTCCAATTTATTTATGATTTCGTTCTTTATGCCTAAATCTTGGACCCATTTTGATCTAATCTTAGTATGTGGTGTTAAATGTGGGTCCATGCCTAGTTTCTGCCATACTAATTTCCAGTTTTCCCAGCAGTTTTTGTCAAATAATGAATTCTTATCCCAAAATTTGGGATTTTTGGGTTTGTCAAAGATTAGATTGCTATTTTTATTCACTATCTTGTCCTGTGAACCTAACCTATGCCACTGATCAACTAGTCTATTTCTTAGCCAATACCAAATGGTTTTGGTGACTGTTGCTTTATAATATAGCTTTAAATCAGGTACACTTAGACCACCTTCCTCTGACTTTTTTTTCATTAGTTCCCTTGCAATTCTTGACCTTTTATTCTTCCATATGAATTTTGTTGTTATTTTTTCTAGGTCATTAAGATAGTTTCTTGGGAGTCTGATTGGTATAGCACTAAATAAATAGATTAGTTTGGGGAGTATTGTCATCTTTATTATATTCGCTCGGCCTATCCAAGAACATTGAATGTCTTTCCAATGATTTAAATCTGACTTTATTTTTGTGGCAAGTGTTTTGTAATTTTGCTCATATAATTCCTGACTCTCCTTTGGTAGATATATTCCCAAATATTTGATACTGTCGACTGTTATTTTGAATGGAATTTCTCTTTGTATCTCTTGCTGTTGGTTTGTGTTGGTAATGTATAAAAATCCTGAGGATTTATGTGGATTTATTTTGTATCCTGAGACTTTGCTAAAATTCTGAATTATTTCTAATAGCTTTTTAGCAGAGTCTTTGGGGTTCTCTAAGTATACCATCATGTCATCTGCGAAAAGTGACAATTTGATTTCTTCATTTCCTACTCTAATTCCTTGGATCTCTTTCTCGGCTCTTATTGCCAAGGCTAGAGTTTCTAGTACTATATTGAATAGTAATGGTGATAGTGGGCAACCTTGTTTCACTCCTGATCTTACAGGGAAAGGTTCTATTTTATCACCATTACATATGATGTTTACTGAAGGTTTTAAATATATGCTCCTTATTATTTTAAGGAATAGTCCATTTATTCCTATACTCTCAAGCGTTTTTAGTAGGAATGGATGTTGGATTTTATCAAATGCCTTTTCTGCATCTATTGAGATGATCATATGGTTTTTATTAATTTGATTATTAATATGGTCAATTATACTAATAGTTTTCCTAATATTAAACCATCCCTGCATTCCTGGTATAAATCCCACTTGGTCATAGTGTATTATCCTGGGGATGATTTTCTGAAGTCTATTTGCTAATATCTTATTTAAGATTTTAGCATCAATATTCATTAAGGAAATTGGTCTATAGTTTTCTTTCTCAGTTTTCGATCTACCTGGTTTAGGTATCAGTACCATGTCTGTGTCATAGAAGGAATTTGGTAGGACTCCTTCAATCCCTATTTTTTCAAATAGTTTACATAGCATTGGAGTTAGTTGTTCTTTAAATGTTTGGTAGAATTCACCTGTAAATCCATCTGGTCCTGGGGACTTTTTCTTAGGAAGTTGGTTAATAGCTTGGTCTATTTCTTTTTCTGAGATGGGACTATTTAGACTACTTCTTCTTCTGTTAATCTGGGCAAGCTATATTTTTGAAGGTATTCTTCCATTTCATTTAAGTTATTGAATTTATCGGCATAAAGTTGAGCAAAGTAGCTCCTAACTATTGTTCTAATTTCCTCTTCGTTAGTGGTGAGTTCACCCTTTTCATTTTCAAGACTATCAATTTGCTTTTTCTCTTTCCTTTTTTTAATCAGGTTTACTAAGGGTTTGTCTATTTTGTTGGTTTTTTCATAAAACCAACTCTTAGTTTTATTAATTAATTCAATAGTTTTTTTACTTTCAATTTTATTAATCTCACCTTTTATTTTTTGAATTTCAAGTTTTGTGTTTGTCTGGGGGTTTTTAATTTGTTCCTTTTCTAGCAATTTTAGTTGTAAACCCAATTCGTTGGCCCTCTCTTTCTCTATTTTATGCAGGTAGGCCTGTAGAGATATAAAACTTCCCCTAATTACTGCTTTGGCTGTATCCCACACATTTTGGTATGATGTCTCATTATTGTCATTTTCTTGGGTGAAGTTATTAATTATGTCTATGATTTGTTGTTTTACCCAATCATTCTTTAGTATAAGATTATTTAGTTTCCAATTATTTTTTGGTCTATTTTCCCCTGGCTTTTTATTAAATGTTATTTTGATTGCATTATGGTCTGAAAAGGATGCATTTACTATTTCTGCCTTACTGCATTTGATTTTGAGGTTTTTATGCCCTAGTATATGATCAATTTTTGTATAGGTTCCATGAACTGCTGAGAAGAAAGTATATTCCTTTCTGTCTCCATTTAGCTTTCGCCAAAGATCTATCATATCAAACTTTTCTAGTATTCTATTTACCTCTTTGACTTCTTTCTTATTTATTTTGTGGTTTGATTTATCTAATTCTGAGAGTGCAAGGTTGAGATCTCCCGCTATTATAGTTTTGCTATCTATTTCCTCTTGCAGCTCTCTTAATTTCTCTTTTAAGAATTTAGATGCTGCACCACTTGGTGCATACATGTTTAATATTGATACTGCTTCACTATTGATGCTTCCCTTTAGCAGGATATAATGCCCTTCCTTATCTCTTTTAATTAGATCAATTTTTGTTTTTGCTTGATCTGAGATGAGGATGGCTACTCCTGCTTTTTTGGTTTTGCCTGAAGCATAATAGATTCTGCTCCACCCTTTTACTTTTAGTTTGAATGTCTCATCCTGTTTCAGGTGTGTTTCCTGTAAACAACATATAGTAGGATTCTGACTTTTAATCCAGTCTGCTAACTGCTTCCTCTTTATGAGGCAGTTTGCCCCATTCACATTTATGGTTAGAAGGACTAATTCTATATTGCTTGCCATCCTATTAACCCCTGCTTATGCTTTTCCCCTTTCCTTCCCTTTTACCCTCCTATCCAGTATTAAACTGGTAAACACCACTTGCTTTTCACAGCCCTCCCTTTTTAGGATCCCTCCCCCACCTTAAAGATCCTCCCCTTATTTTACCCCTTTTCCTCGAAATTACTGTATTCCCTTCCCCCTAGCTTACTCCTTCCCTTTCACTTTTCAATGAAGTGGAAGAAGTTTCACCATAAATCGAATATGTCTATTGATACACGCTATGTTCATCTCCCTCCTTTCTTTCTCTCAGATATAATAGGTTACCTTTGCCTCTTCATGAGATGTAGTACCACCACTTTATACTTTTTTATGATATAATCTCCTTTCCACCTCTAGTTTCTAAGACAAATTGTACATATGTTCTTTACATATTTTTTTGACAGAAGTATAGTTCTCAAGATTTCTTTTTACCTTTTTTAGAAGTCTCTTGAGTTCTGTATTTGAAGATCAAACCTCTTATGTAGGTCTGGTTTTTTCATCAAAAATAGATGGAATTCATTTATTTCGTTAAATGTCCATCTTCTTCCCTGGAAAACGATGCTCATTCTTGCTGGGTAAGTTATTCTTGGCTGCATACCAAGTTCCTTAGCCTTTCGGAATATCATGTTCCAGGCCCTGCGTTCTTTTAATGTGGATGCTGCTAGATCCTGTGTTATCCTTATTGTGGATCCTCCATATCTGAATTGTTTTTTTCTAGCAGCTTCCAATATCTTTTCCTTTGTCTGATGGTTCTTGAACTTGGCCACTATATTTCTTGGCGTTTTGATTTTAGGGTCCCTTTCAGTAGGTGATCGATGAATTTTCTCAATGTCTATTTTACCCTCTGTTTCCAAAACGTCTGGGCAGTTCTCTTTGATAATTTCCTCGAAAATGGTGTCCAAGCTCTTTTTTTCCTCCCATTTTTCAGGGAGTCCGATTATTCTCAAATTGTCTCTCCTGGATCTGTTTTCCAGGTCTGTTGTCTTTCTGGTAAGGTACTTGACAGTCTTTTCAATTGTTTCATTTCTCTGGTTTTGCTTGACTCCCTCTTGGTTTCTCCTTGAGTCATTCATTTCTACTTGTTCCAGTCTAATTTTCAATGATGTATTTTCTTCACTCACTTTTTTTATATCTCTTTGTAATTGTCCAATTGAGTTTTTATCTTCTATGGAATTTTTTTCCATTGTATCCATTTTATTTTTTAGAGAGCTGATTTCTTTTTCCAGCTCTCTAATCCTGTTTTCCTTGGAGTTGTTTACCTTTTCCAGCTCACTAATCCTGTTTTCCTTGGAGTTGTTTACCTTTTCCAGCTCACTAATCTTGTTTCTCAATGATTTGATTTCTTTATCCATTCTGTCTTTGAATGCATGGGATGACTTCTCCAGGCTCTCTTGCCAAGCTTCCCTTTCTTTTTCCCATCTCTCTTCCAGCTCTCTTGTGAGAGCCCTTTTGATTTCCTCTATGAGGTTCTTTTGTATTGAGGAGCAGCTTATATCCCTCCCAGGGGATACATCTGGGGACGTTCTGTTCCTAGTCTCCTCAGCATTTGAAGTCTGCTCCCTCTCCACACAGAAGCTGTCAATGGTTAGAGCCCTTTTGAATTTTTTGTTCATTTTGTCAGAGTAGGAATCAAAGAAAACAAACTGACAAGAGAAACAATTGGTCTGTTTTGCGGGGGATAAGGCTGGATGTTATTAATGGGCTTCCTCTACAGACTGGGGCTAGGGCAGCAGAGAGCCACTAACAGAACAGCAATGAGAACGCACCGAGTCAGTCCAGGTGGGGGTTGGGGGTGGCCGGGCTCTGAGAGACGCTGGCTTTCTGGGGTTTTAATCTTCACCTCCGGTGTTTACACCCTCTCTGCTGCTCCTGGCTTGCTGCCAAGACGGAGCATCCACACTGGGGCAAAAGCCCTTTCGCAGAAACGGCAGAGATCACACCCCTCCCCCTCTGGTCTGAGCTGTGTGAGCTGCCTGTCTTGCTCTGGCTGTCTGCCCTCAGTCTGCGCCCAGTCTGATTGACCCTCCCCCGAACAAACACAGACCTTTTCTGGCGACTTTCAAGGATGTCTTCTCTTGGTGATAATTTGTGGATTTCTTTCTGGGTCAAGCATCAAGTCAGAGGCTTGTCATGAAGTAAGTTCTGAGAGAAAACGAGGAGCTCAAGCAGCTGTCTGCCTCCACGCCGCCATCTTGGCCGGAAGTCCTCATTAACTTTTTATTTGCAAAGTCTCAGTAAAATGCTGCTGATTTCTTTCTCATGTTTTCACTAAGAGTAAAAATATTCAAGTATGAATGTGTATATGGTAGCATTTTTATAACAAACTTATCATGAAAAATTGGTCACATGGGTTGAAAGTCACTGGTGTCTTCTAAATTGTCTTTTTTTTTTTTTTTTTTTTTTTTTTTTTTTGGTGAATACCATCAGAAATTTTTATCTTTTACAAAGTCCTCTTTCCTCATCATAACTTGGAGATGACCCTCAGTTTTCTAAGACAGTGTACCTAAGGAAAAATTGACTGAGGATTAAAGAATCATAAAAACCAAAGATTTATAATCTAAAAATAAAAACAAAACAAAAAATGAAGCCTATGTATAATAAATTCTTTCTTTAAGAAAATAATGGATTCTGTCCATGACAAACACCAAATAACATCACAGAAATTAAATAGACCTTACTTTAACAAATGAACTGATAAACTCAATACTGATGTCATTTTTGAGTCAAGAGGAAAACCACTGATTTCACAAAATAAAGATCAAAATTATGTAGTTATAAGAATAAAAGTGAGAAAAAATATATTGTATGTAATTTACACAATTTCAACATGACCTATTTTAAAGTTAGTGATTTCCCCAAAAAAGGGAAGTCAATGGAGAAAAGGAAGTCAACCTTGATCACAATCATTTCATGCAGAAGTTATGTGAAAAACAAAAATTGCCATAATGAGAAAACCAGGGTCCCCAAACTGCCTCATTTTGCAAACACTTGACTTGTTTGCCCAGCAGGGAGCTGAGACAGCTAAGTGCAACCCTAGCTTAGAATATAAATTTGTATATTAACTTATGGAGAAGGGTCACAGAAGATTGTGCTGAGTATAGAAAGAAGCAGTGAAGAGAAATTCAGTGTAAAGATAATCTGGTAAGAGACCCAACTAAGTAAAGACATTTACGGATGACAGCAAAAAAAAACAAAAAAAACAAAAAATCATATACAAAAGAAATTTGTTACACAATCTTTTCACCATCAAAGATACTAAAGTAAACATGTTCGGACACTTGTATTACAGCCTCAGATGTTCTTAAAGAAAGCCAAAGTAAGGAGAGCTAGTTGGTTATGCAATAGATAGAGTGCCAACCCTAAAGTCAGGAGGACCTGAGTTCAAATCTGGCCTCAGACACTTAACACTTCCTTGCTATGTGACTCTGGGCAAGTCACTTAACCCCAATTGCCTCAGCAAAATTAAAAAAAAAATCTGAACTACACTGAAGAGGGCAAAAACAGGAAAAGCAGAAAAGCAATTATGTATGAGGCCTATGTGACTTCATATATTCACCATGCATATACAGTTACCAAATCTTATCATTCTTTCCTCCCAAAGTATCTTCTTCTACCTACACAGCTACTCCTTACTCCAGAAAGCCATCACTCCTTTCCTCTTCTCTAGATTTTTCTAATAGTTTCTAGTCCCCTTGCCTTATATCTATCCCCATCCCAACTCACCCTCCACCCAGATATCAGTTATTTTTCTTATAATGGTATATACCAATGTCACTCTTCTACTCAGTAAATTCCAGTGACTCAACAATACTTCTATGAATAAACATATACTACTTTGTCATTTTAAACCACAAAAAAATATGGTTCCAAACATTTTCCCAGTCTTATTATATAAAATTCCCCTTCATGAATTATGCAATTCAGTCAAATTGACCTTCTTATTGTTCTGCACACAACATGCCATCTTCAGTCTCCACACTTTTTATTGGCATTTCCTCACAATCATAGAATACACTCCATCATCTCAGCCATTTAAAATTCCAAGTCTCCCCTCAGGACTTGACTCAAGAGCAGATTTCTACATAATAGAGATATTATGTAGAAATAATAACTTTCCTATTAAAATATATATAATATATAATATGTTATATATATAATGTATTAGTATACATGGAAAATTATGCTCAGTATTATTACATAAAATAGAAAAAAACAGTGAAGAGAAATTCAGTGTAAAGATAGTCTAACAAGAAACTCAATTAAATAAAGGTATTTTGGGAAATACATATTAATATTAAGTAAATACATATTAATAATATGAATTTATACCTTTCATATCATGGTTTTACTATATTACAGATGGGCATAAAAATTTAATGAGAATTTTGGGGGAGTTTTGCAGAAACTGCATATGCCATATTCAGAGTCTATGACCAAATATTTAACTCAAATTTTACAATAAGTTCCTGTAAATTCCCCATATTCTTTCTCTGATATAAAGGAAGGGTCAAAAATTTTATGTAGATTTTTTCATGTTGTAGAGGTACTGTACCCCTAACTCCTATGATGTGGAAGTGTTAACTGCACATTCTGTTTATAAAATATACAAATATAATTTCCCTATTAGAATATATCCTATATATTATATGTATGCATGTGTGTTTATATGTATGGGGAATATGCATATAGAATGCATATGATATATATTCTATATCTATAAATAAATATAACTTATGTAGATATATATTCTAATAGAGGAGAAAACATTTATAAGACATTCTGATATCTTATCGCCTCCAATTAGAATATTATCTCCTCCAATTCCAAATAAAGCTCCTTGAGAATAGAGCATGTTTTCAGTTTTGCCTTTTGTTGCATCCTCAGCACTTAATACATTAGTCCAGTACTTAGTAAGTACTTAATGAATGTTTGTTCCTTAAATGAATAACTAATTGACTATCTTCTCTACATATTTAAATATTGTACTTGTTTTCTTGAAAGCTAGAACAATAGTAATAATTTCATTTGTTGATATTCTATTATTAACTTCAGGCCAAAAGGGAAAAAAAAAAAAAAAAAAAAAAAAGAAGGATGCTAGTTACTTAAACTGGAAATTCAGAGGCTAAGGAACAGGATTGCTACAATTAGAAAGATTCTCTTGATCCTCCTATTTGTACTTATTTCAGCAAACCCTAAAACCTAGAATGACTCACTGACAGTGATATCTGAAATACCATGAAAAATGAAAGTGATTCTACCCAACTGAAAAAAGTAAATCACATTTAACTAGAGAAGGAAGAAATAGGAGCAGTGAGTAGAAGTGACAAAAAAAGCAAGTTTTAGCTTCATGTCAAGAAAAATTTCCTATCCATTGGAACTATCCAAATGTAGAATGGTCTGCCTCTAGAATCAGAGGCTTCCCCAGACATGTGAGTAGAATCTGGATATATCCTTGTCATATGGAGTTTTGATTCTTTTTGGGCATGACTTAGACTAGATGGCAACTGAAGTTTCTTATAACTCTAGAATTTGGAGATTTTATAAAATGTATAATATATTTTTTTAAGTCAGGTAAAGTGGTTCCAACACACAAGCAAGGAATAAAAAGCTGATAAACAGTAAACATGTCCCAGTTCTTAATGAATGACAGGAGAATTCAATGAAAGTCTTCATTCTTATGGGTTGACTCACTCTGGCAAACTTACTGGAAAAGATGGGACACATAGAATGATCTTTGGGTCAAGAGATACAATTAGAGGACTAGATTGATTAGATTAATAATCCAACTTTGAATATTTTTGGTATTTTCCCTTAAGATATCTTAAAGATCAAAGGCTCAGTTCCTACAAAATTATTCTGAGACCATAAAGTATTGGTTATGTGCATGCTTAGTCAGGTCTAGGCATCTTCCCAATGTTATCTTCTTATTTATCATTTAAATTTTCACATCAGGTATTAACAGTATAAATGTAGTGATTCATTTGCCTCTCATGATTATCATTATAATAATATTGGAAGATCTGATTCATTATACTCCTTGTGGGTACATCTTCCAATTTTATCTATAAATAATGTTGGGATAATCTGCTTTGAGTGAGCTTTATGACAAGATTTCTGCATATTTCTTTTCCCCTTAAGTTTTTACATTTTATGAGGCAACATTTACTATTCATTATTTTATTTTACACCCTGTATTTTTTATTATGGAAAAAGAATATTCTCAACAAACATGATGATTTCAACTTACAAAAAATTAAGAAAATGAAGACTGTGTATGAAATATGAATCTACTACATATAGCTTGTTTATAATATATTAAAATGCATAATATATTAAATATATATTTGTATTTTATATATAAATATATATTAAAATTTATAATATATTAAATGTATATTAATGCAAGCATTACCCTGTTTGTGTTCTCTTGTGAGTTTCTTTAGCTATCTTCTGTATATTTTAAATTATTCTCTTGATTTTTCTGTCTCCACCTTTATCTATTCTTTCATCCATTTGTCTGTCTATCTGTCTTTTTTCACTATGTGATCTTTAGCACTTAAAACTCATTCAGTTTTAATCCTCATTTTCCTCTCCTGTAAAATGAAGTTTTCAAACAAGCTAGCCTCTGAAGTTTCTTCCCACTTTACCTCTATCATCCTCTGATCTTAATAATTAAACCAATCTTTACACAAAAGCTTTTTTTAATGTTGTTTAACTGAAATTGCCTTTTAAAACTTAGATTAAATATAAATTTAATGAAAGTCTAAAACCCAAAATCTGTAGGAAATTGACAGAAATCTATAATAAGCCATTTCCTGAGGAAACAAATAGTCAAAAATGTTAACAAATATGATTCAAAAGAAATACAAAAAAGTATCAATAACCATTGGGGAAATTGTTCAAAAATATTGATCAAGTCAATAAGTGTTAATTACCTACTATGTGGGAAACATAAATGCTAAAATTATAGACTAAAACAGTCCTAAGGGAGAATCACATACTGTTAAATTAGAGAAGGTGACAAAAGATAAAAAAACTTTTTCTTGGGGGAGTTTGAGGAAGAAATTCATGCTAATTATTACTTATGTAGAGCTATGTGTTTATTACATTCTTTTGGGGGAAATTTTAAAAATTATTTAGATTTAACCTTAATATTCTCCTCATAGACAAGGTCAGACTCCAGAAATTAAATGCATAATCCACTAGAAATGTAGTTTCAGATCTCCAAGGAATGATTGGATACCTGGATACCTCTAGAGAGGAATGGTGCTAATCCTGTCAGCTAGAATCCCCGTTGGGCTTCCTATTAGGGAAGAAAATAGTGATTTGATGCTGTATAGTGATCTCTGTGGTAGGGAAGTTTCATTTACTGAATGGAGCAGCTGCAGTAGTGATCAGATTTGAAGGAGGGTCTCAAATTTAGTGAACTTTCTTTTCTTGGAGAATCTAGATATGAACAATTCTTGTTTCTGTTTCTCACCAAACCCACCACCTCCCCTTTCCTCCTTTTTATCCACTTAGAAGTAACAACAAAACCATCTTTCCTATTTTCCCCAGCCTATGGTAGTTTATAAATTTGGTTCTCTTTATAAAGGAGCATGTCATAAAATTTCTCTAATGTATGCAAGAAATAGATGGGACAATATTGGGTTAGAGAATGACCATACTAAAAATTGTCAAGACGATCAGCTTAACATGGTAAGTGAAGAAAATGTATCTCTTTCTTGTTCTGGAGCAACAAACAAAGATTTATCAGATAAAATATGAAATACCAATTCTCTATCTGCTAGAAATATTTCAATGCAAATAGCACTGAATACTAAAATGTGCACACCGAAAAAGCACATGATAAAAGACTGAAGACATGAATAGTTTCATTATATATCAATAAAATATAGCAAAACTGGTTTGTTTCCTATCTAAATCTCTATTAGACAAATAAGAGATAAAAAAATCAAGAAAGTAATAAATTCTGAAAAGAGAAAAGTTAGAATCTCTGAGGTCATTGAAAATATTCACTTAATGTAAATTCCAGGAGTTATCCTTAATCATAAAACATGAAAAAAACAGCATCAAATTCTCCTGTGATTTTTAAAAAGAAGATTGGCACACTGCACCTGGGATTCTAAAATACTCTTTTCAAGTGTGATGGCAAAAATCCAACTAGAAGACCAATTATGCCAAAATAGTAATTCAAATAGCTGGGATCTGCTACAACCATTATGAATCATCATTTGTACAGATTCTCTAGCAATATTTGAGAGAAAGTGTCAGGACTTACATATAATAGTTTATGTAGCAATTGTTGCCAGGATTTAGATCCAGAGGAAAAGGCATGGAAGTAGCAATTAATATTCATTAGGAAAAATATCAAACTTCATCTTGGTAGAGGTGAGGCAGCAATTGGAAGTCTGTGGAAAGATATCAGAAGATTATATCAACATATCTAGTAGAAAATTTGAACATCATATTGCCCAATTAAAGGCAAGAAAAAGAAATATAAGGGAATAAATCTTGAATTTTTTTGATCAAAAGTTGAAAGTCCAAAAGTTAAAATCATATAAGGAATCAAAGTAACTTAAAGGACAAAATAAACAATTCAACATCAAACAGAAACTTTGCTACAGGAACATGAGAAGCAAAGAAATCACAAGACAGAGAAAGAGAGAGAGACAAGGAGAGAGAGACAGAGATAGAGACAAAGAGAGACAGAGACAGAGATAGAAAAACTTCTAAGGAAAGATGTGGAAAATTTCTGGACAATGAGAGGCAGCAAAGCAGAGTAGACAGAAAGCTGATCTGGAAATTAAAAGGACCTAAATTGAGTTCCATTTCTGACAAATATTGACTCTTTGACCTTGAAGAAGGCTCAGTGTTCTAAGCTCTCCAAGATTATGAAAAACATGTTACAATATATACAAAATATATTACACAGAAAATGCTCATCTGTATTGATAGAGGGAGTTTGCTGATGCCAGAACACAGATTTACTTCTTTGATAAAAGATGTCACTAAAGAGATGAATGAGCAAGGCAAAAATAGATACATGGAGAAAGATCACCTATAATCTAGTACGGAGAAAGTAATAACAAAAACTTGGGAATCAACTCTTTCTACCATAACCCACCATCTCTAGTAAAGGCTAGAAGGAAACTATCAAATAATAAAAAGAGGAAGTTATATTACTATATGCTCAGAATTTTGGTAAGAATACTACCAAATGAAAATCATGACTGCTGACAATGTATGAGGTACAAATGCAGAGTTCAGTATACCCTATAAGTGCAATTATACTGCATGAATGTGTGAAACCAATTGTAGTGAGAGAAGCTGTTTGTTTGATTTGATTTCTTTACATTGTTTATTCAATTTACTTCTCTATAAAATGGGCATTATAATATACTTACTGTGACTCCTCACAGGGCTGGTAGGAGGTACAGTTAATTAACATTTGCCAAAAGCTCTAAAATCCTCAGCTAAAAGTATTTTATGACTCCAAAGTGCCATTACTGTGTCTGCAAAAGTAGAGGAGTCTAGTCATTCTGTTTGCACTGGGAAATGAAAGGACATAAAGAATGTGAACACATGGAAGACATTATAAATACTGCAAACCTTGGGAGCTCTTAGTTTTTCAGATTTTACAGATATTCAGTTGAACACAAATTTTGAAAGATTGTTTAAAACAAAGCTGGAATGGTTTCTGAATTATGGAACAATTTCACTGAGTTACAACTCAAATAGTGACAGGAAACAATCTCCTAGCTTTAATAGTGCAGTGAATATTTTCAAAATCAGCTCAATAAAGTTGTTGCTGTGATGGTGTTAATTTAATGGTTAATTTAATCTTAAATATGCACAGCAATGCAGTGCTATTGATCAAAAAACAAGTCAGTGGGCTAATCAGGTGCTTTGTCTAGAATAAAGAAATATTTGTAAGCTACTTGTTAAATGTATATATAATCAGTACGGCTTATCTTATATATCAAATATATGTGACATATCTATGTCATTCATAGTATTGTGTCATCACTATAAATCACATCAATTTTCTGAGGCCACAAAATATTTTTGCATAAATTTAAAAACACACCTAAAATGTAAAACCTCTGTATGTATTTAATAAATGTTTTTGGATTCATTCTTCTGTTATTTTAGCATGAATATAATTATTAGTCCATGAAATAGCATTTTATTTGAAAAGTAGAGAGAGAGAGACAAGAAGGAAAACGCCTTTTTTCTGATGAAAGATAATAATAAGTAACAGATAATAAATAATTATTAAGTACTTATGTGCCAAAAACTGTGCTAAGCATTGGGGATACAAAGTAAAGCAAAGTGAAAGGTTGTCCCTACAGGTTCTCAGGAAGAGTACTCTTTAATAGGAAAAAAAACAATATAAAAAGAGAGCTGAAAACAAGGACTGCGGCATATATAAAACTACACATGTGAGAACATGGTGTTGATGTCTAGAAAGTCTTAAGTAGAGATAGAAGATGAATGAAGATTGAGCTGTCTGGCCCTCTCTCCACAATTGAAGCCCTGGAATAAACTCACCATTGGCAGAGGGAAGTATGGCAAGTGGATATTCCAGTATGAGGTGACTGTGAGAACTGAGAGATATTCCAAGGTAAAAGAGCAGAGGCATGGTGGGGCTAACATCAAGAAACTCACAAGCACAGCCAAGAGAAAAAAACGAAGATTGACCAATAATTTCAAGCCAAAAAATAAAAATGATTATTAAATATTAATTTATTAACACCAAGATAATTAAAAATAAAAGTAATTCCAACTTGCAAAAGAAATTTAAGTCCATATGGAGTAATGGAAAGAGACAACCTCATAATCAGAAAGATTTAGATTTAAATCTTGCTTTTACCCTGAACAAGTCATTTAAGTATTCAGTTCTTCTAAGCAGCAGTTCAAGAACATAAAATGCAGAAAATTAAAGGGATACAGCAAGTTTGATGGAAAAAACTGAAAATTGATATGAGAAGAGAAAAAAGGGAATAACCATTTTATAGTACTTGTAATGTTCTAGCTAGCCTTCTGGAGGACCTCCGGAGAAGGCAGGAGAGCTACCAGGAGGATGATCAAAAATAGAGTATCCCATTTCCACTCCTTTTCATCCCTTAAATACCTTGGTATGATTACATCATTACAGCACCCTAGATATGTGTGAACTAGAAAACCATCACATCACCATGCTAAATATTAAGTATATGTATACCAAAGAACCATCATTTCATCAGTTCCACTGAGTTAACCCCTTGTAAGTATCCTTGCTTCAAGTAAAGTTTGGCCCTCTACAAGTACCTATTATATGTCATATATTGTAGAGGGCTGCAGATAGTAGGGGAACTCTGGGTAAGATATAAGACCCTTCAGCACAGAGGGAACCTGCTGACAATGTCTGGTTTGATTTCCCATTTCCCCTAAGGGCTCTAGACCTTCTGGAGAAGTCAGAGAGGATGTGACCACCTGAGTTCTACTTGAAGCTGGGATACTTAAGGTAAAAGGAATTTGCATATCAATAGCAGGGTGTTTATAGTTAACAATGTGCTATAGTGATGTAATGCTACCATCGTTAGCACTTATGAAGTGTGCTATGGTGATGTGGTGAGGTAATGGTTTTACAATTGTCACATGCCTCAAAAGATTATTATAAGAAAAATATCATACTGGCCTTCCTGCCAAGATGGAAACAAGCAACTCTGTCATTACATAGGTATATAGTAATATGTATTAGGTACTACAACAAAAACTTAAAAATCATACCAATCAAAAAATTCAAGAAGAAACTATTGTAAATTACTTTCTTCCATCCTAGGATAACAAAAACATCAGCCAGAAGCCTAAAGACAATGGCAAAAAGAAGCCTCCATCAAAGAAAAATTAGTGCCAGCATAAGTAAATAAATTGGCAAATATTATCTCAGGATGACATATGAAGGCAGAGAAAGAAGAGAGCTCCTTGAAAAAGCACTGGAATAATCAGAGAATGACAGACAACAGGGGCACTGAATATAGCTAAGAGTAGTAAGGATGGGTATTGGTGTGGAAGCACTGAGACTGGAACAATTCAGAGCTCTGAGCTCCCTTAAACTCTGTTTTCATAGCTCATTAAAGGTTCAAAGACTCAAGGATTCTATAACCCTGAGAGATTGAGAATGTCACAGAAATCCAGGTCAAAACTAAGATCCCATTCTAAAACAAAAATAGACCCAGGAATAAAATTAGTATGTAATAGGACAATTTTTTTTTAAATGTCAAGAGATAGCAAGAAATATTAGAACAAATCAAAAGGTTTAAAAAATAAAATAAAATATTAAATATCAATGTTTTTAAAAACTGGCCTGAAAAAAAGAGTCAAGAAAGAAAAATGATTTATAATCATTTAATTCCCTGAAAACTATGATTTTTAAAAATCTGGACACTATATTTTAGGATATCATAAATAAAAACTCAGATTTATTAGAACCCAAGGACAATGTGAAGATAAAAGGATCTATCAATTACTTTCTGAAAGAAAACCTAAAGGAAAAAGTCCCAGAAATATTGCAGCCAAAATTCAGAACTTCCATCTGAAAAAATATTACAAGCAAATAGAATGGAGTTTAAGGATCAAAGAACCTTAATTAGAATCATACAAAACAATAATAGGATCTAGTATAAATGAGAAGAAATCTTGAAATGCAATATTCCAAATGAAAAAGATATGCATTTATAATTGAGAATAAGCTATTCTTCAATATAGGAGAATATGGGGGGAAGGGACTATGGAAAAAAAGGACTTTCATTCATGTTTGATAAAAAGGTCAGGGCTGAGGAAAAGCTATGAAACAAACACTAAAACAAAAGTCAAAAGAATCTTCAAAAGGTAAATTTGTTAAGAGCATTTGGAAGGGATTATATGATGATTCTGTATCAACATTCCAAGTAAGGGAGAAGAAACCTGCCCCCTTTAGGACCTTAAAGTCTTTTAAATGGATTGAGGAAGTTAAATGAGAAAAATAGAGAAGCAAAGAACAGATGAATTCTGTTCAAAAGAATATATTAGTGTAGAAAAAAAGGAAGATGGGAGGTTAAATTTGCTATTTTTTTTTTCATAATTGGAGTAAATGAAAAAAAGACTATACAAATGACATAAGGGGAAAAAAAGATAGCAGTTTTCAAATAAACTTTATTCTCCAGAGGAACTAAGATTAAAAAATAATAATAATAATTGCTTACCTCCTGACAGAGATGATAAAATCAGACACATAGAGAGGCATTTTAGTCTTAGTCACAGTCTAAATTTGTTTTGCTCTACTGTGCTGATTTTGTTGCAAAGAGTTTTATCCCCCTTCATTTTAAATTGGGGAGAAGATAGTACACTTCAAACTTTTTTTATACAAAAGAGACAAGAAAAAAAAATTAAATTAAACATAGATAGGTAGGATAATTTTGAAAGTAACATTGGAATTTATTACATATCTTTTTCAAAAGCAAATAATATGAAATAGTCACAGTTTCATATTCAATATATATTTATGTGATCTATCTTGTAAGTATAAATGCTATTTCTTTAAAAAAAAAATTCACATGCCACATAATCCAACTTATAACTAAGAGAAAATCTTTATCTACAACATCTTTAAAACAAATTTATCAAGTTCCTAATTGAAGACCTCCAATGAAGGAAAGTTCTCTACTTCTTTAGGGAATCAATTTTACCACTGCAAAGATCCAATTAGCAGTCAGCCAATCAACACTCAATAAGTATTTATTATGTGTTTACTATGTACCAGGCACTGTACTAAAGCCTGAGTACACAAAGATCGACTAAAAAAAATTTTTTTTGATATTATTAGGAAACAGAATGTCTCTCATACTTTACAACAAATATTCCCTAATTAGTCTTTTTTATCCTTTCTCAAAACCACCTGGAAATCATTATATGTATGTATATGTATATATATGTATATATATACATATGTGAATCATCCAGTATATATATAATATATATATATACATATATATATATGTGTGTGTGTGTATATGTATGTGTATGTATATATATACCCACATGCATATATACACATATATACAGATTAGCATATACATATACACACATATATTCAATAAAAATGATCTTTGAACAATAAGATTTTGTTAGAGACTTGAATCCCACTTTAGTTAATCTTAAGTGGTTAAAGTAAGTGAATGAAATGTCTAAAAAAAGCTGTATTTATCCATTCGCATGCACTCTAATAATTCACCTTGTTATGGAGGTGCAGGTCTTCATGATCTATGGTTTTAGAGCATAAACACTGGTATATGTTCTCTAATCAAACTAGAATGTCCTCAGTTATAGTATCAACAATATGATCAGCTTTCTGAGCACTAGAATGACTTAAGTTAAGAGAGCATTCTTTCCAATAAGCTTTGTACCTGGTTGACCATGGAAGCCTATGATTTAATGAAAAATGAAAAATGCCCCTCACTCATATCCCCTATTATTGAAGTCATAATGGTAAAGAAGCAGAAAAGAGGGTAAAAGATGCTAAGAATCATCCAGATTTCATTTCTTGGTGCACTTAATGTGAATTCTTATCTGATGACCCAAGGGAACACTTAAAGGAAATGAAATACATCAATCTTTACATTTCTCACCATAAATGAAACCAAAAATATAAAAGGAAACTGCAGCTAAATGAAAGGATAGCTTCCATATTCTCTTTACGAAAGCAAATAAAACTTGGCAGGATTGGGGTTATTGTGCACCTAAAAGCAATAAAAGAAAAGAAAAAAACATGTCACTTCATAGGACATTTGGTCATATCATATTATAGTATTCGTTAAGTATTTGGAAAAAGAAGTGAAAATAATTGCTAGATACATGCTAGAATCCATTGTAGAGGAGAAAGAGAGAAAGTCTTCAAAGAACTTGCTAGCATTCTCCAATTTAAATAAACATTTATTTTGATATACATTGACTTTGAAGGGTAAAAATAAGCAAGGACAGAGGAAAATATACTAGAAAATCAAGAAGATCAAGATTAAGGAATCAGAAAGATCACAAAGGCTTTAAGACTACACAGAAACCTGATGCTTATAAATGCTGAATATTTTCTCTAAAAAGAGAATCAAAATGGTATGATAATGGTAAATCCTGAATAATATCACAGAAAATATAATTGATTTTATTTTAATATACAGGAAATAACTTATTATTATAGATTAATTATAGATTCTGTCCTGAATGAGCTGAGTAAAATCATACAACTGACTTGTTTGAACAAAGATCAAAACTACTACAGAACTAGCAAAAAATAATTTTTAAAGACAGGCGTGGTCATAAGACAACTCCAACATGGCCTATTTATTTATTTATTTTATATACTTTTTTTTTTTAAATTAATTTTATAATTATAACTTTTTTTGACAGTACATATACATGGGTAATTTTTTACAACATTATCCCTTGCACTCACTTCTATTCCAAATTTTTCCCTCCTTCCCTCCACCACCTCCCCTAGATAGCAGGCAGTCCCATACATATTAAATGTGTTATAGTATATTCTAGATACAATATATGTGTGCATAACCGAATTTCTTGTTGCACAGAAAGAATTGGATTCAGAAGGTAAAAATAACCTAGGAAGAAAAACAAAAATGCAAACAGTTTACACTCATTTCCCAGTGCTCCTTCTCTGGGTATAGCTGATTCTGTCCATCATTGATCAATTGGAACTGAATTAGATCTTCTCTTTGTCAAAGATATCTACTTCCATCAGAATACATCCTCCTATAATATCGTTATTGAAGTATATAATGATCTCCTGGTTCTGCTCATTTCACTCAGCATCACTTCAACAACAACGTGGCATATTTTAACAAATCTTATACAAATACTCAAGATTATTTTGTGCATGTATAGAGGACATACTTGAGAACCATAGGAGGGAATAGACTATATTCTCAAGCAGTATTTCAGAATAGGACCCATATTTATTCTACATAATTGAAAGATGAAGATAATACAAAATCTTATGTGATTATAAAAAAAACACATTCAATTTATTAGAATAAAATGCCCTCATAAAGTTCAACAAGTTGACTCACACACATAAGTCAAAATCATACCAGAAATGATTTGTCTAATGAATTTCAGATCATAAATATCAAGATATATATATATATATATAACAAGAAGACACATGCTTACCAAAAGTGATTACTGTTATGGAAGAGATCTAGCACAAATTCTAAGCAGAAGGCATAGAGATCTGTAGTGAGATTGTACAGATATCCCCTTTTTGCAAAGGATAAAATATTAATTATGTCAAGTATTAAAATAAAGCAGATACTCTTAAATGAGATAATAACTTCTGAATCAAATGTGGCCTAAATATCCATCTAGGAAAAAAAAAAAAAGGAGATGAAGAATGTTAAGAACCATGCCTAGGTGAAGGGAAAAATCAATCCTCTGAAAGCCTCCACAGCTGTGAATCATAAACTTGAAGGCATTACAAAGCAGTCTTTACTGACCCAGGTATTCTTTGTGAATTGGGAATGAAATAAATTGGAGGCAAGAGGAAACAGGGGAGAGGTCAGAGATCACAACTGCCTCTAGGTCTCCTTATGTCTTCATCGTCCTATTTCATGGGGAGGTCCATTCTACAGGTCTGAGTTGGGCATTCAGTGGCTACCAGAGGGTGGCGCCCACATCAAAATAGAAGAATAATTAGTATCTACACTATAATGTATAATTAGAATGACAACCTATAGAAATTTATCTTAGTTGGAGGATGCAAATGAAAATAAATTAAGTCCAACATTCAAGAGATGGAAAAGAGGGGATTAAGTGCTTATTTAAAATTTTCAAGTTTTGGAGTTTTGATTTTAAGATTTTTTTTGGTTTTGTTTTTGTTTTTTGCTGAGGCATTTGGGGTTAAGTAATTTGCTCAGGGTCACACAGCCAGGAAATATTAAGTGTTTGAGGCCAGATTTAAACTAGGTCTTCCTGACTTCAGGGCTAATACTCTGTCTGCTGCACCACCTAGCTGCCCCAGGTTTTTTTTTTTTTTTTTAAAGTAATCCTTGAAGAGATTTTTTTTTAATACTAATAATTATAATCAATCAATAAATATTTTTAGGCATCTACTATGTGTCAGGCACTGTGCTAAATGCTTAGAATACAGTAAGAGGTAAAAAATGGTTCTGGTCCTCAAGAATTTTATAATCTAATGGATTTATAATCCACTTGGATTGTTGCATGTTTCTGAGTTGTGGAACATTATGGTCTCTTAAAATAATTATTTCTCAAAGGGAAATGGAAAAAAATATGTTAAATTTAGCATATTGAAACACAGAAGAACTAGAATTAAAAAAAAAATGCCATTAAAGTGATACATGAGCAAGGCAAAATGATTAGGCAACCTGAATATCAAAGGTCACATGATAAAAAAAAACTTGGAAGATTACCAGATCAGCTCTTCCACACAAAAAGTGGTCCATTGAATCAATCCCATTATAAAAGCTTTTCCAAAGTAAATATTAACAGATTCTTAAATCCTTAAATGTTATAAAGGAGTAAGTAATGTGAGCCGAGGATAATAAATAGATGACTACATTCTCAATTCTACAAAACGGTAACTCTGTAACAACTTTTGTTATATCCAACTGTAGATTTTTAAAACTTGGATTCTTAAGTAACATAGACTCTTACAATCATACTAAATGTATGCTGATTCAGGGTTGGTTTCTAAAATAAGGATCAATCTCTGCTACAGGATTTTAGAAGAAAATGTCTGGTTCAGCAGTTTCCCTACAGTAAGTGAATACAAATTATCTCAGTGGATCACTTTAGCTAATGAATTGTACCTTTCCCAAACACAAGCAAGCCTTTATGGCATTAATCAAAGACACCTCCTTATCATGTACACTAACCCAGCAATCCTGTATCTGCAAGATTCTAGAGCTAATAGATTTTTTATTGTGTCTTATTAATTACAACCACTTCTTATGTATTGTTTTGATGTTTCAAAAGATCTGTGCTTTTACCGATATAGGTAAATTCCACCAAAATTGTAGATAGTTACTGATTAAAACATTTTCATTCTATGAGAGTCCTGTCCATATTCACTATAGAAATTGTCCATCCAAATACATAAAGTTCTTGAAAAATACAGGAGTATCACTGAAACATTTAGTTTGTCAGTCAATGATTTTTTGCTCTTTCTACATAACTAGTCCATCTATTTTTCTATGTATATAATACTTTGATATTATGTTTCATGCCATTTCTCCTGAAGAGAAATAAAATAATTTTGTAGACAATGTTTAGTATCTCTTAAAATAGTTCTTGAAGATAAAAGTTTACTTTTTACTTTACACTTACTTTACATTACTGACAAATATAGATCTCATTTCCCTTTATTTTTCTATCTTAAAAATCAAGCTAAATTTATTGGTAGTTACAGTTCATTATAAGCAGTAATATGTTATCTGATAAATCCCCATAGCTATGTGATATTGAAGAAATCACTTTTTTTTCCTAATTTACAAAATTAAGGGATTGAACCAAGTGATCCTAAAAGGTCTTTCTTGCTAAATATTTTATAATTCTATTATTTAGTGAAGGATGAACTATGCCTGATCTTTGTTAATCTTTTCCATGAACTTTAGACCTCCTGTCTTGCTCTACCTTGTACTATAACCCCATTGATTTCTGCTTGTTTACCTGGCTTTAATCACAAAACTATATTATCACGTATGCATTTCCTGTATATTGAGTATGAATGAAGGCCATGGAACAAACCCAAGGGGAACATGACTTGAACTCAAGGAGTGTGTGATCAACTGATGAGTTAATGGAACAATAGATCACAACTCTTCCTTCCCCTGGGTTATAACTGTGGTTTTGTATCTAACACTGCTATCTTTCTCCCTTCAAACTTCCTTTAATCTCCCTATCATAAGACCAATGGGAAAGCTTATAAATAAACTCAGATACTATCAGAAGTTACATGATCAAAAATCCTTGCACCAACACCTAACCACCAACATAATAAAAGCAGGCACATTCCACTGGGGGCAATGGCTAGTAAGATTTAGGGTGGGAAAATGTTACTAATGGAGGATAAGCAAGCAATATCCATCTTTCTTCTGAACTTCCCTATTTCTATTGAGGATATCATAGTACCTCCAGTTATACAAATTGTCAACCTAGAAATTATCCTTGTATAGTACCATTTTGACAGCTAGCTCATTTTGAGTCCAATAAATAATATAAGTACCTTTAAGTTCCACTTGTTTTTCTTTAGCTTTAGGGATTTTACATTAAATGAAGAGTTTTTAGTTCTGTCATAATCATTCCAAGTCCCTGCTTAACAAAAATTCCTAACACGTGGGCAGAAGTTTTCTATATACAAGCCCTGTTCACACTCAACTTTGAGTTTTTAATTAACATTTTTAAGTGTTTTTACTGATCAGGGCAACAGAATCAAATAGAATTGTTTTGGTCCCATATTTATATGTTATTCTTCATTTTCTTGCATCTTCTTATTCAATCAATGCCATCTTGTATTTTCAATCTTCACAGACCTCCATATCTCTCCATATAGTCCTTTCTCACTACTCACATCTCCAATTCAATTCCTTATCACCTTCCTTATATTAGTGCAATAATTTATTAATTGATCTTCCTGTCTCCAATCTCTTCCTTCTCCAATTCATCTTTCCAGGATTAGCTAACCATGTCGCACTCTTACTCAGTAAATTACAATGATTCTATATTGACTAAAGGAATGATATTATTTAATCTTCATTTTATCTTTTATTTTATTTTTGTATATTTTGTAGCATGTATAATTATTAGCATAGTAACACATGAATGCAATTTACAAATAAGTAAATATACACATATAAACAGTGAGTTCCCTTTTTTTTCTGATAAGAGTCCAGTCAAAAAGATTTGAAGATATTCTAGGCCAATGGTGTCAGACTCAAATAGAAACAGAGACCACTAATCTGTACATAAGGATACCTTAAGACTGTATGTTGACTTAGAAAACGTGTTTATATTGTAAAAGAAAACATTATGTATGTTTTATTGTACTTTTACTTGTCTTGCTAAATATTTCCCTATTAATTTTAATCTGGTTTGAGTTACACTTGGAAATGTTGCCCAGCCAATATTTTTGACACCTCTCCTCTAAACAATTTGAAGTAGAAATATTTCGACTTCAGTGTTTGCATTAATTATCTTACCTTGTAATATAATGAAGATGAGACTTGTCACTCAACCAAAAAACTTTGACTTCTATTAAAAAAATAAACTGAAATATAGGATATTTCTATGATAGGACAAAATCAACCTGTGTTTTAGATTTGGCATCAGTATTTCCCCAGCTTGTTTAATTTAAGATCACTTAAATCCATTTGTTCCTAGATTACTTTTGA
This sequence comes from Sminthopsis crassicaudata, assembly GCF_048593235.1. Taxonomy (NCBI): domain Eukaryota; kingdom Metazoa; phylum Chordata; class Mammalia; order Dasyuromorphia; family Dasyuridae; genus Sminthopsis; species Sminthopsis crassicaudata. Next base: position 85,987,083 of record NC_133620.1, on the reverse strand, counting down.
AGTGTTATTTGGTGGCTCTATTTTTGCTGATTCATATTTTCAAAGTTATCTGTAGATTCAAATACAGGAAAATAACTTTATGTACATTGAACATGTTATCAAAATCTTTCTCTTTCATGTTTTAGTAAATAGAAGCATGAACAATTAAACTTGTCTAGTACTATTCATTTAAATTAATTTACATATGGAATGAAATATTGCCAATGAACAATTAAACTTGTTTTAAATTAAACTTGTTTATTTTATTTGTTGTTATATTTATTTGTTAATGAACAATTAAACTTGTCTAGTACTATTCATTTAAATTAATTTACATATGGAATGAAATATTGCCAATGAACAATTAAACTTGTTTTAAATTAAACTTGTTAAACTATTTCATTTAAATTAATTTACATATGGAAGGCAATATTGCCAATGATAAAAGAAATGGTTTTAGAGTCAGAAGGTCTGGGTTCAAATCTTGTCTCCCACTAAATTACCTATGTAATCTTGGGTAAATCATTCATCCTTTCAGGGCCCCAATACCTTCATCTGCAAACTATTAAGATTGAACTAGCTAACCTCTGAGGTTTCTTTCAACTCTAAATCTATGATCCATTGAATTTCTTTATTTTTTTTTAATTTTTACTTTATCTTTTCAATCATCAAGCATTTATTTTCTTACCTGCCCCTTCCCTTGCCACCAAATTAAAGAGAAAACCCAAAAAAGGAGACAAATAAAATCTTTGTAAACAATAGACATTGGCAAATTTCTAGCTCCAATCACTTCCAAAAATATATGTTTCATTTTGCATGTTGATCCCATTACCTGACAGAAGGAAAGTAGCATGCTTCACCTGTACTCCATATTTTAATACATAATGTATCCCAGAATTTTTTATCCTTTCATTCTCATTTACTTTTTCTTATCTAATCATGACTAATGTGTCATTCTTCTGCTTCTATTTCTGCTATAGTATTGAATAAAGACCTTTCCTTTACAATACAATATTTTTCTTTTCTATTCAATATTTTATTTCCCCTTGTATATAATATTTCATTGCATTTCTTATTCTTTTAGTCATGGGGGCATAGATCTTGAGATTTAAGGGACTTTAGAGTTTTTCTAATCCAGTGGATGTCAAATTCAAACAGAAATAAGGACCACTAAATTTGTACATTAGGATCCCTGCATTTCATATGTTAAATATAAAAAACACATTTTTCTATGTATTATATCTACTTTATTTTTATTTATTTTGTTAAAGATTTCCCAATTACATTTTTATATAGTTCTATTGAATTGAAAGGAAACATAGCAGGCTGACTGTCACCTCTAATCTACCCCCAAACTCTTCATTTTGCTGTTGAAATACTAAAACCTATTGAGGTTAAACTTGTCCAAGGTGACACAAAAAATAAGTAAAGTACCAGTATATTTAACCATTCCCTACTGGTAGATTTTTGGTTTGTATCTAGTTTTTCATAATAAATATTAGATCATTCTTTTATAGTGTTTTTATATATAACACTTTAAAAGTTCATGTCCAATTATAGGTTTTTTGAGGTTAAAATCTATTTTAATTTGAATAAAATATGCAAAATGATTTTGTTTTTGGGATCATTGGTAACAAAGTTATTGTATGAAATCAAAGAATGGAAGTTTTTCCATTCATCATATTTAATAAATCTCATGGAGAAACACAAATAAAGAAACAAATATTTGTCCTGTAAAATATATTGACTTTAATATACTAAAATTTTTCTCCAACTATCTGTAAGTGTCTTTTTTTCTCACATAATAATAGATATACCCCATTGTACCCAACTTTTTTTAAAGAATAAAAAATAAAATAAATCCAAAATCCCTAAAGCAACTGAAACAAACATTGTTAAATTGGTGATTTGAATGTATTTTTGAAAATCTAAAAGCTTAAAGATCTAGCAAGATGAAAAGATAAAAGATCTTTATTTCTCAGAATCCTTTTCAAAATCACTTTAATTGATCATCTTCACCAAACACTCCTATTGCTACTTTAATGCATGAAACATGCGAATGATTTAAAAAACATTACAATGGCAGGCTTTCACATACCTAAAATATGAGTTATTTCCAGAAAAAAGATTTAAGTACAGCCCAAGTCAAATCTATTGCTAATTCATAATTTTCTCTAAGGTTATCTCAAAGAGATATGTTATTTTATTATAGATCAAGAATCATTTTACTATACTTTGCTTTGAATAAAAAAATTATCATAGATTTTAATCATGAAGATACTGATGTATAATGCACTAAGGAATTTCCTTCTCCAAATTTTTTTGTAAATTCCTGCAATCTGAGAGTTGAAATGTACTATCTAATCCAATCTATACATAAACAAAAGTCTCTTTTTATAAAATGGGTGGTACACTTAACACCATATACCAAGATAAGATCAAAATGGTTCCATGATTTAGGCATAAAGAATGAGATAATAAATAGATTAGAGGAACAGAGAATAGTCTACCTCTCAGACCTGTGGAGGAGGAAGGAATTTATGACCAGAGGAGAACTAGAGATCATTATTGATCACAAAATAGAAGATTTTGATTACATCAAACTAAAAAGTTTCTGTACAAACAATACTAATGCAAACAAGATTAGAAGGGAAGTAACAAATTGGGAAAATATTTTTAAAGTTAAAGTTTCTGACAAAGGTCTCATTTCCAAAATATATGGAGAACTGACTCTAATTTATAAGAAATCAAACCATTCTCCAATTGATAAATGGTCAAGGGATATGAACAGACAATTCTCAGATGATGAAATTGAAACTATTTCCACTCATATGAAAGAGTGTTCCAAATCACTACTGATCAGAGAAATGCAAATTAAGACAACTCTGAGATACCACTACACACCTGTCAGATTGGCTAAGATGACAGGAACAAATAATGATGAATGTTGGAGGGGATGTGGGAAAACTGGGACACTGATACATTGTTGGTGGAGTTGTGAAAGAATCCGGCCATTCTGGAGAGCAATTTGGAACTATGCCCAAAAAGTTATCAAACCGTGCATACCCTTTGACCCAGCATTGCTGTTATTGGGCTTATATCCCAAAGAAATACTGAGGAGAGGAAAGGGACCTGTATGTGCCAAAATGTTTGTGGCAGCTCTTTTTGTTGTAGCTAGAAACTGGAAGATGAATGGATGTCCATCAATTGGAGAATGGTTGGGTAAATTATGGTATATGAAGGTTATGGAATATTATTGTTCTGTAAGAAATGACCAGCAGGATGAATACAGAGAGGCTTGGAGAGACTTACATCAACTGATGCTGAGTGAAATGAATAGAACCAGAAGATCACTGTACACTTCAATGCTGTATGAAGAGGTATTCTGATGGAAGTGGATATCTTCAACATAAAGAAGATCCAACTCACTTCCAGTTGATCAATGATGGACAGAAATAACTACACCCAGAGAAGGAACACTGGGAAGTGAATGTAAATTGTTAGCACTACTGTCTAACTACCCAGGTTACTTATACCTTCGGAAGCTAATAATTAATGTGCAACAAGAAAATGGTATTTACACACATATATTGTATCTAGGTTATATTGTAACATATGTAAAATGTATGGGATTGCTTGTCATCAAGGGGAGGGAGTGAAGGGAGGGAGGAGATAATTTGGAAAAATGAATACAAGGGATAATATTATAAAAAAAATTACTCATGCATATATATTATAGAAAAAAATTCTAAATAAAATTAAAAAATAAAATAAAATAAAATAAAACGGGTGGTAATCAAATCTTTGCATAAAAACTTTGGGAAAGGGAATCTACACTCTGTATCACACATTGCCTCACTCTCACCTCCTGTCTGTCTTTTCTTATAATCACATAGTTTATTAAATACAAATACTTGCTACAAGGGTGCACCTATGAAGCATCCTAATGTTCTGTTATAGAGCTACAAATTGTTCCAAGCATTCTGAAGATCAAGTTAGAACTATATTTAAAAGGCAATAAAGTTTGCATACACTCTGACACAACAATATCACTGCTAATTCTGCACCTCCCAAAAGATCAAAGGAAAAGGGAAAAAAGTCATACTTATAAAAATGTTTACATTAGTATTTTTTAAAGGTTAAAAATCTCAAACAGGCCAGAGAATAAAGAAAAAAAAAATAGCACAATGACTTGTTGGAAGTGTGCAGTGTTTATCTTTCCACCACAAATGAATGACTATGGAACACTAAAGGAAGATTTCTATGTTTTCCTAATTATTAAATACAGTGAAATGTTCCTAAAGGAAATAAAAGCAAGGTTTTAATGGGATTTTTAAATGGTATATGAAATTTAAGAGATGAGATTTGGGCCAGGTCAAGAAATTATCTAGTGAATGAGTATTATACAAAAGAGAAATGGAAGGCAGAAGATAGCCACGTGCTTAGAACTCAAATACATAACAATACCCTTCCCAAAGAGAAGGGAACTTGATGCTCTGAACAGGGTAGATGTTTATTCTCAAAAGAATGACAAGAAGAAATCCCAGAGGCTTTCAGCTGAAAGATCATCCAATAAGGATAAAAAGAAGACTTGGTGATTCTTTGCTAAGGGCTATGGAGACAACTATTCATTGCTCTTATAATTGGAGAGAACTCTACTGTTTTCTAGCAGCACATAGCCAAGAAATAATGGAGAACTTCCCAAGACTTATCAAAATAATAAATATTCAATTAAGATGATTGACAAAGACATAACTTATACTCCCATCAAAAAATTTAAAATGCCTTGCCAACAACAAAGAAATTTTGAAGTATAAAATCAAAGCCAGAAAGGCATAGATTATCTTTTCATTGCATTCTAGTTGTTCACTGAAATTAAAGATTATAGAAAAGGAAAAGTGGTTTGGGAAGTGAAAAGCTGGATAAAAAGCTGGAATTTGAAATTGGACCTTGTAATTCTGGAGGGAAAATTCAGCATAGTAACATGAAATAATACCAACTATGAAGTGTGAGGATATAGTTTTAAAGCCCACAACTCACATTTAATTCTTCTGTCTTTCAATTTTATCACATATTCTTTTGCTTCTCTAGATCTGTTTCTTTTCCTATAAAACATAGGTATTGGACTATATGTATTCAAAAACCTTTCTAGTACTAATTCTATGATTAGATCATAGCAATCTTGTATATACTCAGAAATTATTCTTTACCAGTCCTTGCATACTCTAAGAAGCTGCTATTATACCCCTCAGGATCCTAAGAGTAACAATAAGGACTTGATCAGGGTTTAGGTCCTTTCAGTGTACTTTACCCATGATTATCATTTAGTAAGACTTATTTTTTTTTAATGGTATGTAATAAGTTAGTATGATCAAAACAGCTCTTACAAAATATCTTCCCCAAAATCTGTGAAATATTTTCCGACCAGTACATAGGAGAAACTCATAGCTCCTGTAAATTCCTTTGTAGGTGTTCTCAAGATATTACCCTTAGGCATAGCATAGCTTTTCTGCTATGCTTTTTTTTAATGACTTTGAATCTGCTGTTTCTGTCATATGCCATCTGCCCTTACTTCCTGTTAAAAACATTATCACCAGATACTATCTCAAGTATGAGAAGAAATAGAAGACATCATGACTGAAATCATCAGCATCCCTATGAAGTAGTAACAAAACTATGCAAAAAGAGATAGTTAAAAATAGCCTATTTAAAATAACTATAGACTATATAAAATACTTGAGATTACACTTGCCAAAATAAATCCAGAAACCATATAAACAAAAGTATAAAATACTCTTTATACAAGTAAAATATAATTTAAATAATTGGAGAGATATTAATTATTTCTAGGTAGGCAATTAATATAACAAAAATAACACTTTTATTTAAATTAAGTTATATATTCAACACCACATCTATTAAATTATCAAAAAATTATTTTATAGAATTAAAACAATAATAACAAAATTAATTTGGGAAAAAGTCAAGAATATCAAAGGAAATACTGAAAAAAGGTATAAAGGAAGAATATTTAGCAGTACCACATGTTAAACTATATTTTATCAGAGTAATTATCTTTTAAAAATTTATTTACTTTTAATACACATTGTTTTATGAATGATGTTAGAGAAAAACACAGAGCAAAAGAAAAAAAACATGGGAGAGATAAAAAAAAAAACACAGAAAAAAGAAGTGAACATAGCATCTATTGATTTACATTCAGTCTCCATAGTTATTTCTCTGCTTGCAGATGGTATTTTCTGTCCAAACTCTACTGGGATTCCTTTGAATCAATGAACTACTGAGAAGAACTAAGTTTTTACTAGTTGAACATCATACATTCTTGCAGTTATTGTGTATAATGTATTTCTGGTTCTGCTTGTTTCTCTCAGCATCAGTTCACATAAATCTTTCCAGGCCTTTCCATAATCAGCTTATTCATCATTTTTTAATAGAACAATATTCCATTGATGTACCACAACTTGTTTAGCCATTCCCTGATTAATAGGCATCCACTCCTTCTCCAGTTCTTTGCTACTACAAGAAGGGCTGTTAAAAACAGTTTTGTATATGTGGGTCTTTTTCCCTATTTTATGATTTGCTTGGGATACAGATCTAGTAATGGTACTGCTGGGTCAAAGGGTATGCAGAATTTTATAGCCCTGTGGGAATAGTTTCAGATTGCTCTCCAGAATTGTCATATCATTTTACAACTCCACTAACAATGCATCAGTGTCCCAGTTTTCCCACATACCCATAGTTATCATTATCCTTTCCTGTCATGTTAGCCAATCTGAGAGGTGGTACCTCAGAATTATTCAATTTGCATTTCTCTAATCAATAGTGATTTAGAACATTGTTTCATATAAATAAATGGTTTTAATTTCACCACCTGAAAATTGTCTAAACTTCAAATCCATCTACAAGATGAATAAATAAGAGAGGTGGGTGGAATAAAGGATTTACTTTTTACCAAAGCATTGTGCTAAGTACTGGTAACACAAACCCAAAAATGGAAGATAGTTCCTGCCTCTAGAAGTTTACATTCTAATAGGAAGGAGAAGAATGATAGCCAAGAAAAGGCACTTTGACCCAGAAAGTTACAAGATTGGTTAGTGGAGCCTTAGGATGGTACATTGGTACCCTCATCCCCCACCAAAAGCATGGGTAGATGTGATTCATGGTTAAAAAATCAGAAGGGGGCAGGAAGGAAAAGTCATATGTAGCAGGAAGTTTGAAATGGTGATAAATAGAATATAAGAAGTAAAGTGAAACATGGTAGTTGGGACTTTCCTGAAATAGAGATCTAAGAGACCATCACCAATCAGAAAGAAAGTCCAGAATAGAAGTTTCTTTTGCGTGATAAGGCAAATAGTGAAGCTAAGGGACATTTAATGACATCAGCTTGACTGGAAAGTATAAAAGGTTTTAGTGGATTGAAAACTTAATATGAATCAGCACCACAATAGCTCAACTCCAAAAGTCAACATTATCTCGGACTATATTAAGAGAAAGGGGCATAACCAGAGTAAAGAGTAGAATTGTAGAAAGGGAAATGAGGCTTGATGTGAGGGGAAAAACAACTTTCTAACAATGAAACTGCTTCAAGATATGGTGGCCCCTTTCCTTGAAATGCATTTTACTTAATTGGAATATTTAGCAATTCTGAGACTTCCAAACTCCCCAAAATCTGTGAATTTGTGATTGTTATTAAATAACATACCTCCTTCACCTATCCTTTTATGTAATTATTCTGGATAACATATACCTTTCCTGTTCCATATTCTATCCATTAATTTCAATCCATCAAGTATGAATAATAACTGCAATAAAATTTTACTCTGTGCTTTAGACTCTAGTGTACCTAGCTTGATATCCTTATTATGTTCAACTTTGTACAATCAATTGAAGGAATGAGTTTTATTGATTTTGTCTTCTGCCAATTTCTGATGATATCTTGCCAAAATCTGATGAACTTCTGTTATTCCTACATTTTAGCTGCTCTTCAATATCAATCCTGCTATATGTAATATAATAATAATGTATATACAGAAACATTTATAAAGAAATACATACATAATCCTTTGCTCCATACATCTTTCCTTCTTTTCATTTAAAAGTCCTTTTGCTTAGATTTATGAAAATAAAGATAAATAGTCTTGCCAAATCTTATTTATAGGCAAGAACTCATAATTGCTTGTATTAAGCTGTGGTCCAACACTCCAAATCTATCCTAATACACCTTCTTAACTAGCTGTTCAGTGACAATATTGATGCTAAAAACAACTGTCCCTTAGCTCTTTAATTTCCTGCCCAAAATTTTTTTCTTTAACAGTATTTTATTTTTCCAATTACATGTAAAGATAATTTTCAACATTCATTTTTATAAGATTTTGAGTTCCAGATTTTTTACTCTCCCTTCTTTACCTTCCCAAGACATCAATCAATCTCTCCAAAACAGCAGGCAATTTAATATAGGTTTCACACACACACACACACACACACACACACACACACACACACACACACACACAAAATCAATTAATTTCCAATTTTTTTTTACTCTATCTTTCCCTGACCCTTTATTGAATGTGATTTTTATTGTATCGTGATCTTAAAAGGATGTATTGGCTCTTTCTTCCTTTCTGCATTTGATTGTGAAGTTTTTAAGCCCTGATATATGTTCAAGTTTTGTATAGGTGCCATGTACACTAAGACAAAAGAATATTCCTTCCTATCCCCATTCAATTTTATCCAGAGGTATATCTTATCTAAGTTTTCTAAGATCCTCTTAGCCTTCCTAATATAGTTTTGCTATCTATTTCTTCCTGGAACTGGCTTAACTTCTTTTCTAAAAATTTGGATGCTATACTACTTTGGGGATTACGTTTAGTATCAACACTACTTCATTGTTTAATAGGATGTAACTTCCTTTGTTATCTCTTTTAATTAGATCTATTTTTGCTTTTGCTTTGTCTGATCTCAGAATTGGTATCCCTCCTTTTTTTGTTGTTCCAGCTGAAGCATACTATATTCTGCTCCAGTTTTTTTTTTTTTTATCTTTACTCTGTATATATCTATCTGTTTCAAATGTGTTTCTTGTAAACTACATATTGTAAGATTCTAGTTTTTAATCCAATCTTTTATCCATTTCTGTTTTATGGGAAAGTTCATCCCATTCATATTCACAGTTATGATTACCAGTTCTGTATTTCCCTCCATCCTATTTTCTCCTCTGTATATACTTTTTTCCCTCTTTTCACCCTTTCCCTCTTTAGTAGTGTTTTATTTCTGATCAGTCCCTTCCTCAATCTGCCCTTTCTTCTATCACCCCTTCTCCCTTCTCTTACTTCTTTCTCCTTGTATTTCTGCCCTCCCTCTATCTTGCCCCTCCCTTTTCTTTCCTCTTTCTCCTACTGCCAATTCATGTCCCCCTTTTGTTTTTACATGTAATCATTTTCTCCTCTTCTGAGTTGGTATATCAGTCTTCCCTATTAACAATCTGTGGTCAAGGTTCCTTTTCCTTTCTGTTTCTTATCCATATTCTTTCTTTATTTTTTTTCATGACTTTTTAAGCAAGTTCTGCTCTTTGCGTACAGGAGGCACTATGTCAAGCTTTTTGTGCTGCTTTGAGCCTTGGCTTTGAGCACAAGGGCCCCTTGTGTTTGGTGTCTTGTTCACAGCAGTGAGGATAGCCTGACCTAGTACTACCTGTTGTTGCCTGGTTTTCCATCTTGGGAATTTGCTTTCTGAGCCGAAATTGGAGGTAGCCTAACTAGTCTGCTATGCTATTGTTTTACTGATCTAGACTTGAAGGTTTTAGTTGCTGATCCACTGTGTTTAAGATACTCCTACTGACTCTCCCCAACAACATCTGAGCTAGGCTGAGCACCTCTTTCACTACAGTGAGACTCACTCATCTTGAAGTACTTCTGATCCATCTTGAACTTGAAAACTGCTTCATTTCATCTCTTTTCAGACTCTATTGTTCCAGACTCTGATCAGAGATTTGGTTTCATGTGGTTTTTGAGGGACACTGGGAAAGCCCAAGCAGCTTCCTTCTTCAATTCAACATCTTGGTTGTGCTCCAGAAGTGTACAATTATTTTAAATATATTTCTATATTTGTCATGTTGTTTAAAAAAAAATAAAACCAAAATGTGTGTGTGGGGGGGAACACAAGAAAGAAAAAGGAAACAAACAAAAAATGATGAAAACAGTGTGCTTCAATCAACATTGAATCTCCATAGTTCTTGCCCTGGATATAGATGATATTTTCCAAACTCTTTTGGAATTGTTTTGGATCAATATATTGCTGAGAAGAGCTAAGTATGTCAAAGTTGATCATCACATAACCTTGCTGTTGCTGTATACAATGTTCTATTTCTGCTCACTTCATTCAGCATCAGTTCATATTCCTAGACTTTTCTGAAATCAACCAGATCATCATTTCTTACAACAATAATGTTCTATTATTTTCATATATTATAACTTATTCATCCATTTCCCAGTTGTTGAACATTCACTCAATTTCCAATTCTTTACCACTTTAAAAAGGACTGCTACAAATACTTTTGCACATGTGCCTCCTTTCTCCTCTTTTATAATCCCTTGGGAATACAGACTTAGTAGTGGCACTGCTAGATTAAATGTTATGCACATTTTTATTGCTCTTTAAGCATAGTTCCAAATGGCTCTCAAGAATGGTTGAATCAGCTCACAATTCCATCAATAATGCATTAGAGTCCCTGTTTTCCCAAATTCTTTCCAACATTCGTCATTACCTTTTCTTTCATCTTACCTCAGAGTTATTTTAATTTATATTTCTCTAATCAATAGTGATTAAGAGCATGTTTTCCTATGAATATAAATTGCTTTAGTTTCTTCATTTAAAAATTATCTGATCATATTCTTTGACCATTTATCAATTTGGGAATGATTAGTATTCTTATAAATTTAGCTCAATTCTCTTTATATTTTAGAAATGAGGCCTTTAACAGAAACACTGGCTATAAAAATTCTTTCCCAGATTTCTGCTTTTCTTCTAATTTTGGTGGCATTTGTTTACTTTGTGCAGCTTAAAAAATTATAATATAATCAAAATTATCCATTTTGAATTTTATATGTTTTCTAGTTCTTTGGTCATAAATTTCTAGACTATCTCTTGTTCTTCAGTTTGCTTAAAATATCAACTTTTATGTCTAAATCATGAAGCCATTTTGCTTTTATCTTGGTATAGGGTGTGAGATATTGGTCCATGCCTAGTTTCTGCCATACTTTTTTTCTGGTTTTCTCAGCAATTTTTATCAGATAGTGAATTTTTATCCCTCAAGTTGGAGTCTTTGATTTTATAAAACAGTAGATTACTAAAGTCATTGACTATTGTGTCTTGTGTACCTAACTTATTCCACTGATCCACCACTCTATTTCTTAGCCATTACCCATTGGTTCTGATGACCGTCACTTTATAATATAGCTTTAAGTCTGCTATGACTAGGCCACTTTCCTTTGCATTTTGTTCCCTTGATGTCCTTGATCTTTAATTCTGACAAACAGATTTTGTTATTATTTTTCTAATTCTATAAAGGTTTGATTAATATGTCATTGAATAAATAGATTAACTTAGGTAGAATTGTCATTTTTATAATATAACCTTGGCCTACTAATGGGCAGTTGCCATTTTTCTAAATGTTTAGATCTGACTATATTTATATGAAAAGTATGTTGCTATTGTGTTCATATAATTACTTGATTTGTCTTGGCTATCAAATATTTTATTGGTCTACAATTATGTTAAATGTAATTCCTCTTTCTATCTCTTCTTGCTAGGCATTTTGGGTAATGCAGATAATTTATTTGAGTTTATTTTGCATCCTGTAACTTTATTAAAGTTAATTATTTCAAGTAGCTTTTTAGTTGTTTCTCTAGGATTCTATAAATATACTATCATATAATATGCAAAGAGTGATAGTTTTGTTTCTTTATTATCTATTCCAATTTCTTCAATTTCTTTTTCTTCTCTTATTTTTAATATTAACATTTCTAGTACAATATTAAATAATAGTGGTGATAGCGGGTATCCTTGTTTTACCCCTCATCTTAGTAGGAATGCTTCTAGCTTATCCTCATGACATATACGGATTGCTGATGGTTTTAAATACATGCTAATTATCATTTTAAGAAAAATTCCATCTATTCCTATCTTGTCCACTTTTTATTAGAAATGGGTATTGTATTTTGTAAAAAAAAAAAAATATTCTGCCTCTATTGAGATAATTATATAATTTCTGTTTGTTATTCATATGATCAATTATGCTGATAGTTTTTTAAAATATATATTGAATCAGCTCTACATTCCTAGTATAAATCCCACTCATAATGCTTTTATCCTAGTGATAATTTGCATTAATCTCTTTGCTAATATTTTATTTAAGATTTTTGCATCAATATTCATTAAGGAAATCGGTCTATACTTTTCTTTTTCTGCTTTGACTCTTCCTGGTTTAGGTATCAACATGTTAACTGAGTCATAAAAGGAATTTTGGTAGGACTTCTTCCCCTATTTTTCCTAATAGTTTATATAGTATTAGAATTAATTGTTCTTTACATGTATGGTAGAATTTATCTGTAAATCATTCTGACCCTGGAAATTTTTTATTAGATTGTTTATTAATGGTTTATTCAATTTCTTTTTCCTAAAATGGGGTTAAGTATTTTATTTCTTCTTCTGTTAATCTGGTCAATTTATATTTTTGTAAATATTCACCCATTTTAATTACATTGGTATTCAGTTGAGCAAAATAGCTCCTAATTATTGCTTTAATGTCTTCTTCATTGGTGATAAGGAGACTCTTTTCATGTTTGATACTGGTTTGGTTTTCTTCTTTTCTCTTTCTAACCAAATTAACCAAAGGTTTATCTCTTTTGTTAAGTTATTTCTTTCTTAAAAGCAACTTTTTAATTTATTCTTAGTTCAGTAGTTTTCTTACTTTTTTATTAATCTCTTATTTGATTTTCAAAATTTCTAATTTTGTATTTACTTGGGTATTTCTAGCTTTTTTAGTTGTATCCTGAATTTATTGATCTCTTCATTATCTATTTTATTCATGTAAATATCTAGAGATATAAGTTTCACTAAGAACTACTTGACTGTATCCTATAAGTTTTAATATGTTGTTTCATTATTGTTATTCTCTTGGATGAAATTATTGATTCTTTCTATAACTTATTTGACCCACCCATTCTTTATGATTCAATTATTGAGTTTCCAATTAATTTTGGTCCAATATTTCCATGTCCCTTTATTATATGTAATTTTTATTGTGTCATAATATAAAAAATGCATTTTATATTTCTGCCTTTCTGCATTTGATTGTGATGTTTTATGCCCTAATATTTGGTCAATTTTTGTGAAGGTGCCATTTCTGCTGAGTAAAAGGTATATTCCTTTCTATTCCCATTTAATTTTCCCCAGAGGCCTTTCATACCTCACTTTTCTAAGACTGTATTCCCCTCCTTTATTTTTTCTTGTTTAACTTATGGATAGATTCATCTAGTTTTGAGAGAGTGAGATTGAGGTCCTCCATTAGTATAATTTTGCTGTCCATTTCTCCTTTCAATTCACTTAATTTTTCCTCTAAAAATCTGAATGTTATACTACTTGGTGGATATATGTATAGTATTGATATTACCCTTTAGCAAGATATAATTTCCTTCCTTCCTTATCCCTCTTAATGAGATCTATTTTTCTTTGGTTTTGTCTGAGATCAGGATTGTTATCTATTTTTTTTTTACTTCAATTGAAGCAAAATCTATTCTGCTCCAGCCTTTTACACTTTATTTTTTGTGTAATTCTCTGTTTCAAATGTGTTTCTTTTAAATATCATTTTGTAAGATACTGGCTTTTAATCCATTCTGCTATTTGCTTCTATTTTATAGAAGAGTTCATCACATTCACATTCACAGTTATAATTACTAACTCTATTTCCCTCCATCTTATTTTTCTTCATTTATACTTTTCTCTCTTGTTTTACTCTTTCTATCCTCACCAGTGTTTTGCTTCTGACCCTTACTTCTCTCACTCTGCCATCCATTCTATTAATTCCTCTCCTCCCCTTCCTTTTTTTAACCACTTTTCCCTTATACTTCTGCCATATTTTCTATCAACCTTTTGTATTCCCTTTGCTTCCCCCTTTCCCTTCCTACTTCCCTATAAGGTAAGAGCAATTCCTATACATAACTAAATGTACTTCTTATTCCCTCTTTGAGAAAAATCTGATGAGATTATAGGTCAAACAATACTCATTCCCCTCCTTTTTTTTCCTTCCAGGGAATTAGGTTTTTTGGTACCTTTTCATGGGACATAATTCACCTCATTTTACCTCTCTTTTCCTCTTCTCCTAGTACAATCTTTTTTTCCAACCCTCAATTTCTTTTATATATCATCACATCAAAATCAACTTATACCTATCCTTCTGTTTATGTATGCTCCCTCTAATTGCCCTAAAAAGGGCAGTTCTCAAGAATTACAAATGTCATTTTACTATGTAGGGATGTAAACAATTTAGGATTTAATAACATTTTTTCTTTCCTATTTACCCTATTCTATTTCTCTTTAATCAAATTTTCTGTTCAGCTCTGATCTTTATATCAGAAATGGCTACCTATCTTTAAAAAAATGATAATAATGCTCAATTTTTTTTGGTAGTTGATTCTTGGTGATAGTCCAAACTTCCTTTGCCTTATATTCTCAGCCCCTCAAGCCTCTAATGTGGAAGCTCCTAGATACTGAATAATGTTGATTGTGGCTCCTCTATATTTCAATGTTTTCTTTCTGACTGCTTATAGTATTTTCTCCTTGACAGGATAATTCTGGAATTTAGCTACAATATTCTTTGACATTTTCATTTTGGGATCTCTTTCAGGAGATAGTTGCTGGATTCTTTTAATCTTCAGGTTCTAGAATATCAGGATATTTTTCCTTGATTTCTTGAAAGATGTCTAGTTTCTTTCTTTTGGTCATGGCTTTCAGGTAGTTCAGTAATTTTTTATCTCTTATGTGTGTATTTTTCAGATCAATGGTTTCCCATTGAGTTATTTTACATTTTCTTTCTCTTTTATTTTGTTTAATTGATTCTTGATGCCTCTTTGAGTCATTGGTTTCTATTTGTCCAGTTCTGATTTTTAATTAATTATTTTCTTCAGTTAGTGTTTTTAATTCCCCTTTCCATTTGGCTAATTGTAGTTTGAAAGAAGTTGTTTTGTTCAGTGGATTTTTTTCCCATTTCCCCAATTCTAATTTTTTAAAGAGTTATGGTCCTCCTTCCCTTGAGACAATTGGGGTAGTGACTTGCCAGAATGCCATCACTAAATGTTAAGTGTCTGAAGCTGAATTTGAACTCATGGCCTCCTGACTCCAGGGCCAGTGCTCTAGGGCCATCTAGCTTCTCTGGGACTATATTTTAATCTGTTTAAGTAAATCTATTTTTTAAGGAGTTGTTTTCTTCAGTTTTTTGTGCTTCTTTTTTCAAGATTTGCCTTTTTTTTTTCTAAGCTGTGAACTTTTTTTTCATAATTATGCTGCATTATCTTTCATTTATTTTCCCCATTTATCTTCTACCTCTTTTACTTAATTTTTAAAATTATTTTTGGACTCTTCCAAGAAAAGCTTTTGGGCTTGAGACTTCATATCTCCCTTTGAGACTTCACATCTAGACATTTCATCATTGTTTTCTTCTAGGTTTGTATTCTCATCTTTTATGCCATAGTAGTTTTCTATGGTCAGGGAATTTTTTCTTTTTTTGCTCATTTTTAAAAGTGGATCTCTCCTCCTAGGGTACAGGGGAGACTGTCCCAAGCTTCTTTTGTAGGAGAAAAGGGTCTTTTCAATGGCTTTCTGCCTGGCTGGAGGTGCTTCCAGCTTTCCCACTGCACTGGGTTGACCCGGTCCAGTCTGTCCTATTGTACAAAGGTTTAGGGAGTTGCAGTGTGCCTTCTGCACTTAGGTTGGAGGTCTGGCCTGCTAAGCTAGGACAGAGGGACCTCTACTACTGGTGTGGTGCTGAGAATCTAGCAGGAGGCTCTTATCTAAAGTACTACTGGTGTGTACTCTGGCTAAGAGCCTCCTGATAAATTCTCAGCACCACACCTGCACCAGGCCACATTCCTGTTTTGTTCAAGTAAGACAGACCTTTCCAAAAGTCCTTCCACAGTATCTTAAGTTGAAAAATTATTTCACTCTGAATTTTTGTGGGTTCTGTTATTCCAGAATCCATTTAAAGGCTTGATTTTGTGTTGTTTCCAAAGGAAACTGAGGAAAACTCAAGCAACTTCCTGGTTTCTCTCTGTTATTTTGCCTCCTCTCCCAATTGCCCAAAATTTCTTGATCTTTTAGAGTCATTCCTGGATTTCTTCTGATTCCATCAGTTGAGTCCACACAAATCACTAAACGAGTATAATTAATTTTTGATTTGATAAGTCTTAGGAGATTTTTTTCTAGGAAAGAGAGATGTCTGAACTTTGAGTACATATAATAGTTACTTCATTATGGCAGAAATGAAAACATCATTCTCTATATAGGACATGACAAAAGTCTTTCTGCAGTGGGAAATAAAATATTCAGTCTTTTAAGAGTTTTACTTAGAGATTTTCTAGAGAATTTAATGGATTATCATTATTTGACTGTTATGGAAACACCTAGGCAGCTCAAAGGATGGGACTATGGCCAGATCAGGAAGACCAGAATTCACATTCAACCTCAGACACTTAAATGGTGTATACCTCAATTTCATCATCTCTAAAATGGGGCTAATATCAGGACCTACCTTCTAGGATTATCTCAAATGACATGATATTTATAAAAATGCTCAGCAGAGTACTTGACAAATAGTAGACACTTAATTATTTTTCCTTTCCTTTCCCAATGGTAGAAACATAAGCAATGTATACTTTGTCTAAGTATTAGATAAATTAGATTAATATCTACCAACTTTTTTCTGTATTCCTAACATGGGATAGTCTCAGGATCCTCCCCACCTACTCCTTTAACAAGACTTTATTTTCCCTAAAAGTAGACAAAAGCTGACCAGAAACCTGGTTGTCCCAGCTTATTTGACATAGCTTTCTGGTTACTTAAGGACATAAGTGAAGACCATGTATATCACCAGTCCCTTGCTCATAACGTTTCCAGATGACTGGAAATATTTCTATATGGAGACAACAGGGGCTTGAATACAGTGAAATTAAATGACACTGTATTCCTGTTGCAAATCCCTGCTGTGTTAGTACAAAGTAAAATTCCTTTTGTTAACTTTCAATGACTTCCAAGTGCCCCATTTTGTACACATCAAAAATAAATAAATAAAGGAAAAGGGTTCGGGAGTTAGAGAGTTACCTTTAGCACTAAGAGTTCAATGCAAAATATCCATTACTCTAAATATTTTCTGGAAGAAAAACATAAAAGTTTTTTGTCATGCTTGCTCCTCCAGAATCCAAATATGCTCCATTATATAGGAAGGAGTATAAACTTTGAACATCAGTAATTTAAGTCCAGTACTCATTCTAGAGGTAAGAAATTTGAAGTAGGCAGCTTTCCATACTTACCATGTCCTCCCAGAATGACAATTTCTTCCTTTTTCTCAATTTTTAAAAAACAAATGTTATTGTTGTTCTTATTGTTCTTGTTTTTCAATATCTCATTTCTTCCACTAATTCGTTAGTCTATTTTATAATCAATTGCTCTTATCTGATATCCCAGTTTCCTCCTCTATTCCTGTCACAAATCTGTTTCCATTTTTTAATATTAGACTCAGCCTACTCTACCACTAGGTAATCTGATAGACTAATACTTATTGATATACAAATGAAACAAGACTAGCAAAAAAAAACAAAAAACAAAAAAAACTGCCTCCTACTCTTCCTCCACCCCTCAATTAAAGCTCTCTCAAGTAAATGTGCATGATTTGTAGTGGTGTGCTAAGAATAACTTCCCTTTTCTGGTCAAGCTTAGAAGAAATCTGCTAATAG
Organism: Sminthopsis crassicaudata; assembly: GCF_048593235.1. Classification (NCBI taxonomy): domain Eukaryota; kingdom Metazoa; phylum Chordata; class Mammalia; order Dasyuromorphia; family Dasyuridae; genus Sminthopsis; species Sminthopsis crassicaudata. The sequence goes on along the minus strand of NC_133620.1, from coordinate 85,969,081 downwards.
ATATAATTATAAGCCAAGTAGGAGGTGTCGGTACATCAGAGTAGCCCAGTTGGACAATATAATTTTAACCTATCAAAGCCTATATTCCATCTAAACCTGACCCTGTAAGGGTTCTATTCATAACTTTAACTTAATATATTTTATGACTTTTGACAAGAAATGCAACTTCTTGCATAAGGAAATAATAATGAACTCAATGCTTCCATTTGCTACCACCTCTATGCATGAATCTCATTTATTTTAAAGAGAACATATCACAAGAGAGAGGAACAATAAATTGGCTTCAAATTCATCTAAAATACTTTGCTTTAAAATAATCTCTTTAGATGAAGCAGTAAATAGAGCAATGGCCCTAGAATCAGGAGGACTTTAATTCAAATCCAGATTCAGATACTTGACACTTATTAGCTGTGTGACCACAGGTAAGTCACTTAACTCTAATTGCTTTGCCACCCCACCAAAAAAGAGAAAGAAAAAGAAAAAGTAATCTCTTGAATATGAAAACATGTTTTCATTTGCACATTAAAATGACATTACCAGCCCATCATTAGATTTGATGGTAATTTGAGCTGAATTATAAGCATGAATTATGTTGAATCAGATGCACATGGTTGATTTTTCCCACACTTGCCTTTGTCAATCAATCAACAAGCATCTATTAAACGCTTACTATATTCCAGGCATTGAGTTAAATTCAGTGATTCAAAGAGTGACTAACAAGACACTTTTCAAGTATTATATAAAAGGTCAACTATCCATATAGTCTTTGATTGATCATAAAAGAGAATTTTCTTCTGCCCATTGCCATTGCTACAAGAATCATATTTGAATTCTGTACTTCTTTTTTGCTCTCATAATCAGATACTCTATAGATCAAAAGGTAGCATGGGATAATGGAAAGAACATTATCTCAGGAATAAGATGATTGAAGTTCAAGTCCCAACTTCTTGCTTACTTTCTGGGAAAGTCACTTAACTTCTCTGGACCTGTTTCCTTATATGTAAGCATTTGAGGCTCCCTCCATCTTTGGATCTATGATTCTATGATCCAGAAGTTACAGTGGAATTTGAGGTCCCTGCTACCTCTGGATCTATAATTCTGTGTCTCAGAAGTTAAAGTAAGGATTGGTTCAGTAAATTCACAATATCATACCCTTACATTTTAAATGCTTGACAAAATGTCATGTCCTGTGATACTTTAACCACAAAAAATATTTTGATACCCCAGAAAGAAAGAACAAGGCCTGAAAACTTACAAATTCTTAAGAAAAACTTCTAGTTCAGAGGTAGAAACAGGGGACTTCTCAGCCACAGCTTACTTACATGTTCCTTTTTGCTAGAGGACAACTTTAGGAGTTTCAAGTGGCTTAGAGAATTTGGGGCTTCCTAAGTTTCCATTAATGCTCTCTATCATTCATCAGAACAGTAGCTAAGGACAAAGTCTGGACAGTCAGCTAAAGATAGACTTGACATGATGAGAATGATAGACTCTATAAAGGGCTCAGAAGTAATCTATACCATACCTAAAGATAACATTTTGAGAATTTCAGCAAAAATAATTCTAGTATTTGATATTTCTCCTTTGCTACATGCACTCTTAAAACTTGAACCCACTAATCCCTAAAACTTATATGAACTTATGGGAGAGTGTTTTGAGAAAAAACATTTGTAGCAATTGTACTAATTGTGTAACTATTGTAAATTCTAAAAGCTAATTAAGCCTAATTTATAAAAACTTATAATTATCATGAAAAGATATATCAGTGAGGGCTTATGAATTCCAATATTAGAAAAACTACTACCACAGCCTTGAGACTATCCCTAGATTTCTCAAGAAAAATGGTAACTATGTTCTGGAGAATAAACTCTGGAGAACTGGTGAGAATTGAAGTAGTAACTCCAAAGTATGTACTACATAAAGATAATAGATATAGACCTTCAGGCTAACAATAGAAAGTGTGTATTTACTGAGAATAAGTCTTTATCCTGAGAAATGAAAATAGCTTATGCTTCAATGCTAATAATATCCTCTCAATTTTTTTTTTATTTTCTCTTTTAAAATAACTAAAATGTTGTAATGGTTTTTATACTTTATGCCAAGTTAGGCTAGGATACTAACAAAAGAAAAAATGAAAAACTGTAACACTATAATAACACAGTATGTGATGCCATTTTTGATTCAATTGTGAGAAGCAATACATTTTCAGACAGGAAATTCAGAGATCAACTGGAAGAGCAATGACCATCCAAGTGCAGCTCATTTAAGTCTTCATGAGGTGAATAGGCCAGGACCTTAAATTTTATTTCAATGGGTAAAAGGTACCCTTGGAACCATAAATAACAGTGCCACTGTGACTATTTTGTCAAGTTTCAAGAAAATTGACATGGCCTTCTTCAACTGCCCATTCGAAGAGACAAAAAAAATAAAAATTGGGTGAGGTCAAGTGGCATGTTTACTGTCAGCTAAAACTCTGAAAGTAATTGCATAAAGCTTTACTGAAGGAAAAAAAAAAAAAAGAACCTTACTGTAGATCAGGCATTTTTCCTTTACAAAGATTTTAATAAAAGGATAGCTCTCTATTAGATTCATATTATTCAATCAATTGATCAACAAGCACTCATTAACCATTGTGCTCCAGGAATTGGGATTGTTGGGATTGTTGGATATACAAAGAAAAAAACAAAAACATTTCCTACTTTCAAGGAGCTTACATTCTAATTGGGGATGCAATATAAATAAACTAAAACATAAAGTGCACTAAGAATGTCTTCCTGGAGCAGATGACTCTTGAACTGAGATTGAAAAGGAAGCCAAGGAGGAATCTAAAATTTGAAGGTTGGGAAAGAGTATAGAGGGCCACAAAGAGTGGGGGAACCCTGGGTGAGGTATAAGACCTTTCAGCCCAGAGCTAACCTGTTGACAATGTCTGGTTCAGCTCCCCATCTCCCCTAAGGAGTCTCAGCCTTCCTGAGAAATCAGGAGGTGGTGACAACCTGTGTTGTGATTGAAGCAGATGATACCAAATGGCAAACTGTGTACAATAGCAAGTTGTTTATGAGGTCCCACATGTGCAGTAAGTATATACTTAGTGCATGCCCAGTGTTGTTTTGGTTACATAAGGATATTAGGGTATCTAAAGGAGAAAGACCTTGGAAAAAATGGACTCCATATTTCCACCATCTTTGGGAATCTCACTTCATTATTTCTACACTAAGACAATAGGTATGTTTTAACCACCCTGGCATGGGGGCTCTAGAAAGTACAGTATGTTTTGTCATCCTAACTTGGGAGCTCTAGAAAGTAGATCACAACATTTTGCACCTAACATGTGGTTCTAGGTGAGATCTTACACACATCAGCTCAACTGACCTGATTGTCGGAGTTCAGTGGAACTAGTATAAGGTAAGTATAAAAGTTGGCAAGTGGGAAGAATTGATGAGAGCTTATCTAGTTACTTTCATTTTTCAGCTGAAATGGGGTAAATACTAAGAAAAAAGCCTTAGGGCCCCTCCCCACCCAGGAAAGCATGAAGCATGCTTACCTAGGTTAACAGAGAAGCAAGGTTTATTGGCAACTCAGAAGCAGATCTATGAGTTCTCAGATGCTCTGGAGTACACGTCTCTGTGGCTTTGTAAGAAGGAGGGCTTGGGGGCATGGGGGGCAGCTAGGTGGTGCAGTGGATAGAACACCAGCCCTGAATTCAGTAGGACCTGAGTTCAAATCTGGTCTCAGACACTTAACACTTCCTAGCTGTGTGACCCTGGGCAAGTCATTTAACCCCAGCCTCAGAAAAAAAAGAAAAAAAAAGAAAAAAAAGGACGGCTTTGGAGCCAGAGATGTGGAAGTTAATGGGAGGAACAACTAACTGAATACAAATGAGTTAAAATTTGTTTTAATGAATCCCACAAATTTTTTAAACGAGTTTTTAAAAAGAGGAAAGATTTTAACCTGGTTGGTCAAACCAGGAAGTACAAGGAGAAAAATAAGCAGAGTGTTGGTGCCCATAGCCCTGGAGAGTATAGCATATGGGGCAGAAGTAAGGTTTTTTAAAAGTATTTTACTGATTTTATATTGTTTTTTACTGCTTTAGAAGGTTTGCATGGCCAAATGGTCTAAAAAATAGTATCTTAAGTACCTTTGTCTGTTGAGCAGAAAAGGAATTAAATACCTTAAGTACCTTGCTGATAAACTTGCTTTTCACCTTCAAAGTTCATTTTCAATCTGCCTACACCAGAGCATGTACCCTTAGGGTATTCCCCATCTCCTGACCCTCCACCCTCTTCCTGTTTCCTTCAGTCTGGGCAGGAGGAGGAGGAGGAGGAGGAAGAATGGGAGGGGTAATGACACCATCAGCACTACCTACCAAGCAGTTTTGCCCATCCCCTATATCCTCATTACAAGAGGCAGGGCTTGGCTCCAGGGCCCCAGGAAAAAAACACTTGGGGCATGATGGCAACTGCTATTACACCCAGAGAGTCTTTAAGTAAACTGGTGGGGGAAGGGGATTGCAATTATGTAGAATAGAGCTGTATGCTGCTGGGACTACTGAGATATCTCCTGAAAAATTGAAGGCTGTCCCTGTCTGGCCTATAGATCCCTTGTGTCCACACACAGAAAGCTTGACCATTTTACCTCACTTAAAGACAGTGTCTATCCAAACACCAATCTGGGAAACTGGGGAATGTGTAGCTAAGATCCCAGTCACTGACCAAAGATTATAGCAAACATCCATATGTCTGGCATAGGAGGATCAATAGCAGCTGAACTTAGTGCTACCCCTTTGAGATGGAAATTTGAAGATAAAACAGGAATTTTTACTCCTTATGTAGTAAAAAAAAAAAAAATCCTCATCAATCTATGGCGAAGAGACATCTTACAACAGTTAGAATTACAATTAAGTACTTCATCTTTTTAGGCAGGGCTATTGTGGAAAGCATGCCAGCACTCTCACCTGTTCCCATTCAGTGGAAAACTGATACACCAGTGTGGGTGAAATAGTAACCCTTAACCAGTGAAAAAAATTCAGGCCTTATTAGATATAGTACAGGAGCAACTTGACCAAGGACATCTAGAAATTTCTTTTAAGTTTTTGAAATTGCTGTAAAAAGAGAAATCTAGAAAATCCATGTTGTAGTGGACATCTTTTCAGGATTTACTTTTGCAATACCAGCAGCAAAAGAGATAGCCAGAGTGGTCACTGAATTCCTTATGCAAGCATTTGCAATTATGGGTGTGTCACAAGCAATAAAAACAGATAACGGACCTGCATATTCTTCTAAACATTTTGCACACTTTTTTGTGCACAGTATCAGATTTCACACACCACTGGCATACTTTTAAATTCTCAAGGACAGGCAATAGTAAAGAGGAGAAACAAACATCAAGGTGCTCCTACAAAAACAAAAGAGAGGAGGAGCCACAGGTAACCCTAGAGAACTCCCAAGCTTATCCCTCTATATCATTCATTTTTTTATTTTGATGGATTTATACTGGCTCTGGCAGACAGGTTTCATAAACTGCCAAAAGGGCAGTGTCCAATTCGAGCAGCTCCAATATCTCTAGATAATCGCCAAGTGATGTGGAAAGATCCAGAGAGTGGTGAGTGAAAGGGATCATATAGATTAACAGCTTGGAGAAGAGGGTTTGCTTGAATCTCAACAGATGGAGAAGGAATATGATAGGTTCTCCATGTCCACCTTGTCCATTGGAGAGACACAAAAAAAAAAGACCCTCTAAATGAATAAGACCCAAGAAACATCTGATGGTTCCATTGTTGACTATGTCCAGCACTGAAAGAGCCTGGCAGTTAGCCCTTTGTGTATGGCAATTCACTCATGAACATCAAAAATAATTGTCAGTGAGACTGATGCAGAACTTCAAAACCTGCAGGAATCATTGGATTCCCTGAATCATGAAGTGATGGACAATAGATTGGCTTTGGACTATCTCTTGGCTGCTAAAGTGTTAAGTCTGGGCTAGCTCCCTGGAGGCCTCAGGATGAGCTAGAGTCAGAATAAGTAAAAGTCCTTGGTCTTTAAAGGGAGAAGCAGGCAAACTGCCAGAAATTTTGCCAAAGATCTTTTCTCGATTCAGGAGTCCAGAATCTCCACCTTTCTCCTCCTCATCCTGCTGTCAAATGAGTCTGGCTTGTCTCACCCCACCCTCTAATCCTTACCTATGATTATATACACTAAACATTGAGCAAGCACCAATGGTGAGGAAAGCCATTTTTCCAAACATATGCTAATAGAGTCATTGTCTTATTTCAAATACATAATTATGCTTAAGGACTTCTAATTCAAGTACACCTTTTTAATAATTTCAGCCCTTTACACTGAAGGAAGTGTATGTGTGATTGTGAATTGATAGTTATTTTTTTATACTTTCCTTCTGGAACTCATGGAAATCTTTATAATATTTTGTTTATTTATATTATTTGTTGTATTAGTACTTGCTTGTATGATATTACAACTTGCCTGTGTGATTCCTCCCATGGTAATGGATTTTACCACTGATATATACCTGCTTCAATTAAAACAAAAGAAAGAGTGAGATGTAGAGGGGTACAGATAGTGGGGAATTCTGGGTGAGGTAAAAGACCCTTTAGCTCAGAGGGAATCTGCTGACAACGTCTGGTTCAGCTCCCCATCTACCCTAAGGGCTCTTGGTCTTCCTGAGAAGTCAGGAGGTGGTCACAACCTGTGTTGTAATTAAGGCATAATGATACCAGGTGGCAAAGTCATACCAGGTGGCAATCTATATACAATAGCAAGTTGTTCATGTGGTCCCACGTGCACATTATATACTTAGCACATGCCCAGTGTTGTTTCTGTTACATACAGGTATTAGGGTATATAAAGGGGGAAGACCTTGGAATAAATGGACTCCATATTTCCACTATCCTCACCTCATCACTCCTCTAATAAGATAACCATCCCAGCATGGGGGTTCTAGAAAGCATGGTACATTTTGTCACCCCAACTTGGGGGCTCTAGAAGGCAGAACAAAATAAGATATAAGAATAATAATTCTTTGTCCAGGACAAAGAATCCCCAATGGAAAAGTATGGAAACTGGTGACAGATTATCTTGTTTGAGCAATAGCAAATAGGCCAGTATGCCTAGACTTAAGATGTGTGTAAGAAAATAATATTCAATTCAATTTCATAAAAAAAAAAAATTAAGTACCTATTATGTGCCTAAGTTTGTGCTAAATTATTGGGATATAAAATAAATAAATAAAAAGCAAAAGACAAATCCTGTCATCAGGGAGCACACAATCTAGAGGAGAGAACAACATGAAAAAATGTATGCAAAACAAGCCATATACAGCTTACTTAGAAAATAATTAAGAGGAAAAACAGTGGAATTAAGAGTTATTATGGATGGTTTCTTGTGAAAAGCAAGATTATAGTAAAGACTTAAAAGAAACTACAGAGGTTGGATGGAGGAGGAAGAGCATTACAGTAATGGGTTGACTGAGACCATGCTTAAAGTTTCAATTTAGAGTTTCTTGTTCATGGAATGACCAAAAGCCCATTGTCACTGAATTTAGAAAGTAATGTATAAATTCTGGAAAGTTTTGAGAGGGTTAACTTATTCCACACAAAGCATTTTGTCTTTGTTCCCAGAGTCAAAATGAAACCACTGAAATGTATAAATAGGACAATGATAAAATATCATATTTCTTTTTTCAGGAAAATCACTCATGTAACTCTCTTGAGTAATAGGGAAAGTAGGAGAGTGGGGGACTTAAAGAGAAAAGCATGAGTTCTGTTTTAAACATATTGAGTTTAAATTGTCTACTGGACATCTAGTTCAAAAGTCTAAAAGCCAATTGGAGATGAGAGATTGAGGTTTGGGCAAGACATTGGGACAGGAAAGGCAGATTTAAGAATCATCAATATAAATGGTAATTAAATTCATGGGAGCTAATGAGATCACCAAGTGAAATTGTATAGACAGAGTAGAGAAGAGAACATAACAGACAACCTATGGGGAAACTCTTGCACAAGAAACAGAAAAGAAAAATTCAGAGTTAAGATGAAAACTACGAGAGAGTTATGGTGTCCTAAAAACAAAAAGAGAAAACAATATCAAGGAGAAAAGCATAATCAGCAGTGTTAAAGGCAGCAGAAAGATCAAAGAAAAAGAGAATTAACAAAATGTCATTGGATCTGACAATTAAAGTCATCAGTAACTTTGGAAAGAATGGAATCCAGATTGTAAGAAGGTTAAGGACAGAGTGAGAAGAGAAAAAGGAGAGGCACCAATTGTAGATAGTCTTTTTAAAGTTAACTACAAAGAGCAGAAGAGAAAATAGAAAAATGTTTATTAGGGATGGCAGGATCAAGTCAGTTTTTTCAGGATAGATGGAAGATAGACATGTTTTTAGGCAGTCGGAGAGCATTCAGTAGAGAAGGAGAAACTGAAAACAAGAGAAAAGGGGAGAAAACAGAGGGGTCAGTCTGTTGTAGAAGAAGGGATGGAATGGGATCATTTAAATAAGTAGAGAGGTTAGCTTTAGTAAGAATTAAGGCTACTTCATCATGTTGACAGAGAAGAAAGTAGCAGAAAGAACCTCAGTAATAGGAAATAAGGAAAAGGAGAGAAGAGGGAGTTCTTTGCAAATGGCTTTATATTTTTTTCATGGGAGAAATACACACATAAGAGATAATTTTAAGAATTACTAAACTACCTGAAAGCCATGACCAAAAGAAAGAAACTAGACATGGGAGAAAGAAAGTGCATTGATAAGGGAAATACAATAGGATTGCCTAACAGTAGTAAGAATCTTATAATATAAATTTTTAGTGGACCCAATCAGAGTGGTTGTATGATTTTCTCCACCTTTGTTCATCAACACATATGTGGGCAACAAATAGAGTGATTCAAGGTTGAGCCTTGCTACGCATAATGGACCATAGAATAAGTAGACTGTCTTCAAGAGGGGAGACACATGTTGAGTTGAATTGATTCACTAAGGAATCAAGATGGGGAGAAAAAGAAAAAATAGTTCCCCATTGAGGAAAATGGCCTGGGTCACAGTGAAGATTAAAAAGTATGGTTATATAAGGGAGGGCAAAAAGAGAAGTTTGAAATGCCTAATATACCTCAGAATGAATAAATAGCTCCATCCTTCACACAGTTGCCAAAATGATATTTCTCAATTTTTACCATGTCATTTCCCCAGAAGCAGTTAAATAGTACTAGGCTTGGAGTCAGGAGAACTGGAGTTCAAATCTGGCCTCAGATACTTCCTACCTATATGACCCAGGTCAAATCACTTAACTTATGTTTGCCTTAGTTTTCTTATCTATAAATTGGGGGTAATAATATCATCTATCTCCCAGGAAAGTTTTGAGGATCAAAAGAGATAATACCTATAAAATACTTTAGCACAGCATAGCCTGGCACCCAGTAGATAGTGAATAAATGTTTGTTTCCTTCCCCTGTTCTAAAATGTTCAAATGTTCCATATTACTTTAATTATTGTCTGCTCAGCTTGGCACTTAAAGGCCTTCACAAACTTTATCTAGTCTTACTGTTTCCTGGTTTGTTTGTTTTTGGTTTATTCCTCTTCACACATTCTGCATTCCAAACTGATTTATCTACTCTTCCATCCCTTTACCTTCACATTGACTGTATTCCATTCCTTGAATTCCTTCTTTCCTTATTTCTTCCTTATCCTTTAGTACTCAGTTTGGATGCCATGTCCTTTGAGAAGTCTTTACTATTTCCCCTTGTTATTAATGCCCCCTCCCTCTTGAATTTATCCATATTTGCTTATCTATTTACATGTTGGATTCCCCTATTATAAGTTAAAGGCTATTATAAAAAAAAAAATCTACATCCTTAGCATGCAATAAATACTTAATAGTGCTTGTGGAATTAAATATAATCCCAAACACATTAATTAGATAGTATATTCAGGATTTGAACCCCTCCTCTCATATCAAATCTAGTAGGCTTACCATTACAAATGGGAAATTTTCCATGCAAAAATACTATTCCAGCATTAGCATACCTGTTGGTACAATCAATCATGGCAGAGTAGTACTGCACATCCGCCAATTCCATATTCTATGACCTTGCTATTGTTGGCATCGATCATTAAACAACTCTTGCTTGCAGCAGTTTCCAGTAGCAATTACACTATCTTGATATACCACAACAAAACCTTACAGTCTTGAAAAACAAGCTGTCTCCATTTAGCCATAAATCAAACCACTTTCTCTTCCTAATTTTGACTAAAATGCTGCAGATAGTTAGCATACAGCTCCTTAATTTACATAATGAAAGCATCTGTTAAAATCATTTGTAGATCTGCTGGATTATAGTCACAATTCATTAATTTAGGTAACATAAGAATTGATAAGCTTTAACAGCCAATTTATGTGAATTAAATTTGAACTTAATACCCAAAGAAAACCTTGCTGGCAACTCAAGTGCACCACATTCTTTGGTGGTTAAATTAATATTATTAACAGTTTTGAAGTTGTTTTTAATTTTAATAATACAAGAAATAAAATGAATCAGATATTAATATTTTTATTGATCAATGTTAGAAAATTTTCATTATCTTCTCTGCAACTCTAGAGTATGGCTTTCTTTAGCTTCTCTTCTCCCTGTCTTTCACTCTACTATTTATTGGCTCTACTTCCTCAAGACACTACTCTCCCTAAATTTTCTGTTTTTCAAATTTCAGTCAAGCATGGCTACCACTGTGGACTCTAGAAGTCCCCTCATTATCCCTCTGAACTTAGCCCGTTTCTATCCCTGAAGGCACACTCAATTCCAGTGTAATGATTTCTCACTCCTCTCCCTCAGAAGAGAAAGGCAAGTTTTCCAGTAGGAGAGCTAATTCCCTGGCACTAAGGAGATGAAATAAGGAGATTTTCATCTTGGTCAGGCATCCTTATTTCCTTGGCAACCCCAATGGGTACTACCTGGTATTAGTGATAGTCCCTAACAATTGATTTACTCAAACAGCCAGTGTAGTCAGAGCTAGGACTAGAGCCAAGACTTCATGGCCCTTAGACTAGCTTCTCTAGTTTAAAAAGAGAGTGAAAAGGGGAAAGAAAAATGATGATGATGATGATGATATAGGAATAGGTAATAATAGTGAAACAAAGAGGCAGAGAGTTATTTCAAAGCCCACTTAAATAAATAGCAAAAAAAAAAAAACTAAAAACTAAAAAACAAACAAACAAACAAAACAAAAACAAAAAACATGAAAGTAGCTTAGTTCAGTGGAATGCACTTTGTACTAGGAATCAGACAACATAAGTTTTAGGCCTTGCTCTGCAACTTCTTAGCTATGTGAACTTGGTAAGTCATCAGACGTCTCTAGGCTTGAATTTGCTCATCTATAAAATGATCAAGTTGACAAATATCTTTATATTACCTCCCTGTTACATTATTCTATGACAAGATTGTGTTAGAGACAGCTAAATCAGTAAAGTCAACAGAAAGTTTAGCATGAAAATCTAAGTTCAAATCCATATTCAGATACTTTACTAACCCTGTGGCCTCAAATAATGATAATGATGAGGTATATTCCTAATGATGAGGTCTATACCTCAATAAAATTAGGATTAATTGAGGTCTAGTGCCAGGATTGGGGTACAGGGAATCACATGGAGCTCCCCTGCAACCCCTTAGGATTCAGCGCAAGGATACAAAGTTAAATGAGGTCTAGTGGTGGTGAAAGTCCCATGTAAACGAATTTACAAGCCTGAAAACATAGATTGATAAAAAGAGGTTTATTGTAGGGTTTGGAAGCAAGGTTAAAGTCTGGTTAGTAAAAGGTATTAGATAAAGGAAGAAATACACAAGAGGCAGGACAGAAAGTCTCTGATGCAAAGCATGTTGCTGGCATGTTTCAACTCTCTGCCAAGGGATGATTCCACCTAGGCTCTTTTATTTGCTTCAAGAAGCCTAGGGCAGTGGCCAAATTCTTGGTGGGCTTTTTGGGGAAACCTGAGCAGATAGTGGGGGCTGAAAAGCCAGTTCAGAAACGGCAGGGGCTGGGTACAGCCCAAACTGGCTCAGATCCGGATCTTTCCCCTTGGAATACAAAAGGGTAGTTTTGACCAGATCTTGAAATCAAAGGTCAGTACCAAAGGAAGTTGGAGATCAGACAAGGAATCTTAAAGGGGCTATTGCCCTCATCAATAGTTCTCAATAGCTAATATTTATATAGTGTTTCTTATGTGCCAAGTATTTTATCAAGCATTTTATAACTTTTTCATTTAATCTTCACAACAACTTTGAGATGTAGATGCTGTTATTATCCTTTTTCAGATGAGGAAACTGAGACAAAACAGGTTAAGTGACTTATCCAAGAAGTATCAGGTCTTCCAGACCACCAGACTCCAATGAAGCATTTGTCACATAATTGTCCCAACTCACTTCACCTCATTTATCTGCTATTTCAGTTTCCTCAACCATAAAATGGGAACAATTTTTGTCCTGAGGGTAAAATGAGATAATATTTGCAAAGTGCTTAGAACTATACTTAGTACATAGTTAGCAATGAATAAATAATTTTTTCTTTCCTTCCTTTCCTTTTTCATTCATTTTTAGGAACTTTATTGTTAAGTGTCACATCAGTAATCTTAGTTAAGTTAAAAGACAGTAAAATATACAAAAGAATTAAAAAGGACTTCAGAACACTAAGCTATATCTCTGAGTTTAGGCTACAACCCAAGGAAAGACATGCAGCATTAAGAAATAGCAAATGGTAAAAAATAAAATAAAATTGCACCAGACAGATGTGATCAAGTAACATTTTTTTTTAAATTAATGGATAAAGAATATAAAATAGATGTCATATGGCTATACTTCAGTGAAGCATTTGATACAGTGCCTCACATAAACTAATTTAAAAATTCATTCAAATTGCCTCAGCTAGGATGATGCTCACAAGAGTCCAAAGGACCATGCACTACAGAAAATGAATGATAAATGACAGGCAGTCAAGTTGTGGGGGCAGCATCCAGTAGAAATGCCACGGAGATTAGTGGTAGACCGGTTTCTGAACATTTTTATTAATGATCTGGAAAAGAGAGTAAACTGAGCGTATTAATTACATTTGCATACAATCCTAAACTCAGAGGTACAATATGAACCCAGTGTATAGAAAATAAATGGATCTAAAGTGATAGATTATAGTCAGACTTTTTTTCTTATCTCCTTTTCTGAGAGGCAACTTTAAAGTAATCTGAGTTGATCTCTTTGGAGGTAATTATGGTAATCAGTCAAATGATTAGAAATTTGGAATTTTTTAAAAAGTATTTTTATTAAAAGATAATACAGTTATTTAAGTACTAAAAAGGAAAATACATCACAAAAAAGTCTTTTTTCTATATCTCTATGATTTATATTTGAAAAAGGCAATAAAATAAACCATGTTTTATAAAATTCCAAATCAAACATAGAATCAAAAATCTTGAAAGAGGTTATCTGATCCATACGATTTATTTTACACATGAGAAAATTAAGGCCCACAGAGTTAAAGTCACTTGCCTATGCTCATGCAGATAATAAATGTTGAGAGTGGGATTTGCACTTGTGTCCTCTTATTCCAGAGTCAGTGAGTGATCTTTCTACTGTTCCACATAATCAAAAGGCATTTAATAAGCATCTACTATAATCCAGAACTATATCAGGTACTGGGGAAAGAAACAAAAAAATTAAAAAGTACCTGCCCACAGAAAACTTACACTCCATTAAATGACCAAAATAACCTGGAATCTCTAGTTATTATAAATGGAGTGAAAGAAAGCTTTATAACTGAGTTTTCAACTTATATTAGAATTTTCATTTAATTGATAGTAGGAGACAAACACTGGAGTGATAATCTTACTTCTTCCTATGGTTTCATTCAGATTTTAATATCATTCATGTTCATTCTACCACAGATAAGTTTCTTAGAAGAACACCATCATTTTGTCTCAGCTTAGCATAATCACTCAAATGTAAATTGCTGTAGAAAAATTGCCTGCAGTGCTGGATGTAAATTAAAATTACTCCTTATAAATTCACTGCTCAAATTATCTGACAACTGCTGTTGTATTAATTTTGTTGCTGAATACATTAAAGAAGTGCAAATTCACTTTCCCACTAATGTAGTAATTACTTTAGATGCTGTTCAGGTAGTTCAACTAAAGACTCAGGAATTCATTTAATATTTAGAGCCCATTTATAAGTAAGAGACTTATCTATAGTGTGTGACCTTCCTAATGGTATGGTGACTTCAATGAACACCGAAATCATGTCAAGACAACAAAGTCCTGAGAAATCAATAAAGCACATCTACTGCTTAGAAAAGTAGGCTTAACCTGAGCTGTATCTTTAATTCCCTAGGAGGTTATGTTCACTTGTGTAGAATCTTCTTGGGGGGCAGGATGGGAGGGTTAAAGCTTCCTGTTTCTTTTGCAATTCCTCAGGACTTTTAGACCAGCCTCCCATCTAACTCAGGTCCTCGAAGACAGTTTGTTCAGTAACTGTTTTAGGGACAAATGAAATATGTCATTATAATACTTTTCAAATAAAGAGCTAATAGAATAAAATAAAGAGTATTTACAAAGTACTTGAGCACAGAGAGTAGTAGGTGCTATGTAAATGCATATTCTTCTTTTCTAACTTCAATTATTTTTAAAAGATTCTATTGAGAGACCTTTTGCTATTATATTACATATGTTTCTGAATATATATGTATATATAACATATATATAAATATACATATATATAACATATATATAAATATACATAGATATATATATGTATGTATACATATATATGTATATTTATTTCCTCCCTTCCATACTCAGTGAAGAATCTTATTACAAGAAGGGGGATGATATTCATGGCAATGAAATTAACCAACCTATTTTAACTTATGCCTTAAATATAAGTAGTTTTTCATACTCATAGATCCATACCTCCTCCAGGATGATTAATGTTTGGTCATTATTATTACATGGCATTCCATTCTCTTTTATTATTCTTTCCATTTACATTGTCATAGACAGAGTGCATATTATTTTTGTATCAGTTCCTATACCATTTCATGATTCCCTAAATTCCATTTAAATATTATTCCAACCACCTGAAGGGGTTATGGTCCACAACCTACCTTCAATGTTATCCCAATGTTGAAATCCAACATCCATTGAAGTAAAAGATGATCAGTGACTTCACGATTTTTTTTTTGATTGATGGTAACAAAATACAGAAACATTATAAAAGAAGATATATATGAAAATGAAAGAGAGTAGGCACTGATACCAAAAAAAATATTCTTCTAGCTAACATAAGTAACATTATTAAGTTAATTAATAAAAATAGAATTCTGTTTTCAAGCACTATGAAAAGGAAGAATATTACTGATCACAGATTCAAGATACATACACATTTAACTACTGTTTATTATGTACTTTCTATATGTACAATATGTTATGGAATAAAAAGGAGTATAAAAATTCTGTAATTTCTACTCCTCTCTCTTCCACTCAAGAAGCTATATAAAGTAATAAATTATGTAGACAAGTATGATGCAAGTTTTTAAAATGTAAGTTTATAAAAAATAAGTCAAATATAAAGAAAAGACATTAAGAACTGAAGAATAACTTCTAGATAGAGAAACCAGAGAAGGCTTCATGGAGAAGTAGCACCTGCATGGGTCTTCAAGGAGAAATATTTTAACAGAAAGAAAAATAAGAATCATTCAGAGGCACAGGGAAGGATTTCTTCTCTGCAGTATTAAGTACTGCAATGGAATGTGTTTTATTGTAAAGCAAATTAATTATCAAGTTATTTAATATGCTTAAATAGCACAGTAACTTATAATAAAGCAGAATAATGTTATATTTATGAAGTACTTATTAAGTTCCAAGTATTGTGCTAAGCACTTTTCAACTACCTAATTTGATATTCATAACCATTCTGAGAAGTAGGTTTTATTATTATCCCCATTTTACAGATGAGGAAATTGAGGTAAGCAGAAGTTGTCACTTGCTCAGGATTATACAGTTCATAAGTATCTGAAGCTGGATTTGAACTCAGGCCTTTCTAACTCCTAGTATTCTATCCACTATGTCATTATTTGTCCTGAAACCAAATTTAATTGTCATAGAGCATTTATGAATCTAGAGAGAGTACAACTTAGGGCCTACTTCCCCATTTAGGCATTTTTCATAGTCAGTCCTATTTTGTTCTCCCTTTAACACATCATGATGACAGAGCCCAAAGGCACAGAAATAATAAATCAACCATTTGCATATATTTTAAAGTTTTATTGATGCCTTTTTGTTGTTATTGTTGTTAAAGTAGTTTCCATATATCATCCACTCCCTTTTAATAGGAAAAAAAATAGTTCAGTCAAATAGGCTAACAAAATTATCTGAGAAAGCATCCAAAGTTTTGTGCCTGTTGCCCCCCACCTTTATACTTACAGAACAGTAGTCCTTCACCTAAAATCCTGCCTTGGGGTCCATGGATAGATTTTGGAGGTATGTGAACAATTACAATAAGGAAAAACCCTCTACCAATCTACCTTGATATATATACATATATATACATATATATATATATATATATATATATATATATATATATATGTATACCCATGTCTTGCACCAATCTGTATAAATTAATGTCTTCACATGTTTCTCTGAATTTCTTAATCTTCAGCATTTTTATTCTATATATATTTTAATGTGTATTCCATTAAATTTAGACATAGAAAATCTATATTATCTATTATCTGAGGATAATTGGTACCAGAAAAAAAAAGCCATTTAAAATTAATCCATTTAAGATGGAAATCAACATTTCCTAGTAAATAGTTGGGGAGAGGGGGAGAATTAATTGGGTTTTTAGTTTGAAAAATGAAGTGAAAAATTTTGAAAATATCTATCTTATACTAGATAAACTTTAGGTCATAATCATCACTATTTTCTAATTCAGAATGAGTAGAAAGTGAATCAAATGGTGGTACTTTGAGGGACAATAACTTTTCTTGCAAAGTGATAGAATAATATAATACAAGTTTTTTTTTTTACTTCATATTTGGTTTTTCACAGCATAATCATAAAGAGGACATTGTTAAAAAATATTTTTGGGCTTAATCAGTTTTCCCATGACCTCATTTAAATCTTTGATATTCAAATTATTCTCTTTTCATGTAGTACTAGCAATCATCAAGAGTTTGATGGACAAAGATTTTGAAGTTATAGGGATTGCAGGCATAGATACTAATGTTAAGTGGGGAAGAATATTTGAATAAGCACTAGTTTCCCTACTAAGATCTGTCCATTAATTAAGATTTCTGTTATGAAGATTTTTCTCCCCTATGCAACCTCATATGCAGGCAGCACATCATAGTAAATAGAAAACTGGCTTCAAGAATCAGAAAGTTTGGGGTTCAAATCCCATGAATATTAGCTATGTGGTTCTCAGTTATTCATTTAATCCCTCAATGAACTGAAATAATTTATTAAAAATATATTTGTAATTTAACTTTTTTATTATTCTGAGCTCTGAATTCTTCTCTTCCCATCAGGACCTTCTCCCTTTATTGAAAAGGTGACCAATATGAAAATGACATCAGTTATATATGGGAAATCATATATATTTCTGTATTAATCATGGTATGTTTTCATCTGCATGCAGAGTCCCTTCAGTTTATGTGTATATATATATTTTTTTTCATTATAAGTTATTGGAATTGTCTTGGATAGTGATCAGAGTAGTTGTCTTTCAAAGTTAATCATATTTACAATATAGCTGTAAGTCGGTACAATGTTCTCTTGGTTTTCTTGGTTTTGTCCATTTCACTTTGTGTATTCATATAAGACTCTCTAGGTTTTTTCTGAAACTCTCCTGCTCATCATTTTTATAGCCTAATAGTATTATTCTATTACATTTATAGATACCACAACATATTCAACTATTCTCCATTTGAGGGGAATCCCCTCAATTTATAATTCTTTGTCACTACAAAGGAAACTGCTATAAATATTTTTGTAAATATAGTTCCTTTCCCTTTTTGATCTCTTTGGGATATGGACCTAATCATGATATTATTGAGTCAAAGGGTAAACACAATTTTATAGCCCATTGGGTATAAAATTGTTCTCCTGAATGATTGGGCTAGTTCACAACTCCATCAACAATACATTAATGTTTCAGTTTCAAGGACTTAAGTGTTTTCCTTTCCTTTAAGCTACCAATATGCTAGATATAAGGTGATACCTCAGAGTTGTTTTAATTTGCATTTTTCTAATTAATAGATATAGAACATTTTATATGATGATAGCTTTGATTTCTTCTTCAGAAAATGGCTTGTTTATATTCTTTGACCATTTATCAATTAGGCAATGATTCTTATTTTATAAATTTGACTCAATTCCCTGCATATTTGAAAAATGTGGCCTTTTTCAGAAATACTTGCTAGATTTTTTTTCCTTCTGGCTTTCTACTTTCCTTCTAATATTTGCTACATTGTCTTTGTGAAAAAAATTTAATTTCATATGATCAAAGTTATCCATTTTACTTCCCATGATCCTTTCTATTTCATATATGGTGATAATTTCTTTCATTATCTGTAAATCTGATAGGTACATGACACACTAATTTACATGATATCACTCATATCAAAATCATATACCCATTTCAGCCTCTGTGTGTGTGTGCATACGCACGCACACACGCGCATGTGTTTGTGTGTGTGTGTATGTGTAACATAGTGAGATGTTAGTCTATACTTAGTTTCTGCAAAACTGCTTTCCAATTTTTCCAAAAATAGTTTCAGCTAGTAAGGCTGCCCATAACTTGGTCATTTACTCCTGTGTATCATATATCTAATCTATTCTATTCATTCACCACTCTTATTTCTTAACCAATATCAAATTGTTCTGATAGTTACCACTTTCACTAATGAAATTAAAGGTCTGGATTCTCAAAAATTCAGATAATAAATACTCAGATGATAATTTGTTTATCCATTCCTCCAAATGATAAGTATCCAATTTGTTTCCAATGTTTTTTACTGTAGCAAAAAATATGTTACAACAATTTACATTATATATATCAGGGTTTTCTCAAGGATCATTTATTTGCCCTTAAAATTCCCCTTCCATACACACATACTATATAGTAATTTTTATACACTATTACCAAGTTATACACCGTTGCATATGGTTAAGGGTTACCAAAAAAAAAAAAAAGATGAAAATATTTCATTTGATGGCCAACTTTTTATTAACATGACAACTATTCTTTAAAGCATATGTTCTGCAAATATTACATTCATCTAAATGTGTGGACCAAGAAGATGGACAAAGAATAGGGGAAAGAGTATCACCATGTTTCTATTCCAAAGCCCTAATTTTGAATCCCAACACTATCTCCTATTATCTGAATAACTTTAGTCAAGTTATTTAAACTCTCTAGACCTCAATTTATTGCATTTAAAGAAAATAGAGATAACTTGAGATAACTTATGTAACTTCTAATGCCCTTCCAGTTCTAATTTATGCTCTTATTTTAAAATTAAACAAATTATTTTAAGACTTTGTAAACATATCTCATAAGGAAGAAAATCAGGAATTGGCTGGAGGACAGACATCCTAATGAACTAAGGGGTAGAACTCTGAATCAATTCAACAATCTTAGTATTAATTTGACATTGGATATATATACCCAAATAAAGAAAGAGGGAAATAACCCATATGTGCCCCCAAAAAAGATTTATAGCAGCATTTTTTTGTTTGTAACAAAGAAATGGAAACAAAGTGAGTGTCATTCAATTGGGACACGACTGAACAAGATTTGATATATGAATATAATAAAATATTATTGTGAAGTAAAAAAGGACTAGAAGGGCTGGGTTTGTTAACTTGTCATCCCTGCTACTACAGGAGATTTAGGATAATGGATTGTTTGAGTTTGTGAGTTCTGAAATGATAAAAGGCTTGGCTTATTGCCAAAAGTATAAAGCTACAGTTGATTAATATTTATTAAGAGTATATTTATATGCAAGGTATTGTGCTAAGTGCCTAAATATTTTTTAAAAGAAGTAAAAGAAAGTCCCTGTCCTCAAATTGCTTATAATCTAATGGAAGGGACAACAGAGAAACTAATATGTACAAAATAAACTATATACAGGATAAATAAGAAATAATTAACAAAGAGATGCTAGAAGGTATCAGGCTAAGCACAGCTAAACTGGTTAAAGATTCTATATTTGTTAATACTGAAATCAGGCCTATTAGTAGTAGATGCAGTTCCAGCAAATGAACATGTGACAAAAGGTTTAAATTCAGAAAAACCTGAGGAGATGTATGCAGAGTAGAGTGTACAGACTTAGGAGAAATGACTTATAATGAGTACAATATAATAAAAGAACATAGCTTTGAAAAACTTAAAAATTATATTAGTGCAATGAACAGTCATAATTCCAAAAGTAATAAATCATGTTTCCTGGCATCTTGGCAGATAGGTGACAGAATATAGGTATAGGGTAAGGTGTAAATTTTCTAGCATTGACAACATCTGAATGAATTTCTTTTTGTCTATTGGTTCTATAAGTAATAAAGGAAGATATTTTTAGATAAGAGATTTATTAAGAGGAATAGATGACAAAGATGATGCAAAAAAAAAATTAAAATGCATAAAAATGAAGCAATCTCAAAATACACAAAAAAGAAGAAAGTTCAGGAGGAGATACAGGCAAGTTCACATGAGTATGTTAATCTTTGTGTGTGTGGTTGTGTGTTAAAATAAATAATCTACATAATAAAAATTCACAGTTCCATATACAATACTACTTTCTGTACTTCTTTGTAATGTAAATGTATGTGTTAATTTTCAAAAATAAAATTTAAATTTTAAAAAATGCCAGAATGGGTAGAAACCTGCTCTTATTTACTCAAACTGATTCTGATCCACTTGAACATAAAATAACATAATACTGTCTATTTTTCCTTCTTTTATGATATTGTACAACATCAGTGAGTTCTCTCCAGAGGTAAGATCACATTCAATTTTGCTTCAGCTTTCATATTAGACCTCATAGGATCATATACTTCTTTCACTATAGGAAATATAATTTTTCAGCAGTCATCATTGTATAAATGGGCCTGTTTAATTTAAAGCCACCAAGTGACCTCAATGTGTTCCTTGCACATTTATTGAAGTTATACATATAATGCCTTTGGATAGGTATTATATTCCCCACATATTCTATTGATCCATTGAAAATATTATACTTCTTGTAAGAAGCACAAGGGGGCATTCATAAGAGAGTGAAATGTGCCATATTCCTCGATTGCTAGCCTTAAACATGATGGATTGGTGGTATGAGCAGAAGACTAAACTACTACAAGCAGTTTTAAAAGTAGATGTGTATAACTGAGTTCAATCACATTTTTTTCATAGTATAACTTTTGCTGTCTATACAATGCTGTGACTGATTGGTAAATAGAAGACCAAGTAATTTTTTTTTGCAGGAAAGAAAGGAATACTTTTCTATGAGGCTTATAATTTGCTTCCTGAACTGGCAATCCTTCAAAATACTAACTTGGAAAATGAATTGTATCCTGATGTGCAAAGGTATAACCAGAAGTCAAACATTCCTTATGGTTTCTACTCTAGTTGTCCCCAGATGTGCTTTACTTTATTCCTTGCCATCTTCTTACCACCCACCACACAATATTCTTTATCAAAATTAAATCAATACTACTATTGTTGATGGAAAGGTTGTATAAATTTATTTCTCCTTGCCTCTTCTCACTACTTCTATAATTTTCAAAAACAAAATACTCCTATCTGGCTGCTACCTCCTACATATACATTGTCCACTCCTACTTTACTATTAGAATTTAAGCTCCTTGAGGACGAGTCATCTCAGATTTATATTAGTACACAGCAGAGGGTTTGGCACAAAGAAAGTGTTTTAAAATATTTTTTACTCATTCATCCAATTAATAATTTATAAGGGTTAAGAAAGCATTTAAATAACTTTAAAATCTATACATAGCTGTGGCCTGAATTAGGTCTTATTTTGATTATTCAGCATTTTTCAATCATCGAAATAAAAGTTGATCTGGATCCATAATTTCATCCAAGTAATAGAATCAATGGGGGGGAAAACTACATCCAGTATTTATAATCTTCTAAATATAAACCAGAAATAACAATGAATGATACAGATCCAACAGGGATCTCAGACTTCTGCATATCAATGTAGCCAGATGTTTTCCAGATTTCAGAGATAGGGATTTTAATATATGATGTTGCCTTCTAGTTGTACTTCTTCCTTTGTAATTTTGTGACAGTGGGGATATAGTGGGTATGACCAGGAAGAAGCCTCAGTAACTTAACAAAATTAAAGGACAGACCAGAAACCAATGAAACTTTCCTTATATATGCATTCAAATATATGAAAAGGACATCTCTTTGATAGAGTATGATAGTATCTTTGGTGTTGTCATATTATTGGCCTGAATATAAAACACTGAATCTCAACATTAACAGATTGGGTTATAGACATGACATAAATAGATAAATAGATATGTATGTATATTTGTGTTTATGTATACATACTTTTTTATTCTTTGGACTAGGACTATAAAAGGCAATAAAGATTAGGAAAGGAGAAAAAGAAAACTTAGAACTACAGGAAACAAAGCTAAGAGAGTTGAAAGCAGACGGCTTTCAAGGGGAAGAGTTCAGGGAAGCAAACGCATCTGCATAGCCTTCTCCGCAAGAACCACCAACAGAAGATATGGAAATACGAATTGAAACCCCAAATGTAGACCTAGGAGAGGAGAAGGACAAGAAGCAGAAGATGGCAGTTCTCAGATCTATAATAGGGAGACAACAGTCATCTTTCAATCACAAGGTTCTGGAAAGAAAATCAAATAGCAAAAAAAAGAATTTCCATATAGGTAAATGCATGGCCCCAAGAGTGGGAAGTTTTGGATTACAGTGAGTTCATAAGCCTATGCTCTTAAAGAGAAAAGAGTAGCAAACACATCCCCACAGTACTAGAAGAATCACAAAGGATCAAATTATAATTTGGGGGAGAAAATTCGTCACTAGTTGAGTGGTCATGAACAAATCATTAACCCTTTTGTTCCTCAATTTCTTTATCTGCAAAATGGGAAATGGAGAAAATAGTATCTACTTCTTACTTGTATTTCCATCTTTGCCTTTTTTCAGCTTCTAAACCAATTTATTATTTTATTCTTTCTTCATACACTTGACCCTATGACAATAATATCTGACATTGTATACTATATTTCATATGATTGTTGCAACTGCATGAGGCAAATAATAAGTAATTTGCCCTCAGTCACAAGTATTAAGTATAGGAGGAAGGATATAAATGTTCCTTTGGCTACAATAATGGAGAAAGGGAACACAGGAAGAAAGTGACATTTCTGACATCTCTGCCTCAGTTTCCAGACCTGTAAAACAAAACCCAGTAATGCTATCTGCCCTCTTTCTTCAAAGATATGCTGAAATTAAATTTGTGAGTTCATTTGCTTTCTTTGTATGAAAAATATTCTTAAATATATATATATATATATATATATATGCATATGTATATGTGTATATATATATATATGCATTTCCTTACTAGAAGTTCAGCCTAGATTAAAGAATTTATAGAAGTCTATTTTTAAAACTATAGCTCGACTTCTTTCATCCTAAAGGAATGGTTCAGAAGGAATTTGTATTACAGTAAGAGAAAATTACTAAGCTCAGACACCTGTCTAATTCCCCACACGTTTTTCTTCACTAAGTTTCCATTCCAAATCCTGTCTTCAAGCAAACAGCCCTATTTATACTAGGAAAAGAATGGAAAACAGCATGTAATTCAAGAAATCAGTAGTAACTGAAAAAGTAAGCAATAAATTCTGTTCTTCAGAAGCCATAAACTCCAAGTCACCTAACCAACCCACCCTGCCAGAATTTTAATTCTTTCACTTGGGATTTTTGTAGAGGTCAAGGAGAATTGATTATAATCTTCTTTGTCTTCCATTTCAATCTTTTCCTGTTTCTAAGCTTCAGATGAACCCAAAGTGCCAAAACTAATCTACTACTCTCAAATTACTTTTATCTGTTGTTATGAAGTGTACACATATACTTAAGACTCCTCTTGTTTACATGAAACATATACCAAAATGCCATAAAAGACTGAATTACTAACAATTATTTGTGGTACTCCAAACTTATTCCAGTACCTCCAGAGCATGTCCATGACATAGAATTGTGGCTCTTCATATGAAACATCTTCTCAAGTAAACTCAGGTTCTCTGTGGAAAATTAAGGATGAGGTGTGCAGGATTAAATTAGTCCCACCATGGCAACTGTACAATTCCTCACAAGCTGCTATCAACACTGTTAAACACAGTCTGTCACCCATGCCCAAAATGTTCTTTCTCCTTCCCTATACCTAATCAGAATCAAATTTAAAGGCAGCCTTATCCATAAAACAAATTCAGATAGGTGAAGGGGAATTGTTGACTTGATGCTTCTGAGATCCTTTTCAGGTCTATATCTATGATCTTGTTATGAGGTTTTTTAGTATTCTCAACTCCTTGTAGGAAATTATTTTTACTTTGCATATATTTTTCACTTTTTTCTTGTTTCACAGATATTTTTTTTTTTATGATCCACTGGCATCCTTGAGCTGTCAAGAGAAATTTAGCAAGCTTTCAGAAAGATCCTTGAGAGGTCTCCCTGAAGTCAACTTATAGGATGTCATAAACCAAAGTCACACTGGATGGCAGAATTGCAATTCATGTCCTTGGCAAGAGTATACATATTGATAAGATGAGATATCCATTTGATTATATTTTGCATTTCTTCATCCATGTGGGTATTATTTCCTCTCAGTAGAATACAACATATCTGAAGCAAGAATGGTTTTGGTTTTTTTCTTGGTCCCCTAATCTGAGACAGTATCTGGAATTGAGGCATTTAACAAATGCTCCTCAAAGCACAGTGTTGGTGGATTATGCATCCACAAATACATATGCAAATAGGTTTTGAAAATTGACTAGCATCCTGGGATTTGTTCTTCAAAGGTTTAAGTACTTCCTCTTAGCCACCCAAATGATTTGGAACTAAGATCTTTGAGATAGAAGGTATATGTGAGTCATACTTGGAAATTCTTAGGAGAATAAATAGTTTTTGTTATACAAATGAAAAGGAAAGAGAGCACTCCAAGAACTGAAAAGCAGTAGCAAAAGCTAGAAATTATTGATGGCACAAGAGTAATTAAAATGAAAAGAGAAATTGAAAAGAGAAGCTGAAAGGATAAAGGGACTGAAATAGGGGGGATAGATTGAAATGGACTAACTGATACCTGCTAGTATTTGGAGTTGTAACCACACCTTGAAGGACTTTGGGAGCTTCCAGAAAGGAAGCACTTGTCTGAACCGCACTTTATACCAGGTCAATAATAGGCACCATAATCCATTCTGCCTACTTCTTTTCCATAAATGTTTCCTCTATATCGATTTTCTCAGTAAATGTAAGAAGGCTAGGGATTAACTAAAGATAAACCTACACTTAAATTAGGACAGTGAGTCAGACTTCTACTTAAATGTTAGACATTTTCTTATCTGGGTGTTTTGAGCCATTGAGAATGACTAAATTTTTTTTTTTTTTTTTTCTGATCAAATTCCATTTAAAAAAAAAATTAGAGAAGACTTTGTGAAACTGAAGAGCCATTATATTGCACCTAGGCTAAAAACTGGAACTAATTATTATAAAAGGGTATAATTGTTTAAATTGCTAAAGAGAAAAGGCTTAGAGAAGAGAAGGTGGTCAAATTACAAGTAAATAATCATTTATGAATCCTTTACTATGTGCTGTGCCATAGAGCATCTGAATAATGTGAGTTTAAGAGAAGAGATGAGGAAGCTCTCCATGCTGTCCTCAATTTGTTCAATGAAATATGAGGCAAGATTCTCAGCTGAGAATTTGGGAAGATGAAGAGCCATGGGAAATTTAAGGAGGTCTAAAAGACTTGAAACTCTGCTATGATGAGTGGGATATGGAATACATTAGGGGAGTATAAAAGAATTGTCTTGTCATGGTAAGATTATATAACAAAATTCTGTAATGGACTTAATAAACATGGTTTTCCCAACTTGTTAAGAAGAATGTTAGCAGGAGTTAAGCCAGTAATAGTGGGAATAACCCAAGGCTGAGGCTTGGCGTGGAAAAAAAATATTCAGTAAGATAAGGGGACAAAGAATTAGAGGGAACAGGGCAATGTAGAATTAAACTGGTTAACTTAGAGGTCAAAACGGGGAAGTAAAAAGACAATGTAGGAGTGATGATCTGAAAAAGAATAGAGGGGGGAAGGGAGTAGAAGATATAAAGAGATTTTTAAAAATTTAAGCAGGATTTGAGATTATGGTATAAAACATGTGGAATGACAAATTACTATCAGATAAGGCAATGACAGAGTTCATGAACATGGATTCTGATGGGTTGATTTGTGGTGGCAAATTCAAAGCAATGACCTTCTCTTTTTTATAACTCAGGTGAAACTAGAAGAATAGGCCAGGAAAATGAGTAGGTTAAAGAACTTGGAGGCTACGGTATTTGAGACAATATCATTACATATGCTGAAGTTCCCTGTGATAAGGAGAAAAGATGAGGAAAAAAAGAAAAATTGTGAGCCAGGAACTGAATTCTTTGAGGAAGGAAGAAGTATCTTTAGTGGTCTGTCAACAATATCTATCAAAATCTTGATTAGGCGATAAATATTAATTGAATCAACTTAAAAGGAAGAGATATTATTAAGTGATGATGTTAGAAGGAAACCCTGAAAGTGACAATGGAGAATAAGTAATCTTCCCATTCCCTTAGATAACCAATAAATTAGGGGAAATGGATGAATATATAGCCAGTCCTATAAAGAGTAATCAGGAAAGATATGTCATCATGACAGAACCATATCTAAATGAGTAAGGTCAGGGGGAGAGAGAGAAAGAGAGAGAGAAAAAAAGAGGGGAAAGAGAGGGAAGGAAGGATGGAGAAAGAGAAGAAAAGCTTTAAAATGAAAGCTAGTTTTACTTTTTAAAGCTTTTTTGTTTCCAAATATATGCAGAGATCATTTTCAATATTCACTCTTGCAAAACCTTGTGTTCCAAATTTTTTCTCCCTCCTTCCCTCCCACCTTTAGACAAGTAATTCAATATATGTTAAACACATGCAATTTCCACAATTAAAATGCTGCATAAGAAAAATTAGATCAAAAAGAAGAAAAAATGAGAAAGCAAACAAAATGCAAGCAAACAACAACAAAAATCCATGTTGTGGTCCACACTCAGTTCCCATAGTCCTCTCTCTGGGTGTAGATGGCTCTCTTCATTAGAAGATCATTGGAACTGGCCTGAATAGTATCATTGTTGAAGAGAGACATGTCCATCAGAATTTATCATCATATAGTCTTGTTGTTGCCATTTATAATGATCTCCTGGTTCTGCTCATTTCACTTAGCATCAGTTCATGTGAGTCTCTCCAGACCTCTCTGAAATCATCTTGTTGATCATTTCTTATAGAACAATAATATTCCACAACATCCATATACCATAACATTCATCCATTCTCCAACTGATAGGCATCCACTCAGTTTCCAGTTCCTTGCCACTACAAAAAGGACCATTACAAACATTTTTGCATATGTGGCTCCTTTTCCCTTTTTTCTTATCTCTTTGGGATACAGGCCCAGAAGAGACACTGCTGGATGCAAGGATGTGCACAGTTTGATAGCCCTGTGGGCATAATTCCATATTGCTCTCCAGAATGATAGGATCAGTTCACAACTTCACCAACAATGTATTAGTGTCCCACTTTTCCCACATCCTTTCCAACAGTCATCATTATCCTTTCTTCTCATCTCAGCCAAACTGAGAGGTATGTTGTGGTACTTCATAGTTGTCTTAATTTGCATTTCTGTGATCAATAGTAATTTAAAGCATTTTTTCATATGACTTGAAATGGTTTTAGTTTCTTCATCTGAAAATTGCCTATTCATATCCTTTGAGCTTTGATTATTTGGAGAATGGCTTGCATTCTTATAAATTTGAGTTAATTCTCTATATATTTTAGAAATGAGACCTTTATTGGAAGGTCTTAGATGTAAAAAAAATTTTCCCAGTTTACTCGAAAGCTAGTTTTATTATTTATAGAATAGGTATTCATTTCATACAGCACAGTTGAAGGAGTGAGTTGCATTATATTGGGACACTGATGGGGTTATATTGAGGTGGAAATTAGAGTGTGATTGGTGGAGTACTAAGAATGAGGCTTAAACAATGATAGCTGGAAAGTTCAATATCTTTAGAATAGAGAATAATGGAATGAATATTATTAATTACTGAAGAATAGTTCAGACAAATTATTTTGGCAGGTAAGCAGAGAAAAGATCACACTATAAACCATGTCTGAGGGAGGAAGATATGAAGGGGATGAGGATATGAATATTCTATCCCTATTCATAAGGAAGAACAAGAAAAAAATAGAGTTCTAGTCACCTTCACTACACATTGATATCCCTATCCACAAGTATTTTGTAGAGAATAGAAAAATACAGTCTTCAAATCACAGCTTAAAAGTTGTTTGTGTTTCATAATAAAATCAGGTGGTTCAAATATAAAAAACAACAATAAAAACTGTAGAAGAAATACACAAAACCCTAGAAGTCAATGTATAAAGACAAAAGTCAATAAAAGGCTATCAATTTTTCTTCTTCTTCAGTATTATCCTCATAATTTGATTGGGATTAATGTGAGACTATTGGGGAGGGAGGAACTATTATTGCGGACCAGTTCTCAGACTTTAAGACATAACAGGAGGAATTGGTTCCAGGCTTCCAGGATAGTTTCGGAATTGAAAACTTGACAAAAATATCAGTTCTAAATAATGAAAGGATAAACTTTCAGTATGTGGTATAGATTTCCTCAAAAATTATGTATAGTGAGTGGTATTCTAAATTCCAAATACATTTTCTCTGAAATATACAAAGCTTTTTTTGTCTGTTGAAGGAACAACAACTGACATTCTTATGATAACCTTGTGACAATCTAGCTGGTTATAGCTTTAATTTTTAGCATGATCATAATCAGTTGAGTGTTGAATTCAATATGTACTCATGGATGTTCTTCATACCCCTCTCTAAATAAATATAGAGTGATGAAAAAAAGGAAAATTATTAGGACACCTTATTTTATTTTAGCATTTGTTATTTTCTTTATAGCACAGTCTTATTTCTTGTGCGATGAACATTACTCATATTTCAGGTGTAAAGTAGTCCACAATATCTCTGTGGAAGCCCTAGGGTCTCCTGAACATTCCTAAAAGGAGAAATTGAATCAGTAAGACATTGGAAATGGGACTGCATGAACATGCACTCAGTGTCAAAGTAAAGATAAGTGAGAGATTGGGAGACAGGAAAAGACTTTTATGAAGTTGTAAAAAGTCAATACAAAAAAAATCATGGGTTTCCCCTTGGAAAAGACTACCATTTAATTATTCATTCAGTTTGGATGCAAAGGAGTTAAAAGAAGACAAGGCAGAGAAATACCCAGAAATTACCACCAGATATTGGTTGCTACTATGTCTGATACAAATGCTTGAGATGCCATTAGATTGGTGGATCAAGTGTTGCAAGATCACACTGGAATGGGAGTGAAGTGGTGGGTGCTGAAAATCTCAGAGGGTTTAATGAAGAGACATTTGTCTCTAGGAATCCCAGACTCCATCCATGTCCCAGAAATGTGACACAATCCTTTCATAATTTATAGATCCTAAAAGGATTTGGAATTTCTCCCCTGTCCCCTACAAGAGTGGTGAGGGTGATCTAGAGGTAAATGGACTGAGCATACTACTATCATCCTACAAGATGCTTTTCTCATTACGTTTGGGCAATAAATTATCTAGTTACAGGATTGATTGCCCCTGTAAAATAAATATAAAGTGTCAAACAAGTTGAAGTAAATTTACCTGATATGGATTGAGGATAAAATCCCATTAAGTTTCCATTTTATTCTTTAGACTTAATTTTGGAGAGGAGCAGTTGCTTAACTACTCTGGGTCCCAATTTATTCACTTATAAAATCAAGGGGTTAGGCTGAATTATTTCCAAAATAAAATAATTTTGTTATAAATTCTATGGAACCTAATTTGTGTAACCACTTCTTGTAAGTTTGTCTCATCTCTCCTACTATACATTATCTCCTAGAAACTGTCTTATATACCTTTGTATTATGAGCATCTAGTACATGCATTGCTTCTAGTGCAGGTACTTAATAACTGCTGGCTAAATTGCAGTGAATCCAATTCCTGACACCTTGGATCTGGCTAGCTCTGCTTATGCCCAACTTTTTTTTTAAAGTGCATTATTTCTGGCTTCATTGGTTCATGAGGTAAACAATATTTTCAATTTTATCCTATAGATCAATTAAAATTCTTCTGTTTTCTTTATCTATTTCCTTATTGTTGCTTCTGATACCCCCTAATCTCCCATAGATGAATTAATTTGAGAGACAAGATATTCTAACTCAAGCTGGGGAGAGAACACATAAATAACTGCTCTGGCATTTCTAGAGTAACCCAAAAACCATATAGAATTCTGATATAGTCTTCTGAGGAGAAAATTAATAAAGTTGAGTTTCCCACCAATATGCAGATGCTCAGGAACATACATACACTCATGCACACACACACATATACATATAAACCAATAAATGTCCTGTGGTCCTTTATAGCCCCCGTGGATTTTTAAATCCATTTACATGAAATTCCTCTTTGTTATTACAGATTCTTTCAGTTATATAGGACAGCCCTATTCAGTACAATTACATACAACTAGAGAATGAAGGTTTTAGAATACAATTAGAGCAGTATGTTAGAACTAGAAAGCACCTTTAAAAACTTCTAGTCTGATGTCTTCAGGCTACAGGCAGCAACAACAAAAACAACAACAAAAATATTAATAATATAGGGTTTTGGACTGTAAATATGATTTAATCAGTGTTCGCTACTCTAGATGATGAAACTCCTCTAACCATTTAATTCAGTATATTTTCTATACCATAGAATCTTAATTTCCTAGAGCATTGAGTTTTTAAATGGATTTTCCAGTTTGTATAAGAGATAGGATTTAAATCCAGATTGTCCTGAGTACAAATAAATATAAAATAAAATAATTCTAATATTATAAAATAAAATAATTCTAATATTATTATGAAATATTTATAATAAAATCAAGCGAAGAAATATTTATGAAAGCTTAATACAGAGCCTGGTACATAGTAGGTGCTATATAAACACTTATTCTATTCCCATTCTTTCCCACCTTACTCTTAAATTAGATTCCTATCAGCTTTGCCTTGCCATTTGGAGCAATAACAATATAGTCATGGTTTATATAAAGTTTTTTTTTTTTTTTTTTTCCCTGAGGCTGGGGTTAAGTGACTTGGTCACACAGCTAGGAAGTGTTAAATGCTCTGAGACCAGATTTGAACTTGGGTTCTCCTGAATTCAAGGCTGGTGGTCTATCCACTATGCCACCTAGATGCCCCCTTATATAAAGTTTTTAATACATTTCATCTGCCTATTGTAAACAGATTCAGACTTGTTAGCTAGTTAGTGGCATAGCAGAGACAAGAACCAAAGTGTTCCAACATCCAGTCAAAAGGAATTCTAGTTTTCCCAAGATAATTGTTTAGTGTTGGGTTGGTTGGCATTAAACACCAAGACTTTAGCCAATTGTATTTTTAAATTTCACAAATAAGCTTATTAAGTGTGTCCACTTGCAGGAAGTGGTCAGGCTCAAAAGCTGATGAAAAGTGAGATTTAGATTAGACTTCCTAAAGAGTCTCCCTCAAAAAAAAAAAAAAAAAAAAAGTTAACAAAAAGAAGATAGAGAAAAATCTGGTGTTCCCCTGACCCCATTTAAAAGCTTGTCTTCTTCCATTCCAAATTGGCAACCAGTTTACTTTCAAAATGTCAAGTCAAGTCTCAACTGTGTTTTTAATACATACATGATTTTTTGGGAAGGAACAAATTGGTAATTATCTTCCCTAATGAAATGTGCAATAATTCCAGTTAGATTTTAAATGGGGCACAACTCACATTTATAAGGCTCATTGAATAAATGCCTATTAGATGCAGTTTAATGAGTTAATTCTTGATTCATGCTTTCTCTCACTTTCTATGATTCTTACTGTATATTCAAGATTAAAGTGGGAAATTCTTTTTCTTTCCTTTCAGATATGTGATTCTAATCTCAGGAACCTTAATTTTGCAAGGGACCATCATTGTGGTCCATTAAACTGGAAAACAATAACAACTACAACTAGTAGCATTGCATTGCAAGCAATGCAGATTCACCTGATCTGAGGGACTCCATCATTTACTGTTACTAGGATGCCAAAATACATTATCCTAATATAATAGCAAATTGCAGCTATGCAGCAATAATAGGTAATTAACAAAGCCTCATTATCATTATCATGCCCCACATGAGTAGATCCTTCATTCCTTTTGCAAAAACAAAATTTTTCTCCTATAAATTTAAAGAGAAAGCTCCCAAAGACAAAAGAAATGGTCTATAATGTAGAAACAACTTCTCCCTTTGAAAGGAGGTAAAAGCTATTTTTAAATAATTCAACACAATGCAATGTCTTGCACATTGTAGGTAACTAATGAGTATTAGTTGAATGATGAAATTTATTCAGAATTTTTGAGCCATAGGACATGGATTCAAATTCCAATTTAGGAACTTCCTGACTATGAAACCCTGGGAAAACTCCTGAACTTCTCAGGGCTTTGGATTCCTCATTTGTTAATGAGAAAATTGGACTTGCTATTTAGGTGAGACTACTGAAATCTATGAATTAAATTTATGTTAATATATTACAAAAAAAATCTGTCAATAATTGTTAAGTATGGCATGTATATGTATTTGTATATAAATATACATATATGTGTGAATATATACTTAAATATGTTTCTATGTATACATGTTTTTCTAGTGGAGACTAATTTTTGTTATTAACAAATATTTAAAGAAGTTTCTATATAGAGCTTATTAAAAATTACACAAAATCACCAGCTATTTTTTCCCTTCAAAAGTAACTGATAATGCTTTTCATGATATCATCTTCTTTCTTAGTTTTTCTTCCTAAAAGCAGGGATAAAATATCATAAAGAAATTTGTTCTGACAAGTATCAATGCATAGAAACTAAAAGATTTTTAGGATCCATTCATTGACCCATTCATTTATCATAGCCCATTTTTAAAAAGGTTCTAATACCACAACAAATTTGAATGTCATCTTGGAGGTCATTTTAATGAAAATGGGTCTGTATTACTTTCGAGTTAAGTGACTTTGGACAAGACACTTAACCTGAGACTCAAGCTCTTCATTTGTATAATGGAAATAAGAATGATTGTATTGCCCAACTCATAGAATTGTTATAAAAAGCTTTGTAAACTTAAAACTTAGAAGTCTATAAACATGATCAATATTATCATTCTCATCATAATTAGATAATTTAAAAATCATCATAATTATAGGCATTTGGTTTAAAAGAATTTATAAATAAATAATTCCCAGAAGTCCCTGGCATTTTTCATAGCCATCCAAGTAGGCCACAGTAAAGTGGAGTGACTGCTGCTCAGTTGTCTATACTCCCAAGAGGCAACCTACTGGAGCCTGAGTAATACTTCCCTCTTTCTAACAGATGTTATTTCAATTAAAAGGACATCCACTGAGATTTTAATATCCACTGGCAGGTAAAGATTCTGTCGTCTTATTTGCTTACAAAATTTCTCTCTGACCCCTTTTCTAATATCTTCATTCCAAAATAAGGAGAAGGGGAAAGAAATTATATGAATAAGATCCTAGTTGAAAATAATAACTTACTTTTTTTAGCTCTTTGAGGTTTATTTTACTATGTCCTGTGAAGTAGGTCAGCAGTATTCATTAATCTTTTAGATTCTCAGTCACATGTATGAAAGGCCAGAAACTCACTCAGAGCTTCGCAAAAATCATTGACAAAGTTCGATGAAATCAAGATCTCTTAATATTTTGCCCTTCCATTAACTAATCCCCAAGTTCCTAGAGGTGTCTTGAAGTGGAAAAAATAATACTTTGAGTTATTTATGAGACAGCAGAGGAAGAAGATGATTCTCAAAATAATTTAAAAATAGTATTAACATTTATTACAATTTCCTTTTATGAAATGTGATACTTAATCTACTAAATATCTGCTGAAATTCAGTTTACTTCCAGTGTTTACACACACACACATTCCAGAATCCTATACCTTCAGGGAAAGCCCCCCCCCAAAAAAAAAAAAAAACCTTAACCCAATGAAAGGTACAAACTGCTTCTTTAATTTAACACTTAATCTTCCCCAGGAAAGGCAGAACACATGCT
Source organism: Sminthopsis crassicaudata (assembly GCF_048593235.1). Lineage (NCBI taxonomy): Eukaryota > Metazoa > Chordata > Mammalia > Dasyuromorphia > Dasyuridae > Sminthopsis > Sminthopsis crassicaudata. Next base: position 85,934,595 of record NC_133620.1, on the reverse strand, counting down.
GATTAGAAAAGTCTCTGAGAGCAATGTTGTGGTTTACAAAAAAAAAAAAAAAAATTAGAGAAGACAATATTTGTGGGAAATGCTCATCATTTTTTCTCTGAAAATGAATTACAAAAATATGAAACAAGAAATGTATGAGAGTAAAAACATGCATAAGTATTATTTCAAAATACTGTGGTATTTGAAAATTGGGGAAATGATCATGTTATTGTGTAAGAGAAATGCATGTAAGGGAAAGGCCCTTTGGTGAGATTTGAAATAAAAGCAATCCATCTAAATGTAATGGCAGAGAAAATTTTCAATAGAATCCAAATCACATACCTTAAAGGGCATTTTTAATGAGAGCTCAACCACATGAAGAAAGAACAGGGGATAGTGATCTATTGTCAAAAGTTTGTAAGCCAAGAGCATTTTTGCACTATTTTGCTTTATTTTTCTTTCTTACTTTTTTTTAAAGGGAGACACAGTACTTTTAGAACAATGGTAATTGAGACCAAAAACATGATCTGTTTTTTTTTTCCCTTTATTCTCTAGATAAGAGCTTTGCTGATATTTTGATGAATTAGCCAGGTTTTCCCAATGTTTAAATTTATCCATAGGATTGGAGTCTGTGAAAATGTGTCAATGACCTACTCCATTTCTGTCTCTGTTCCATTTTTCTAAGCAATTGTGACTCCATCCATTACTTTTTCAATTTGTCTTTTTTAAAGGGACAGGTTAACTAAGATAAGAAATCTTGGCTTTTTCCATATGGTCAGATTATCCTATGATTTCATTTCTCCATTCACATCAGTGATCCATAGGATCAGGAACAGTTAAAAGCTGATTGCATTCACAAATATTGAATCATAAATTTATAAGTTGCAAAATGAGAATAGTTGAAAATCTCCACTCCCTGGATGGAGCAAATTAGGCATTTTGTAAAGTACACCAAAACTTTTGGAACACTAAGGTACTATTTAACAAAATTTCTCTTGAAGTAGTCAAATCTACTTCTAAGTCTTTTAAGAATAATAACTTCTTCATTGTTAAAACAATGAATCTCACTCTAGAAGGAAGACATAGAATAATCATGACCAAGTAGAGGGGGGACATGAATTTTCTTTCCCTTTCTGACATGTTTACTTCTCCACTACAGATTTTCAGAGTTGATAAGTTATAAGCAGAGTTTTGTTTGTTTGTTTGTTTTTTACTGTCTGACAAAAATGGCTAGTGCATTCTCAGCCATGTGGACTGGTAGTATACAACTCTATCAACAACTTTAAAATAGTTGCCCCTTTGAAAAGGACCCATATGTGCAAAAATATGTGTAGTAGCCCTTTTTATGGTGGAAAATTATTGACAATTGAATGGATGCCCGAATAAGTTATGTTATATGAATGTAATGGAATATTATTGCACTATAAGAAATGATCAACAGGAAAAACTTATATGAACTGATGATAAGTGAAGTGAGTAGAATCAAGAGAACATTATACACAGCAACAACAAGATTTATGTGATGATCAACTCTGACAGACTTGGCTGTTTTCAACAATGAGGTGATTCATGCCAATTCCAGTAGACTCGTGATAAAGAAAGCCATATGTGTCCAAAAAGAGGATCATGGGGACTGAATCTGGATCACAACATAGCAGTTTCACCTTTTTTGTTGTTGTTTGCTTGCTTTTTTCTCTCATTTTTCCTCTTTTTGATCTGATATTTCTTGAGCAACATGATAAATGAGAAAATATGTTTAGAAGAATGGTACATTTTTAACCTACAAGGGATTAATTACTATCTAAGAGAGAAGTATAGGGGAAAGTGAGGGAGAAAATTTTGGAACACAAGACTTAGCAATGATGCATGTGGAAAACCATATTTGCGTGTATTTTAAAACTTAAAAAGCTATTATTAAAAAAAAAATTTAAAGGAAAAAATAGTTGCCCCTTTGCTACTATTCTGAAATATATTGAAATTTCCTTTTTCTTAATGATTTTTGTTCAGATTATTTGTTAAATTGGGTTTTTATGTATTTTATATAACCTTCTAAATGTTAAATTGTATAAATACATTAAGACATTTAACCAAAAAGCACCATGATATCATGATGGCTAAGAAAGATTCATATTTTCCCTATTTGTAAAATGTTCTCCTTTATGATTTCTACCCCTTGAATTTCATTCAAGTCTCAATTCAGGTTATAAATACTCTCCCAGCCCTGAAATGTGGACTTTGGATCTATATTGGCTTTGAGAGGCAATATAGAGGCTAGAGAGCTTGTCAGGGGACCTGAGTACAAGTTTCTCTTCTGAAAAATAATCAATTTATGACTCTTGTTAAACTACTCAGACTTTACTGTGTATAATTCTTTAAAGACCCTAAATTGGGAAGTCCCAACTTGCATTAATAAAAGTAATTTCCTTATCTGTATATTCTCTCTATTAAACCAAATTCAAGTTCCTATCCTTACCCTACTCTGTATTTTGTATTTACTTCTCTTTCTAGTTTTCCTGCCTCCATATAAACTTTTTGAGAACATAAACTATTTGTTTGTTCTTTTCCATTCCCATATGTATGTTGTCAATGTTTATTCATTTTATTAATATCCAATGCTTTGTGACCCATTTAGGAGTTTATTGGCAAAGATACTGTACTTATTTGCCATTTCTTTCTTCAACTTATTTTTATATACAAGGAATTTAGAATTTTAGAAAAACTTTAGAAAGTGACTGACCCAGGATCACATATCTATCAAGTATCTGAGGTCAGATTTGAACTCACGAAAATATTTTCCCTTTCCAAGCTCAATGCTCTATGACATGACTTAGTTTCCCACCACCTCTGTCCCTGTGTGTTATATAATAAGTATTTAATCAAGTGTTTGTGGAATTTAATTGAATCACAGATATAATGTTATCAGCATATAATTGTTTTTGGTGAATTTATAGAATTCTTGATTAACCAGAAGCTATTATTATTGTAAAAGAGGTGCTGAAATGCAAAATAAATAAATTACAAATGAACAAAAATTACCAAACAACAGGACTTCAAGGCCTAATCTGTACAATGGAAACTAAAAAAATGGATTAATTCATTCATTATTTTCTGTATATCAAATGGGAATTTCATTCCAGTGATTTCTTATAGACTTTACATTAATTTTGTTAAAAATGAGAATAAAGAAAATATTCTAGAACAATCTCAGTTTTGTTTCTTCTATAAGGGAAAAAAATAGAAGGAAGATATAGATAAGAATCAATATAATAAAGAATCAGATTATCTTTTCAAATCATACTTATCAACAATACTTCAGGGCCTCAAGAAAGGACAGAAATGGACTTAGAAGATTCTTAATTACCCTTAAGCATCTCTCTAAAACTGGGATGGAAATAGACCAAAGCCTGTGCCTTTTGCATTGGCTTCAAAATCATTCATCTCCATCTATTAATGATGAAAATCTTCCCCTATTTATTATGATACTGTTGACTTCATTAGTATATAATGGATATATTAATACAATTGCATGCCACCAAAATGGATAGTAGGATGTTCCATGGAGAGTCCCATTTTGTTAAGGACATTGGGCAATCATTTATATCACCCATGCAGAAGACTATTTCTGGCAATTATCCACCAAAACAAAATTTCTCTTTGATTCATTTTACTAGTTTTTCAATAAATCTTAGTATATTTTCCCCCTTCATGCCCTAAATGTCTTTTCTCACTACAGTTAAGTATGCAAGTCAAACATCACCAAAATCACTTCATGTTTCCTTTCTAAACAAAAGAAAGGTCAGGTTGCACATGGAAATCTGGTGATTGCACTGACTGACTTTACTAAACTTGCAGTGCTATGCTACACACTTTAGGTATCTGAGGAATAGATGGAGTTGTACTAGAAACATAGCTTGAATTTACATTTTTGAAATTATCAAAGAGAGGCACCTTTGTCTTCCCAATTGCCCAATTCCCCTCCATTTACTAACAAAATATCTACTTCTATTTCTTATCCAAACATAATATACCACTTTCTAAAGCTCATTTATTCTCCTTTTTTCATTAAAAAAATAAACACAAAAATGGTGTAGAACCAAGAAGTCATTTAGTCTGAGGTAAAGGGTAAATAGTGATAACACTAAAATCAGCATTATTTAAAATAAAACTCAAATCTAGAGAGTATTCCTTTGCCTCCCATTTCCATTAGCTCATTTGTCTAAACTTTAAAAATTCTTATTCCTCTGAAAGGATGATCCATATAATAATCCTCTGTCTCTGCGGCCCATTAAGAGGATAAAATGTTCTTTTCTCAATGCCTGTGGTGAAAACATATATGAGATAGTTTCAATTTATTTCCTGAGGTTTGGCAGTTTTTCACATTTACTTCGACAGAGAAATAAATCAAATCCAGGGCACTATCTACAAGAGAAAATTATTATTTGAATAAATATGTGTTAGTGTTGGCAACATGAAAATGGCCTTTCTGCTCTAACAATGTTGGTTAGATATGATTCCCATTGATTTGGAGAATTCATTTAGACTTTATTATTTCTTGGGTTACTCCATTTGTTCTGTTTCCCTTAATGATTTTTCTAATAACAGATTTGTAAAACTTTGTAGTTGATTCAGTCACTTGTAACAAAGGAATACAAAAGACATTTTTAAATGGTAAGAGAAAATAGGTCTCATGTTCATGGCCAAAACATCCAGTAATCTGATAGGCATGATTTAGAGCAAAATGTTGCACTGGATTGCTTTTTAGTAATTCTTAAAACTTTAAAAAAAGAAATAAACATCTCTTGGTGGATGGTTAATGCATTAATGTGAGAAATAAATTAATGCATCAATAACCCTGATATCTTCCTAAATATTTAAATATATTAGGATAAACTCTAAACTTTTCTTAGTGCTATATTGATATAAAAATCCTGGGAAATTATATTGTTGCCACACGTCAGGTAAACTATTCACTATATTTTTTTACTCTCATAATAGCTCAGACCAATGGATTAGAACAATTGGTCCCATAGCTCACAGGACTACCCAAGGTAGGCATGAAACCTAAAATAGCTAGAGAACAGATTATTCCCTGATTTAGTCTCCTGTTCTCTCTTCAAACAAACCAACTATTGAGTTAGTTAGTACACAGATATTAGTGAACTTTACACAAAATTTTAAAAGAAAATTATATTTTTGCACATAATGAGTAGATTTATGTGAATATAACAAAGGAAAGTTACAACTCAAAATTTTCTGGAATGAAGAACAATGAGACTTGTCCTTCCCAATCATCCCAATAGCACACAGTGCACCAGTGGAGAAGGGAAAATAGACTTTACTCCTCAATCTCAGTTACTTGTCATGGCAGTTAAGGGAGAAAGTCTACTACTGCTCTTGATCTACTCTGATTACCTATCTGCAGGAGTGGACATCTGATTTCACTCAAACTATATCAGATAGATCTCTTTTTCCCCATCTCAGACAACTATGCCCCATTTTATTTCTCAAATTGTGGGTTTTCTTTGATATAGATTGATATGCTTTCACTATAGTATCTCAATTAATAAAGTAAAGTCTATTTTCCCTTCTCCACTGGTGCACTGTGTGCTATTGGGATGATTGGGAAGGACAAGTCTCATTGTTCTTCATTCCAGAAAATTTTGAGTTGTAACTTTCCTTTGTTATATTCACATAAATCTACTCATTATGTGCACAAATATAATTTTCTTTTAAAATGTCATCTAGAGCAAAGCTTCTTAAACTTTGGGTCACAAACCCAATGTGGGATTGTGCAACAATGTAAGGATAGTGAAATTATGACTTATTATCAGTAAATGTTTGATTTGTATATTATTTTATATACATGTAGATATATTTTTTCCTAAGGTCACATAAAAATTTCTCCATTATCGCAAATAAGAAAAAGTTTAAGATGGCCTGACCTAGTGAAACCATCTGCCTTATAATGTTCTTTTCATTAGTATTATAGCAGTCATCATATATGTTCTTTTATTGGTTCTCCTTTCTTGAATTTATGTTTGTTTGTACAAGTCGTCCTAATTTTGCTGAATTTCTCCTTTTCATCTTTACTTACAATTCCAAAATATTATAAAATATATTATATGTTATATTCACCAATTGTAAAGACCCAACTTTGTTGCCAGTATTTTCCTATAAAACTAAATATAGACTTAGGCAGTTTTCTTCCTTTTCAATAAAAGCTCACTTGATTAAGTTTTTCAAGATTCCAGACAAATATGTTCTCATTAGTTTTTGTTATATGTACTTTGTCCCTGACCAAGCAACCATGATACTACATTTTAATCCATGATTGGAAATTTTAATCCCAATCTTTAATATTATCTTTTTACCAAGCTATACACTTCTTAAAACTGCATCTCTTTGAGATCCCCCTGCCTTCTATTAGCAGCAATTATGAAATGTTTACCTTAGTCTTTAATATATTTAGTTTATAGCTCAGGATTTGAGAAACCTTAACATTACTTTCCAGATTACTTCTGACAGTAAATACCATTTGTCCTTATGTGAATAACAACAATGTTAATCAGTTCTGATAAATCTTGGGACGTTCTCTTACTCATTATATTTTATTAGGAAATTATCAATGTTCTGTTTTGGTACAGACAACTGGCTGCTTGGGTACCCTCAATATGGGGTCACCAACCACTACTCTCTCCTTTCTTTCATCAGGTGTCATCTCACCTGTTATCTATGCATGTTCATTATAATTCCTTTAAGGGCCAGCAGCAGCTGCTTTCTCCTCAAAGGGTCTGCATTAATCAATCAATCAATAAACATTTTTAAATTGCCTACTGGGGGCAGATAGGTGGCGCAGTGGATAGAGCACCAGCCCTGAATTCAGCAGGACCTGAATTCAGGAGGACCCGAGTTCAAATCTAGTCTCTGACTAACACTTAACTTAAACACTTCCTGGCTGTGTGACCCTGGGAAAGTCACTTAACCCCAGCCTGGGGGGGGGGGAGGGAAAGAAAAGAAAAGAAAAGAAGTAATAATAAATAAATAAATAAATTAATAAATAAATAAATAAATAAATAAATAAATAAATAAAAACTGTCTAGTAAGTGTCAGATATTCTACTAAGCACCGGAGATATAAAACAGGCAAAGGACAGATCATTCCTATATGGAATATCCTCATATCTGTTACTTAGCACCAACTATTTAGTAGTCTTCTTCCCTTTCTATTCACCTACTTTCTAGCTTCCAGAATTCAGAACTGTTAGTTTCCAGGGAAGATTCCAAAGATCTTTTTCTTCTTTCTCTAAAGATCTTTTCTCTACTATGTTTTAACATGAGGGACCTTCTTGTCTTCTCCCCTTTTCTTTGAGAACATTTCATATTCATGTAGAACAATTAAGAAGTATTCTCCAATTCCCTTTGCTTTATCTTCTAGAATAAAGATCAATCTATATTTTGAGAATGCATGGTCATGTTAGGTATGTTTGCAAAGACAAACATAATATTCAGATAACTGGAACTTTTCCCTTATTTTCCATAGTAGTTGGAAAAAAGGATTCTCAGTTACTGTTCCTCTGCCATTCTTTTGGATAGTTCTTGCAAACATATGTGCCTTCCTACATAATTTAGTTGTTATGAGTTCAAATGAAGCAATATACATAATACATAAAACCCTTTTTAAGGTTATTATTATTTGCAATTTGTCAGTTGTCATTGTTCAAAGAGGCAGCAATCAATTCTGCAATCATTTTTTAAATAAGTGTTTTTTTTCTTAATTATATGTAAAAATATTTTTTATTTTAAATTCTAAGTTTTCTCTCTTCTTTCCTCACCTTGCCCATATAGCTTATATGTGTTCAATCATGCAAAATATATTTCCACATTAGTCATGTTGTGAAAGGTCTAGACAGACAAAAAAAGAAAAAAAGTGAAAAACAGTATGTTTTGATCTGCATGCAGACTCTATCAATTCTTTTTCTAAAATTGGATAGCATTTTCCTTTTCTTTTTAAATTTAAAAAATGTTTTATTTATTTAAAACAACTACAAAATAGAAAATTAGAAAGATGAGAAAAAACAAAAAAGAAAAATGCAAAACATTGCCATATGCACAGCAAACAGAGAATTCAAAATATGAGACAATAAATTTCCATTTCAAGAAAGCCTATAATAAAATAACCATACATTTTGTTTAGAGCTGTCCATTTCTTCTTTGCTTCCTTTTAGGTTTTCTTTTATTTTCTGCTGTGAACTTTTTACTTTATTCCTTATTTCCCCATTTCCCCTAAGAAAGTTACCATTAAGGGTATACATAGTACATATACATATGCATTTCATATACATATATACATATATATAAATATATGTATATATATATCCATAATCATATACCTGTATACACACATATATTCATATACATCTATGTAAGACAATACTATTGAACCAGCCCCACATTCCTAGTATTAAATAGATAGTATTTTTTATTAAAAGTTCTTCAGAACATAGCTTAGTCATTCACAATTGATCATCATACAATATTGCTGCTACAGTAAATGTTCTTCTGATTCTGCTCATTTCACTTTGCATCATTTCATGAAAATCTTTCTAGGTTTTTCTATTTGTCATTTCTTACATCAAAATAGTATTCCATCACAATCATATATCACAACTTGCTCAGTCATTCCCCAATTGATGAATATTCCCTCTATTTCCAGTTCTTTGCCAGTACAAAAAAAAAAAAAAAACTGCTGTAAATATCTTTATGCAGATGGTGCTTTCCCTTTTTTAATGTCTTTGTAATAGAGGCCTACCAGAGCTTTTGCTGAGGCAAAATGTATCCACAGATTCAAAGCCTTTTGGCATAGCTCCACTTTGCTCTTCAGTATGACTAGATCAGTTTACAATTTCACTAAGAGTACATTGGTGTTCCAATTTTCCCATATCCACTCCAAAATTTATAATTTTTCTTTTCTGTCATGTTAGCCTAGTGGTATTTCAGAGTTGTTTTAATTTCCATATCTGTAATCAATAGTCATTTAGAGCTTTTTTTATATGACTATAGATAGCTTTGATTTCTTCATCTGAAAACTATCTGTTCATATCTTGTATTTTCATAAATTTAACCCAGTTTTCTATATATTTGAGAAATGAGACCTTTTTCAGAGAAATTTTAAAAATTTCCCCAGATTTCTGTTTTCCTTCTAATTTTGACTGTATTAAATTTGTATGAAAATTATCTATTTTATATCTCGTAATGCTCTCTAACTCATTTGGTCATAAATTATTTCTTCATCCATAGATTTGACAGGTAAACTATTCTATGCTCCCTTAATTAGGCAAATCTGCAATCTAAGTTTAAAGAAATTAATTGGTTTCTTTTTCTTCATACATCTGTAAATAGTGTACTAGATAAATTTACTTGATTTAAACTAAACAATGACTCAATCCCTGACTTTGCCCTTTTCACATTTGATTATACCATCACTATATATATATATATATATATATATATATATATATATATATATATATATATATATATGCCATAAGAATGATACTACTGGCAAGGATAATCATAATCATGATATTGGACAGTCCAAAGTCTTAAATTAGATCACTTGTTCTAGCTACTCTGGTGTTTTCTGATTTTGAAAAACCAATTACTTTGGTGCCTTAATTGTGCAATGGTGAAATAGGAGTTATAATAGTTACTTACTTATATTAAGAAATTTATCTAGAATTCATGACATAGCACACTAAAAAAGTGCTTTGTATTTTTCCAAGCAAAGATGGTAGTGGAAAAAAGGAATGTTCTGATTTAGAATTCAATATTATATAATTTACCCATACGGGAAATGTGATCCTAAATTCTGATTTGTTCTAAGATGTAAATGTCAATGGACAGATACAAATAAATGTAAGCTTTGATAACCCTATTAGGATTGAATCTATATCAGGACAAATAAAGCATTCAAGCTACTAATTTTGCAAATAAAATAATACATTTAAATTGATAGACTATGCCAATTCTTAGATCATATTTCCCTAATCCAAACAGACACCTCCTAGGTTTCAGTAGAAACTTCTGTTCAAAAGAAGATAAGAAACTTTTTCATTTTTATAAATGACTTGCCTATACAGTGTTCTATTATATTTTAAATGGCACTTCTGATTTGAAGAACTTACAGCCTAAACCTATAAGCCTGCAATATTGTCTAATATAAACAGTCATTTGACAGAATGAAAAAAAAAGCCATTCCATCTTCTCTTTAATCTCTGTAGTTCCCCTCCTTTTCCCCAACTTCCATTAACAACAACAGAATGGCCCTTAGAATATCATTCTGTGCTATTCTCTAATGTAGCAGTTCTTCTAGGGCAATTCTGTACATTAAAAAAAGAGAGGAAATGGAAGTGTGCTTCTCAGACTGATTTTTAATTTCCTATCAATATGTTTGGATCAGCTTCATTTTCTCTCACAAGCTCTGAGAATGTTGACAATACTAAATATTGGGCTCCTGCCCTTAATTTCTTTACGAAACATAAGTGACAAGATCTTCTTATCAGTTCTTTCCATTCCAAATGGCTAATAAAAAGGTGGCAGGTATGTGAAGAAATGGGGGAACAACTCATCTAAGAAAATTTGACTTAGCAAATCTGTACAAAAGTTGAGACAGGAAAGGCTTGGTAGTCTAATAAAATACCTGCTGTCAGGAATGATATGTTTATGTCCTTGAAAAATGCATTTTTTGTGATGACACAGATAGTTTCTGCAGTTTTGTAACTTTATCTACCCCTTCACTTAGCTTTGTCAAGGAATTTTTTATTCTCAAACACAACTTGGATCAATACTCGCTCAATATTTTTGCATGATTAGTGCAGAATAGGTAATGGTGTTCCTTCTCTATTTTCCTGAGTGGTAATGTTGAAAAGAAAGGCTGTTCTACCTTCATAAGCACAGTCCAGTGTCTATAAAATTATACAGGTCATGGTGGGAAAGTGTGGCTTTTTATTTATAATGCTTTAAAGTGGTCACATAGCAATATCCTAAATTGATCAAATCTAAATAATTTTCTCTATACTTCCTTTACTTGGGAATTATTTGCTTCAAATAATCTGAATACCATAACTCTTAGAAAGCATCTAGTCTAATTGTTTCATTTGGTAGATGAGAAATCCAAGATCCTAAAAGATGAAAGAACTTGATTGAAATGAATTAATGACAGAATCATAATTGGAATATGTCTTTTTACTCAAGGATCATAGATTTAGCACTGACAAAGCTCTTAAGAGTTCAAACCCCTCACTTTACAAAGGAGGGAAACTGAGACCCCAAGAAAGTGGGTGGGGGAACTTTGCTCAAAGTTACAGAGTGGGAATTTGAACGCAAGTCTTCCCCTCATAATTGCAGTAGTATTTCTACTTATCCAAACTGCTTTCTTATTCTGCCAATTTTTCCTATGATAATCTTCTAAGTATTAAAATTATAGTTTATTATGTTCTCCAATGGAAATAAAGGACTTCTATAAGGAACAAGAAGAATACAAGGAATCAATTCCTATTAGTATAATTTGCTAAATATAAATCTGACCTATCAAAAGAGGCCCAGAATTCTATTAACAAAAGGATCAATGGCAACAAATCCAAAACAGTTTTTGTGAAGACCTATTTAGAGGCAGGAAATTGGACTATGACCTCTTCAAGTCTTTCTGGGAAAAAAAAAGTCAACTTTCTCCTTTATCATCTTTGCATTTTCTCTTTCACTCCCACATCCATTTATAGCAGCAAAATGACCTTTAGAATATATTTATGATACAATTATTTTCAAAATTGGGAACATTAGCTCCACAGAAAGAAAGGCTTCTTGGCATAAAGAACAATGGGAAGTCAAGTTTTAGTTGATGCTCTTCCATTAAATTGCAGTTTGACCTTGAGTGAATTGTTTAACTTAATTTCTTTAACTATGAAATGAAATTTTTAAAAAATTCTTGATTCGGTTCAGAGTAATATTTGCTTACAATATTTATGCAGTAAAATATTTGAGTACCTATATGGTATAATGAGTAAACTTTTTGACTCAAGAAATTCTGGAGTCAAGAAAACATGAGTTCCAATTCTGAACTATGTGGCCCTATGGAAAAATCATTTATCCTCTTTAAACTTGTTTCTTCATCTATAAAATTAAGTTAATAATAACATTGATACTTAATCTACAGTTTAGCAGTAAGCTTGAGTGAGATAATATATTATGTAAAGCATGTTAAAAACAATAGAATATTATCTGAAGTGAGTCATCTTTATTATTTTTTTTAATACTAAGTGTTAGCTTTGGACATATGTGGAATTCCCTTCCAGACCTTCATCAATTAAATATTTCAAGTGTTGAAAACTTCACTGAGCTTTGCAAATAAAGAAGCAATTCTTTTACCTCAGTTTTTAAACTAGAATCCCCTCCCTTGTACATATTTCTGACTATAAGTATATGAATTTTCTATATTACCCAAATTACTTAAAATAAAAACCTAACTCCAAATATTCTGAAAGTGGCATATATCATATTTTTGATTATCCAACCCCACTGAGAATAATAAACATATAACAAACTGGAGAGAGAAGGCTACTCACAGCATCTCCTGACAGCAGAATGCTTCTACTTCCTACTTCATAGGAAAAGCACTTATAAATTAAAAATTGTATTAAGTAAAAAGCAACATAAATGGTTATCTCATTGTTAGTCTTTGCTATTATTAGACATACTCAGTACTTGAAACAAGGATACTTACAACAAGGTGTTAACTCAGTGGAATTGATGAGATGATGGTTCTTTAATATACATATATTTATTACTTAGTTTAGTGATGTAATGGTTCTCTAGTTCACACATATTCAGTATGCTGTAATGATGTAATTGTAATAGGGTGTTTAAGGGCTGAGGGGAACAGAAATGAGACATTCCATCTTCAACCACCCTCCTGATGGCTCTCCTGCCTCCTGTACTCCTCCACTAAGATCAAGACTGGGTCAGACTGTGACAGACACAGACTGTGAAGGAGACAATAAAGACTTTAGAGCTATTGCTGTCCATCCTCATGGTGACTATCCTGCTGAGACCAAGGCCAGTCCGAAGGTCCTCCAGAAAGCTAGCCTGGACATTACATTTTGGAGCCCAATGTGGGGCACTGAAAGAAGCACACTATATTTTGAGGCGCTGGACATGCTTGATTGACATTATCCTAAGTTCAGTGTGACCTGGAAATAGGGTGAGTAAGCTAGTCACTTTCATTTTTCAGATGAAATGGGGCAAATACTAATAAAAGAGCCTTCCCCACCCCAAGGGAAGTGTGTAGCAAGCATAGTTAAATGAATAAAGAAGGAAGGTTTATTGGTAACTTGGGAGCAGATCAGTGGACTCTTAAAAGTGTTATAGCACACGTCTCCTTGGTCCTCTAAGGAGGAAAAATTAGAGCCAGATAAGTGGAAACTAGTGGGAGAACAACTAATTGAATATTGCAATGATAATGGTACTGATTCAATTCCTGAGGAAACATTTTATGTATATATAAAAAACACAATATAATTGCTTTAAGGAATCCTGCAAATTTTAAAATAGAGAAAAAGGAGAAAGAGCAGGAGGGGGATGGTACAGACAAAGCAGCTGAAAAGCATGAAGAATTGGACAAGAAAGGAGTTAAGTACAGTGCTGATGACATAAAGAAGTGTGCTGCTTCTCTGCAGGAGCCATTAGGGCATTCCCCATCTCATGACCCTCCTACCTCAATTTTACTTCATTGGTTAAGGGAGGAGGAGGAGTGGGAGGGGCAGTGACACCATCAGCACCATCCATGGAGCAGCTTTGTCCACCCCCTATGATACAATTACAAAAAGCATTAATTAAAGCTAAAGATGAAGGACAGGATACATCTGATTTGAGAATACAAGCATACCCTGTGATTGAAGAGTTTGAAGAGCACCAGCCCTGAATTCAGTTGGACCCGAGTTCAAATCTGGTCTTAGACACTTAACACTTCCTAGCTGTGTGACCCTGGGCAAGTCACTTAACCCCAGCCTCAGAAAAAAAAAAAAAAAAGAAGAAGAAGTTCAGTACCCCAACATGATCAATCAGTTGAGAAGCAACCTGATGTGTAGAGGGTCACAGTCAGTGGGAAAACTCTAAGTGAAGTATAAGACACTTCAGCCTAGAGGGAACCTGCTAACAATTTCTGCTTTGGCTCCCCATCTCCCCTAAGGACTCTAGGCTTTCCTGAGAAGTGAGGGGGCAGAGACAACCTGTGTTGAGATTAAATCAGAGTGATACCAGGTGGCAAACTACAAACAATAGCAAGTTGTTTATGTGGTCCCATGTGCACAATGTTGTTTTTGTTACATTATAAAAAGGGAAAAGCCCTTAAAATAAATGGACTCCATTTTTCCATCATCCTCAAGAGTCCTGCCTCATCACTTTTCCACTAGGAAGGGATATTTTAATCACCCCGGTGTGGGAGCTCTAGAAAGCAACAGTAAGTTTTGTCACCCCAAGTTGGGGGCTCTAGAAAGCAGGACACAAACATGATGGGAGAAAGGAATTGGGGCTTGGCTCCAGGGCCCCATGCAAAAAAAAAAACAACAAAAACTTGAGGGATGATGGCAGCTGATGTAACATCCAGAGAGTCTTTAGAAGTTCAGTACTCAGACATGACCAATCAGCTGAGAAGCAATCTGATGGGAGAAAGGGATTACAATTAGGGAGAATTGAGTTGTATGCAGCTGGGACAACTGAGATATCCCCTGGAGAGGTGAAATATGTTCCTCTCCAGCCTATGGATCTCTTGCCTCCAGGCACAGTAGGCTTGACCATTTTACCTCCTGAGAGTACTTACAAAACAGTGTCCATCCATACACTGATATGGGAAACTGAGGAATATGTAAATAATATCCTAGTCATAAATAACAGGTAGACAATGTGTGACATTACTGATAGAGACTCCTGATAAGAAATCTGGTGCTATTGCCCAGATTCTGACTCCCAGCAACAAAATCCAGGAATATTCTGGACAGCAGCTATTACAGAAGACTGACTTATGCTC
Organism: Sminthopsis crassicaudata; assembly: GCF_048593235.1. Taxonomy (NCBI): domain Eukaryota; kingdom Metazoa; phylum Chordata; class Mammalia; order Dasyuromorphia; family Dasyuridae; genus Sminthopsis; species Sminthopsis crassicaudata. The sequence continues at coordinate 85,919,538 of NC_133620.1, read as the reverse complement.
ACTATCTATGTAAATGGCATACCATTGGAAGGGTTGGTAGATACAGGTGCAGATCATACAGTCGTTAGAGGTGCCAACTGGCCCAGTCACTGGCCAAAGATTAAGGCAGACACCTACATGTCAGGCATAGAGGCATCAATAACAGCTGATGTTAGTGCTCCCCCTTAGAGATGGATATTTGAAGGTGAAACAGGAGTTTTTACTCATTTTATAGTAGAAAAACGCCCTATCAATTTGTGGAGAAGAGACATCTTACAACAGTTAGGATTACAATTGAGTAAGGTCCTCCAGAAAGCTAGCCCAACATTTCAATGCTCAGAGCTATTTCTAAAACTAAGTGAGAATTCATTCAAGGGGCAATATCTGGGCTAACAAACAACAGTCCTTGGGGACAATTGTATTGTGAGCAGTGGCTTCTGGAACTCTCAGCACACAGAAAGTAAAAAGAGATATCAGAAAAAGATAACAAGCAATTTGCTGGCACTGGGTGCAGAACTTTGTTACATTGCCCATATGTGGTTTTAGTTCTTAATCCCAAAACAAGGAGGAGCACTAGCACACCAGAGCTTGTGGCCACGGTGTGTAAGGCCTCTAGTCACATCTCCAGGATAGAAAAGAGTGTTTGTGGTTGCTCACAGACCAAAGCATAACAGAAGATTAATAAACACATTTCTCTTTAGATTATTGGAAAAACTGAATATTTACAGATTCCCAGAATTAGTTCTAAAAAACAGCTATATCAAAAAAAAAAAAAAAACCAAACCTGAACTTTGGGACAGTGCCCCCTTGACTTGGGAGCAGAACTCACTTTAAAGTAAAAATCAAAATCAAAAAATAAACTGGAAAATTAATAAACGACAATCAAAAAACAACCTAACTATAGAAAGTCATAAAGAATTGTGGAGTCACAATTAGGATGGGAAAAGACTTAGCAACTTCTACCTTAAAAGACTGAAAAGTTTGAAATATGGTATTATGGAAGATAAAGGAAATCATATTATAATTAAAAATAAGCTATTCAGTAAAACTAAGTATAAACCTTGAGGATAAAAAGTGAATATTCAATTGAATTGAGACGTTTCAAGCATTTTTGATGACAATAAATTGGTGACAATATTGGTGACAATATGCCTCATTAGTGGAGTTGGGAACTGATTCAAACATTCTGAAAAGTAATTTAGAATTCTACCCAAACAGCTATGAAACCACACATATACTCTCGTACCTAGCAATATCACTACTAGGTCTCTATCCCAAAGAGAGAAAAAACAAAATAAAAAATCTATATGTATAAAAATATTTACAGAAAGTCTTATTGGTGACAATAGGTGAAAATAAATTGGTAAAAATAAAAAAGATAAATGACTTTGAGAGAATGCCCATCAGGAAATGGCTAAACAAATTATATAGGATCATAATTGATTACTATTTTGTTATTTAAAAAAATAATAAGCAAAGAGCTCTCAAAAAAACAAAACCTGAAAAGGTTTACATGAACTGATACAGAATGAAATAGAATATTGTAAGTAGTAAGCATACTGTATGATGATCAACTATGACAGATGTAACTATTCTCAGCAATACAATGATCCAGGACAATCTGAAGAACTTAAGATGAAAAATACTATCCATCTCCAGAGAGTCTAAATGCACATCAAAGTATGCTTTTTTTTTTAAACTCTTTCCTTTTCCTGTGTGTATCCTTGTATATGTGCTTTTTGTAACATGATGAAAATGGAAATGTGTTTTTCATGGCTGCACATGTATAACCTATATCAACTTGCTGGCCTTCTCAATGAGGGGGGAAGGTAGAGAAGTAAAAAGACAATTTGGATCTCAAAAATTTTAAAGTAAATGTTAATTGTTTTTACACATAATTGGAAAAATATATACTAAATAGAAAAGAGAGAATACACTTAAGTAAACAAATTGGAATAAAAGTAAACCATGAAAGCAACTTCTGCATTTCAACATAAGAGCTGATCTACAGAAAACCATTATCTTTTAGATTTAGGTCTATTCTAAATTCCTCATTTTATACATAAGAAAAAAGAAGCAGAGATATACATGAAGTGATTTTCATTGAGTCTCAAAGCTACTCAGTATTTGAATAGGACAGTGTTTCTACAAGTCCCACAATATCACAGATAGAACATTTAGAGTAAAAGAAAAGAAATAGGACAGGAAAAAACTAACACTAACTTAGCATGGTCTTTTTAAAAAAAAATATTTCTTGATTTTTTAAAACTTCCCCTGCCACTACCAACACCTATATAATGGTAAGGCTAATAGAACGTTGTCTGTTTTGATACTTTCTTTAAGTATCTGGCCTCTGACATTCAATACCCTCTCTCCATATAAGGTATGTCTTTTATTTAGTACTTTTAAAATTGCAAATGCTACCCTAGGGAACAAATTGATATTGCTTGCTATAAATACATAAAGAGAAAGCTATAATTCCTTAAAGCAAAGGCTTTATTGTTCTTTTACAGTAAAAATAAAATAAAATAAAATAAATAACGAGATCATTCTCCTGGCCGTGGGTCAAGCTAGAAAAAGACATTTCTTAGAATTCTTTGAACATATGTAAGAGTTCAAGAAAGAAGCAAAATAGAACAAAGAAGAAGAAGAATGTCTGATTAGGGAAGATTTGGGAAATATTCTTAGAGAAGGTTATATTTGGGTTCAGCCTTAAAACATAGGCAGTATTTCAATAGCTGGAGAAAGGGTTGATGGAGCAGGTTGATGGGAGGAAATGACAAGGTTTATAATATTTGGCATATTGTTTGCCAATTTATTATTGACCATTTTATGCCCTCTAAGATACTAAGTTTCTTTTTCCTCTTCATTTCATATCTCCTCAATCCACTTCACACAGGCAGATTAAAGGAAAGAAGAACAAGATGTAAAAGGACTTAAACAAAGCAGTGACATCAGAGTTGATGGAATTTTTAATGCTACACATTGAAAGTACTTCGTATGCAGAAATCAATAAAGTTGTTGAAATGAAAGGTAACAATAAGATCAATACAGCATTCTCTCATTGTAAAGACGCTTTATTTTATTGGCTAAATCTATATATGATAGTATAAAGTTAGCATATATATGTGCTAGACTGTCCAATTAGAATTACTTGATTTTAAAATATTCAATAATTTCCTATGTTATGTCAATGGTTTATTTTTCACAAATCCTTTAATTAATATTCAGTAGATGTAATTCATCAACATGTTTCTCAAATGTGAAACTACTAAATTGCTGGTATATAAGCCTAGTATTTAGTTCTATCTATCACTAACTACCTTTTTTCCCCCCTAAGTATTTGTTTCAATCCTGAGAGTAAAACCAGATAGGAGTGTGAATTAAGATCTCAAAATCAACCTCTCAAAGGGATCCCTTACTTTTTTTTTTAATCTAAACTTTGAGGATAGTAGAGAAATATAAAAATCAAACTGTTAAAAAAAAAAAAAAAACTTCTTGAAGAATCCAGTATTTCTTCCCTTTTATTGGTGTTGTCAGCATTTTATGTAGTTAATTGCACTGCTGCTATTGCCTTCCTCCTTCTCCCCAACCCCACTGGAAAATCTAGGAGTAGAAAATCTAATGGTTTTGACCTAAGAAAGATATCAATGGAGTTTTCTCACAGGCAATATATCTATAAGTTAGAGTTTAAGAGCTTCTCTCTCTCTCTCTCTCTCTCTCTCTCTCTCTCTCTCTCTCTCTCTCTCTCTCTCTCTCTCTCTCTCTCTGTCTCTCTCTCTCTCTGTCTCTCTCTCTCTGTCTCTGTCTCTGTCTCTCTGTCTCTCTCTCTGTCTCTGTCTCTCTCTCTGTCTCTCTGTCTCTCTCTCTCTGTCTGTCTCTCGCTGTCTCTCTCTCTCTCTGTCTCTGTCTCTCTCTCTCTCTCTGTCTCTGTCTCTCTCTCTGTCTCTCTGTCTCTCTCTCTCTCTGTCTCTGTCTCTCTCTGTTTCTCTCTGTCTCTCTCTCTGTCTCTCTCTCTCTGTCTCTCTCTGTCTCTGTCTCTCTCTGTCTCTGTCTCTCTGTCTCTCTCTGTCTCTCTCTCTCTCTGTCTCTGTTTCTCTCTCTGTTTCTCTCTCTGTTTCTCTCTCTGTTTCTCTCTCTCTCTCTCTCTCTCTCTCTCTCTCTCTCTCTCTCTCTCTCTCTCTCTCTCTCTCTCTCTCAGGACATAATTCTGTAAGGAGTTAAATTATATATAACTGTGGTCACTCAGCTAGTATAAGTTAAGAGGAAAACTTGAATCCGGAGTCATCCTGACTCCAAGGCTAGCTCCAGAAACAATATCACTTCACCTATAAAAAAAACCAAAAACTTAACAACAAAAAAGACATTACACAGAAAGGATTTTTTTTTTCCTATTCTTCAGTTTCATTTCCCTACTGTGGGTTGAGCATCAATATAAGAATTAGCCTCCCTGAGCATTTGATTAAATTTAAAATGACAAATTATTAAATTGCTAGGTTATGGTTTGTGGGCTTGTTTTGTTTTTGTACATCATCCCAGAAACAATTTGTATGAGAAATTGCTGTTGTGTCAAGATTATGTGGTAGTGGAAGAAGTCGCCCACTTGGGGCATTGATCTATTTCCTAATAGTCTTGTTTTTAAGATAATATGCAATTTTGTTCATTCATTGCCAAAGAAGCATTTTACGTATTCTTTGAGAACTTATGAAGGAAAAGATCCTACCTAAAAATGTTCATTTTTACTTTATTACACAACTAGCAGAGAAGTAGTCATTCTTATTCACAGTTCACATCCAGTCACTCCTCTGAGCCAAACCTTTTAATTGCTCTCATTGATAAAGTATAATCCAAATACCTAGTCTAGCTTTTGTGAATTTCTATGACCTATTTCCTCCTCACCTTTCTAACCTGACCTCATAGACCTCCCTTATGTGTGCTATGGTCCAACCAAATTGGATTACTTATACCCCCTAATACATGTCAAGTACTATCTTCATAAGTTTTTTGGCTGTCCCATTCTCTATGTTAGGCATGTTTTCCTCCATTACTCACCCTCCCCTCTATTTTTTGAAATTGTATCCATACTTCAAGACCCAGCTCAAATGCCACCTTCTCTAATTTTTGATGCCCTTCATACTTTGCAAAGATCTTTGCACCTTCAGACAATAATATATTGAAATTTAGAAGGGCATCTTACAGTTGAGGAAACTGAAGCCCCAAAAGGTAAAGTAAATGTTATTGAAATGCAATGTCAAAAAGTATTCTGTTTGATCTCAAGGGGGTTATGTTTTAATGTGGGGTATCTCTCACTGAAAGCTGGTTTTCGATTTAGTATATACTACAAAATGGCACTGGCAGGCTACAAATCTTATGCCAACAAATATAATCTTGTCATATAAGTGATTCCTTTCTTGAAGCTAGAAGAAAGAAAATTTTAAACCTTTCAATGCTTGCCAAACATTTTCTTCTCCCTATTTCCTTCTTTTAAGACCCAAAGAACTCACTTCTTATTACTAGACGTATACACTAAGGTAATTGTAAAAATAAGACACCAGGTCCTCCTATATTCAACTCATCTTGTCTAACATCTTTAATTTATTAGAGTTTTTGGTCTTGTGTGCTTTACCATGTTGTAGAGCTATCAAAATAAATTTGAGGATTTTACAGAGCATTTGGTAGGAGGTGAAGATTTTTATTCACCTACTTCTGCACTGGCATAAAGAATTAATGACACACAATTTGCTGAATGATTTACACTCTCATTAGTTTTTGGTCTTCATTTAATAATATGCCACAGCTGTGCCCATCCTCCCAAACACTAGCCTGTCTTCTGAGCTCTGTCAGAAATGGCACACCTGCTTACTTGTAGGGGATCATAAAGCCTCAAAGAACTGCAAAAGATAGATTCCCACATGAAAAAAAAAAAAGATAACAGAAAGAATCCCAAAAGGGGGAGGGAGGCAAGAAAGATGTATAAAGAAAAAAAAAAGGGAATAATTTAGGAAAGGATTTAAAGATACTATTGAGCTGAGCAATATGAGGATTTTTTTTTTCCTACTGTGATTATACACCACAGGTGTTTAATAGTCTTTATGAATATCCTGGTTTTTCCCTATTGCATTTTGCTCAGTTTCAGGGCCCACTTCATTTCAGCACTAACTCAGCTCCATATATATATATATATATATATATATATATATATATATATATATATATATATATATATATATATATACATATATATATATGTGTGTGTGTGTGTGTGTGTGTGTGTGTGTATGTATATGTATATATATATATATGTATATGTATATATATATATATATATATATATATATATATATATATATATATATATGTTGAGATTATCATACCAGGTGTGACCGTAATATGATGCAATTGGTTTTCAGATAAACATAGAAATACAGCAAAAAGTCCTAGTATATCTAGGAGATTTTCTGTGGGAGATTTATAGAATACAAATTCAACAACCATTTCAAAATGTCCTAGGGCAACAAAGTGATAGAATGAATAGACTGCCAGGCCTGGAATCAGGAGAACCTGAGTTCAAATCTGGTTTCATACATTTACTAGCTGTATGACCTTGGGCAAATCCTTCAACCTTCTTTCCTCAGTTTCCTCATCTGTAAAGAGAGCTGGAGAAGGAAATGACAAATCATTCCAATATCTTTGCCAAAAAAATCTATTGGGTCACAAAGAAATGGAGATGACTGGAATGATTGAACAATAATAAATGGACAAGACTACATAAAAAAGACCAGAATGTTTGTGTTGTGAGCTTCATCTTCAGAGAATGCTCCTATGTTGACAAGTTCTAAGATTCTTTGAAGCCTTGAAATGTGAAATTACAGCAGTCCTAATACAACCAATAAGCCTAGTCAGTTTGGTAGATGTGTGCTTCCACAAATCAGTGAACAAACATTTGTTAGGTTCTTATGCTAAGAGGGGGGATACAAATACAAAAGTGAAATGTTTCCTGCCCTCAAGAAGCTTACTCTCTAGCCAAGGTGCAAAACATGTATGAATATATCTATACATGTTTGTTTATAGACATACACATATATATACATACACAAATTTATTTATACACATAAATTTGCATGTGTGCGTTAGCACATATGTATATGTACACGTATATAAAGTTTTCTAAAAATAATGCAATTTTAAGCTGTAGAAGTTAAGCTTTCATAAGCACCTAATAAATGCTTGTTAAACTATGAAAGCTTAAAATCACTCACATATCTAGACACAGAAAAGTAGATAGAAAGAAATGAAGGTAAGGCTTTAGCAACTGAGGGAATCAAGAAAGATTTCAAATAAAAGGTAATATTTGAACTGAGCATCGAAGGAAACTGGAGATACTAAGAGAGAGGAATGTATTCCAGGTAGAGGGGACAGCAAATGGAAAGGCATGGAGATGAGAAATAAGAATATGGTGTGAGAAATATCAAAAAGGCCATTCTGATTGGACTTTTCTCACTTGGTTACACTATTCTAGGATTTCTAGAAAGTTCATTATTAGGAAAATCTCATCAGTCTTTGTTCTCCACCCCATAACCACCTTCTGTCCCTGTGATTGAAAGGTGGGTCCATGAATTCCAAAACCTCCATTTAAGGTTAGACCTCAGCTTGGAATATCCCCTCATTTCTCACTTGGCTACACTATTTTGGGATTTCTTTGACTTTCCTATATTGTCCCTGAGTAGGGTATCCTCTCCTCCCCCCTTTTCAGTATCCTTTAGTGTATTGTCTTTCCCTATTAGATTGTAAACTCCTTGAAATAGAGGAGTGCCTTTTTATTTTCATATGTGTATCCCCAGTACTTAACCCAATGCCAGCATGTAGTACATAGCTCCTAATAAATGTTCAATGATAAGCTATTTGAAAGAGAGGAATCCATAATAAGGCTAGAAAATTAAGATGGATCAGGTTATGAAAAGCATTAAATGCCAGGGGAGTATCTTTGAAGTTACAGAGAGGCACTGGAATTTATTGACTAGGGGAAGGGTTGAACTTAAAGAAAATAAGTTTGGCAACAGTATGGAGGATAGGTTGAATTGGAAAGAGGAAAGAGAAAGTAAAAAAGAGCAACTAAGTTATACAATTGTCCAGTTCAAATATAATGAGGCCTTTAACTAAAGTAGTGGCTATGTCAGTGAAAAAAAGGGAACAAATTAAAATATTTTGGTCCTAGAAACAGCATTTGACAGAATGTTGCATTTGTGGATTGGAAGAAATTGAGAAGTAAAGGATTACATTAAGATTAAGAATCTAAGTAACTGAGAGAATGGTTACAACCTTAACAGAAATAGAAATTCAGAGGGGGGAGAAGTAAGTTTGGGAGAGAAAAAACAATAGCTACAATTTTTACATGTAGAGTTTGAGATGTTTACCAGTCAACCAATTAATTCAAAATGCACACTGGGCAATAAGTAATATGGAAATAAAGTTCAGGAGAGATTTGGATTGGATATATTAATCTGTAAGTTATCAAAAACAGAAATGATAATTAAACCTATGGGAGATGATTAAATTCTAAAGAATATATAAGAGAGAAGAGAGGTCAGAACTATAGTATAAAACCAGAAGTAAGGAGTGTGATATGGATAATAATCCAACAGAGAAAACTGAGGAGTCTTTAGATAGGTAAGAAGAGAACCAAGTAACAAAAATCCAGAAAGGAGAGAGGAAAAAAGAAATGTCCAGAGTATTAAATGATGCAGAAAAATTAAGAAAGGTATCAATAGAGAAAAGCAAAAAGATTTTGCAATTAAGGAAACATTGTTGTCTTTAAAGAGAAAAGTCTCAATTCAATGATGAGTTCAGAAATTAGAAGAATGAGTAAGAGAGGAAGAAATAGAGCTAATGAATATAGGCAGCCTTTTCTTGGAATTTGTTTGAAAAAGAGAGGAGGATGTTAGATCTCAGAATCATGGAATTAAAAAAGATTTCTAAAGTTATCTAGACAAATTCATATTTAAAAGCAAATTCTTTCTCTAATATCATAGAAAAGTACATTAGCAGCCTTCCGCTGCTGGGCAACTTACTATCTTAAGAGATGTCTTTGCATCAGTTGTATCTTATATCAAGCCTAAATTTGCTCTGAAACTTTATCCATTGCTCAAAGTTCTGCTCTCTATAGCCAAACAACTAATTATAACATTACTAATAATAATAATTCTTTATCCATATTAAAACTATTCAAATATTTGAAAACACATATCACAGCATCAACCCTCTACACTTTCTCTTTCAACAGGTCCTTAAATCTATGCATGGTACCAAAAAAAAGTACAGACAAAAATATAGGAAAAGGAAAAAAAAAAAGATTGTATCAGAGAAGAAATTGTACCCTACAGGTGAAAGAATAAAAAGGAAACACCGTGATTCAGAAAACAATTGATAGAGCAATTGGCAAAGATGACAGAAACACAAGACTAAGTCTAGAAAAATTATTTTGAAAAATTATGTTAACTCATATCAAAGTGAATACTATTAACCTATGTGGGATAATCTGATACAATATAGCATGAAAGAGCTTTTAATAAAATTTTATGTCAAATTAAACTTGAACCCACTTAAAAATATCTGACAAAAAGTGCATCACATAATCTAAATTTCAAAACTGGAAGGGACCACTGAACTTTTTAATATCTTCACCAAATCTTTCTTTGCTAAAAATAGATTTCGTATGATAACAAAAAGAAAAATCCATGAAAGTTGATTAGAAATACACTACTCTAAAATATATCCAAAATGGGGTTGTTATAAAGCTGAGCTCATTTTTTCCATTCTTTTTTAATTCATACCATTCACCTGCATTTTAAATTATCTTCCCATTTTCCATAGCAATTTTCCACATAAATGCATCAAATACAGCTTAAAATTTAAAAACCTCAACCTTTTCACATGGCTAATTACACATGCCAAAATAGTCTTGGATCAAATCCATGATATTCTTAAGAGGAGGCTAGGAAATTGCATATTTTTATGTGTACTCTTTCCAAAAAATTATATAACCATACCTTGATTATAACTTATAATTCAGAATACCACTAGCAATAATGCTTCAAGAAGACTAAATCCAAAAAAATTATGAGTCTACATGCTGCCAAAAAAATACAAATGTGAACTTTCTTTGATCATTATTTCTCTTGCATTCATAAATAATGAAATATAATGATTTGAAAGTTTAACTCTTTGATTGCAATCATCAAAGTTAGAAGAGGCATTTAAGGTCATTCATCTATTCCAACATGCAAAGAAAACAAAGACTTAGGGAAGATGAAATGATTTTCCCAAAGTCACACAGAGAATAAGGCAGAGGTTTGAGTCTGATATGTAATTTGACTATAAGATCATAGCTCTTTTTTGTCTAAAATTGAAAAATCTTTCACTTTTTTATTTCTTAACCTCAAATCTTTACATCTGCAAACTTATCAAAAACCTAATGTGGCAATTTCACATTTGTTTTGAGTCAACACAGTAAAATAGAAAATGTGCTGGCTTTTAAGTAAGTCAGGGTTCATATCCCAACTTTCCATTCAGGGTGTCAATTCCTCATTTATAAAATAAGAAGGATATACCAAATATGGTCCCTTGCAATTCTTAAGCCATAATCCTTTCAAATAGTTAAATAGCATTATTCTAAAGGTTAATACTTTTTGTGTTGCCCACACAGTTCAATCACTGATTCTCAGATCCCTTGAATAAGTCCATATTAGTATTTCTGGGCAGAAATTAGATCCCTGATGTTTGTATTCTTTTATTTTGATGAGGAAGGATTTTGATCCCACACCAATGAAATTATCTTTGTAAGCTGAGGCTACAGCTTCCCCTAGGATGGGAGATGATGACTAGAAGTTGTCACTGGCTTATGATAGATGTAGTCAATTTAATTCTTCCCACTTGAGGACTGAGGATGATAACTGAAATCTCCTTATCAGACTTTAAATAAATAGGTAGTAGTTTGGGGGGGAAGAGATTTTCAACCTTATTGTAAGAAGGCTGGAAGGACATCAAAGTTGGATGGTGGTTTCAATCCCTTTATCTAAAAACCAGGTAAACTCTGGTGACTTTCAGGTAGCCCAGCATCTTGGGTAATAAATAAAGTGAAAAATTATGAACTTAAAGTCAAAAAAGAAATAAGTTTGATCATTTTCCACACTCACTGGTTGGGATACCATATGCAAAATACTTAAACTTTCTAAATCTGTTATTTTTCATCAGAAATATAGGAATTATATTTATCTCACAGGGTTCTTATGAGTGCTATGTGATGCAAAGTATATAAAATGATTTTTAAACCTTGAAATCCATCACAAATATCTTATTTTTATGCTGCATTATGCACACATGCAGATAGCCTCTTCAATAAAAGTAACTTTTTGCCTAGCACATTAATGTTACGGTAATATGATATACTAAAAGAACAGCAATCTCTGGCCAGAGAAGAGAACAGCACCAACATTTCTCCTACTCTTACCCATAACATTCACAGACACAGCCAGGATGTTGTAGGAAAGAAATCCTCCAGCTAGGAACTGTTAGCGTTCTCCCCATATTTCCTCTACTTTTCCTTGTTTATATTCCATGAACCAGAACTATGATCCTATTCATATATTCCACCCCCTTGTTCCCATTCTAGGATTTGTGGACAAATAAGCTCCAGAAATCCCTTGAAAATGCCTGAAAAATGGGAAGGAGTTTCAGGAGACAGTTAGTGTAAAGTGTTTCATGTGGGAGTACTTATTTTTTTCTTTTCTTTTTTTTTTTATTAATTTTCAAGTTCATTTCACTATAATCAATAAATGATGTGATCAGTGTGACCAAAAGTCTATGGGATCATTTGACAGAAAAAGGAAATTCTAAACATATGCAAAATGGAAAAAAAAGATAGAGATTCCCTGTTTTTATTTTTATTTTTTATTTTATTAGCTAAATCTAGAATCTATTCTTCAGGCTGTTTTAAACTACTATACCAGAGCTATGTGTCAGAGACTCTTGTGAAGCCACATGGCTAGTGACTTGAGCAGACTGCCTCCTGATAGATATTATACTCTTTTACCTGATAATTAATATATTAATTCTTTGCCTTTCTATAGGTTTAAAGAAGGGAACACATCAGTCAATTTGGGCTATTCATTCTACTTTAGTGCCTCAATTGTCTTAAAGTGTGCACAAAACTCACATGCAGCCTAGAAGTATCACACTGTATATATATATATATATATATATATATATATATATATATATATATATATATATATATATATATATATATATATTTTGCTGAGGCAATTGGGGTTAAGTGACTTGCCCAAGGTCATACAAGTAGGAAGTGTTAAGTGTCTGAGGCCACATTTGAACTCAGGTCTTCTTGACTTCAAGGCTAGTGCTCTATCCACTGGGCCACCTAGCTGCCCCAAAGCTTTTTCATTTTCAAAACATATTCATGGATAATTTTTCAACATTAACCCTTGCAAAATCCTGTATTCCAAATTTCCTCTACTTTCCCCTCATTCCCTCCCCCAGATAGCAAGTAACCCAATATATGTTAGACACATATCTAACACATATTTCTACAATTATCATGCTGCACAAGAAAAATCAGATCACAAAGGGAAAAAAATGAGAAAGAAAACAAAATGCAAGCAAACAACAACAAAAAGAGGGTATCACACTTTTTGAATGGTAGAAAGGTGATGGAATAAGAGAATATTTTATAACTAAAATAGCTTCTAAAAAGATTAACAACAGAGAAAAATATATAAGCTGTTCTTAAATATTTTGGTCTTGGGACCCCTTTACACTTTTAAAAATTGAGGAAACTTTCAAAGAACTTTGGTTTGTGTGGTTTGTATCCATCAATATTTATTGCATGAAAAATTAAACCATCTTTGTATTACTATGAAAATAGTTTTGACCTGAGACCCCTGAAATGATCTTGGAGATTCTCAGGGGGAGAAGGATCACATTTTGAAAACCGTTGAATAATTGCATTGAGGTAAAATAAATATGTAAAAGGCAACATACTATGGTGAGTAGAAAACTGACCTTGGAGTCCAGAAGACATGGGTTTAAATATCACCTCTGACATTTACTAGACATGAGACCTTGGGCAAATAATTTAATTTCAATTGCCCAAACAAATCTCTAAGACTATAAATTGCTGAGAAGGTATTAATTGACATTAAAAAGTGCCTCATCATAAATCCCTATACCACTAAAATTATTGATCCCCCCTTCAAAAAAAATACATTTGAAATGTGAAGGTACATTACCAATTAATGCTCAGTACTCCATAGTAGAAACAATGTTCATTTGCCTGTCTTTATCCATTCTCCTATCCTTGTTATTTTTCTATAAAATACTCTTCTAGAAGTTGTCATGTTTTCTAGTACCTGTTCCCCCATCATTCATCTATCATTATCATAATTATTCTTTATTATCTATCATTTTAGGGAGTTAGGTGAGATAATGAATAGAGCCCTGAATCTGGAGTCAGGAACTTGAGTTCAAATCTAGCCTCAGACACTTATGAACTATAAGACCCTGGATAGAGTCTGCCTCAGTTTCTTCAACTGTAACATGGGGATGATAGTAGCACCTACCTGCCAGAGTTGTTATGAAGATCAAATAAGATAATATTTGTAAAGGGCTGAACATAGTTCCTGGTACATAGTAAGTACTATGTAAATATTAGTTATAAATTAATAATAATCATTATTATTAATCACTACTAATTCATGTATTCAATTAGAATTTGGGAATGTCTTCAATCAAAGAAAAGTGCTGTACCAGAAATCACTCTGAGTTCCATAGATAGGATTCCCATTGTAGATAAAGCTCCTCTTCAACAATAACATAGACTAGCCATGATTCTTAGCATCAGCTTTGGTAGCATTACTATAAATTCGCAATTTTGAGAACTGAGCAGATCCTGGTTTGGATTCTGATAAAACGATGCAAAACAGAACCAACACCCAAGGCATAGGAGCAGAGCAAACTCACAGATGGGTTGGAGTGCTACCAAATGAAAAGCAGCAGGGTTTATACATCAAAGACTTCATTGTGGTTTTTTTATTAGAAAAAAAAATGAAATCAAGAGCTTTCTAAATGCTGTAAAAGGGATCTCTGCCTGCACCTGATAAAAAAAAAGAAGAAGAAGAAGAAAGAAAAAAAAAAAAAAGGAAAATAACTAGGACCCTTAGGGTGAGGTGAAAAGGAGGGCAAAAGTTCCCATGAAGGAGAATGGCAAAAAGGAAAAATGCTGAGTTAAGACTGTTGTTACAAAGGACACGTTGTATATTCAATCATTTGTTGTTTGACTTGCTCATGGACTCTTGTAATAAGAGTAGGAGACTCAGAAAGAAGATTTAAGTGTCATATTGCTTGTTCAATGTAATAGGTTCAGGACCTGAAACGATTTCCTTGATATAGGTTCCTGATGAGGAAATCTCTCTCCCAATGAAGATTGGCACTTTTTCTGCAGCTAATCTTTAAAAGTTTCCTAGAGTATTGACAAGTTAAGTGACTTAATCAGGGTCACAGAGCCATGTTTCAGGGGCATCTAAATTCAAGGTACTTACCCCAAGGCCAGCTTTTTATTTACTAAGCTATGCTGACATATTTGTGAAATGATGTTCTGGAATATTTTTATTCCTATATTTCCATTTACATATCATTAGGAAATAAGTATTTCTAAGGACATTTCTTTATTCATATACTTTGGTTTTTCATTTAAATTCAAAATCACATGACAAGAAGGGATTTTTTTTCCCCCCTCTATTCAGATAAATTCCTTGGTGTCCTATAGACTTTGCTTTATGAAAACCCAGAGTCTTTTTTTTTTTTTTTTTTTTTTAAACACAAGCCCAAACTCTTGTGTTTGGAGTAGTAGCACTAATCCCACTGAGGATCAGAAAAAGAAAAATAATCATCTGAAATATAGGACAGTTAGGAAGAAAAGCAGAAATGAAATCTAATAATTCCACACCAGGGGGAAGTTTGTGAGGGAAAAATGCCAAAGACTGACATTAGAAGATGGAGGGTTTACCTTAGGATATTTACAGAAAAAAAAAAGAAAAAGAAAAAGAAAAATCAGCATAGTGTCAAAATGATACCCTTGAGAAAAAGATAAGCTATATTAAAATTTCTATTTTTACAGACTATGAAACTGAGACACTAAGCAGCTAAGTCACTGGCCAAGTAGAACTAATTGTCACAGCCAGGAAGAGGATCAAAAGCTTCCAATTTCTTGTCTTGTCCAAAAGTCTTTTCTAGTACTCTACATTACATCTCCTAGAAGCAACAGTTTTTAATGAACTTGCTAGCTAACAAACTTCGTTCCAAAATAACCTAGGTGATATAATATAAATATCAACATATACTTGGTTAATTTAGGTGATTGTGCTATTTTCAGAAATTTAAATTATTCTGAGGAACTTATGTTAATTAGAACTCTTTTTGGCATTTTTTTTTTTTTTGGACAAACATTAAAGGAACTCTGGCTAGCTCTCACTTTAGTGATTGATCATTATTAGGGGCTAAGGCTATTCAAATGCCTCCCCTGGACTGGCAATTTTTTTTTTAAGTAGCTTAAGATGTATATCCTCTACTAATTATTTACTTTGATTCAACAAATCCTTATTAAACACCTATTATGTGCATGATTCTGTTCTAGTATTGACAATATAAAAACAAAAATGAAATCACCCTGCCCTCAAACAGTTTATATTTTGGTGAATGGAAGAGATAAAATGGGAAATGTCATCTACTTTTTGCACAAATGTGCCCCTTCCTAAGAAAACGGAGGCCAATCTATAGAGTATTGTGAAAATAGTCATGTCCTTCAGACCTCTCTGCTGGGCCACATATGTCCTTGCTAAAAACCATAGGTGACCCTTATGATTGGCAGCTTTTCAGAAATGATTGCTAACTGAGCTTGAAAGACCTACCTATTCAGTAGATTCTAAATAAAGGACAGAGTCTTGAACAATTTCTCCCTTTCTTTGCAGTATAAGTCTGAAAGTTTTCCCTCGGACTTCCAACTAAAACCAGGAGAAGGGATTTTTTTCTCCTCTCCTCTTCCTTAACAACAACCATTTCCATTACTCACAGAATACAGTCTGGATTTTTATCATAGCATTAAGGATCCTGTACAAACTGATTCTAAAGTCCCTTCCCAATCTTACCTCATATGATTTCTATTTTCATGATTGATTCCTATCAGACTGAATTACTATTTTTATCATCTAGTTCATTTCCATTCCCATTCCTTTTCTTATACTATTGCTCATACCTAGAATAAGTTATCAGTTCCCTCCTCCTTTCTCTGACTGTTGTAGTCTATAAGGTCCTTCAAAGACAATTAAAACTTTTCTAAATTACCTTTCACTGCAAGATAAAACTACTTCTTATTCTTTGTATTCTTCATATTACTGTTGTTGTTATTATGGGAGGAAGGGGAATTATCCTTCATTTTTAAAGAGGACCATGACATCAGGGAGGTGATGCTATAACATGCAAATGAATTGGGTTGAAGTGAGGGAGGGCTGTGAAATGTCACCTTCCTTACTTTCTCCTCCAGAGCCATCTGGGTCCAGTGGCCAGATATAGATCAGTACAACTGGAGATAGCCCTGGATGCAGTAGGATGCAGTCTTTACCAGGTACCATTTGACTAAGACAATTCCCATTCAGTGATTAAAGCTAGGTAGCAGCTGAAGCAAAAAAATGACTTCTTTCACCTAGGCCAAAAGAAATCTAAATACATAAAGAAATCTGAAAGGGGAAGACTCAATCATTTCTGTTGTGTAAGCTAGTGACACAAGAGCAAAAATTATTGACACATGCTCATAGAATATAAAGACATCATCAAGTACCACTATATTATTTTACAAATAAGAAAATAGTTCCAGTAATAGGAAAGGCCTTGCCCAGAATCACAAAGCTAGTTGGTGGCCTAACTGGTTTGGGATTGACTGCCAATTCAATAATCGTCCTATTGCATTATGGGACAGCATGATGATGATAGGAAATGGTTGGTTTTCCAGCAAACTTTTTGCCATTGATTAAAAAGACCTGAGTTCAAATCCAACCTCAGACATTTAATAGCTATGTGACCCTGAACAAGTCTTCTAACCTCTCTGCATTAGTTTCCTCATCTGTAAAAGAGGATAATAATAGTAAGGTTGTTATTTCTCAGGGTTGTTAGGAGAATCAAATAAGACAATAATTGGAATGGTACCTGGCACACAATAATTACTATATAAATATTAGTTATCATTATTATATTACTTTATTGTATCGGTATTCTCTACAAGTAATTATCTCACCTCCACTTGAAACACTACAATAATGAAAATTCTTCATATTTCCAAAGCCATTCCAAGTCTAAATTTGTCCCTGAGAAATTTATACCCATTGTTCCTATTTTTAGTCTCTTGGTTCCAAGTAAAACAAATCCAGTCATTTTTTTCACAGTAAAGACCTTAAAATACCTCAAAGCAACTACCAAATTCTGCCTTTTCTTCTCCAAACTAAATATCATAAATTCCTCAGACAGCCATATCTAGATGGTTTTTTCTTAGTCCTCATCCCTCAACATCTCTGTGGTTTTGTTTTAGTTTTTTACTCTTTTGATGACTTTTTCCTCTTGAATACTCTTTACCCTGGATTTTTGTGACACTGCCTTCTCTTGATTTTTGTCTCACATCTCTTAATGTTTTCCAGTCTACTTTGAAGGATCTTTATCCAAGTCATGCCTACTAATTGTAGGTATCCCTGTAGACTTTCTGCTCTCCAAGCTCAGTTATCATCACTATACAAATGATTCCCAATTAGATATTGATATATTTAGTTCGCATGGTTAAATTAATAAATGTGTGTATATATACATACATACATGTATGTTTTATGTGTCTATACATATATATATACATATATAGTATGTGTGTGTATGTGTGTAAATGTCTACCTACTAGTACTCTCTTTTCTTAGCACCAGTCCCAAACCTATTTAATGAACATTTCCAACTGGACATCCCATAGGATCTCAAGTTCAACTTAATAATGTCATTACCTTTCCCCAAAACGCAAACTTTTTCCAAATGTCTATATTACTAACCATCCTTCTACTCCTCTGAATTAGCAACTACACAATGTCATCTCTGACTTCTCACTCTATCATAAGGACCTACAATGGGCCAAGCATTGTGCTAAATGCCTTCTCACAAGAAGTTCATAGTCTATGGGGAGAGATAACATAAATAGTAGTATATAAACAGGATATATACAATAAATAGGAGACAATCAACCAGAAAAAGGAAATCTCATGGGAAAGGATAAGCTGAGATTTGAAAGAAACCAGGGAAATTATAGGAGGCAGAAAAAAGGAGGGAGAGAGTTCCCAACATGGAGAAAAGCCAGTAAAAACATTTGATGTGCAAGAAACAGCAGGAAAGCCATTATCACTGAATCACGGAATGGGAGATAGGTATGAAAGAAGGGCGATAAAAAGTGCCAAGCTTATCAATATTTTCATTACAACAAAACTTTAACAAGTCTAATTCTCCACTCACAAATGAAACCCTAGTTCAGATCCCTTTCACCCTTCCAATTTGAAATATTTCGATAGCATTTTTTACTATGTCCCTGCTTTGAGTTTCCACTCCAGCCTATTTTCCATTCACTTCGGAAGGTGATATTTTTTTTAAATGCAGGATTGAGCAAGTTACTCATAAACTCTAGTGGTTTCCTATTAAAACCATAATCAAATATAACCTCCTCTATCATTTAGAATACTCTACATCTGGCCCTTTTCTTACTCTCTTTTTAAAATATAATGCTTTTTTTCTATTTAGCCAGACTCACTTATTTGCATACATTACTCTATCTAGATATATACTTTTGCACTATCCACTTCTGATGATTAGAATGCCTCTCATTCATGTCTGCTTATTACAATCAATAAGTTCATTTCAAAGCTCAAGTGCTATCTTGTACAGTAAGACTTACCTAGTCATCCTCCTATCCTGTGATAGATACTAGTGCCATCCCTTTTAAGGTTGTCTTCTGCCTATTTTGAATATAATTTGTAAACACTTAATTATATACTTGTCATCTTCTCTGTTAGAATGGAATCTTCTTTTTTTTTTTTTTTTTTTTTTATTTATTTTTATTTTATTTTATAATTATAACATTTTTTGACAGTACATATGCATGGGTAATTTTTTACAACATTATCCCTTGCACTTACTTCTATTCAGATTTTTTCCCTTCCTCCCCCAAACCCCTCCCCCAGATGGCAAGCAGTCTTATATATGTTAAATATATTACAGTATAATTTAGATACAATATATGTGTGTAGAACCGAATTTTTTGTTGCACAGGAAGAATTGGATTCAGAAGGTAAAAATAACAGTTTACATTCATTTCCCATTGTTCCTTTTCTGGATGTAGCTGGTTCTTTCCATCATTAATCAATTGGAATTGGATTAGCTCTTCTCTATGTTGAAGAAATCCACTTCCATCAGCATACATCCTCGTACAGTATCATTGTTGAAGTATATAATGATCTTCTGGTTCTGCTCGTTTCACTCAGCATTAGTTGATGTAAGTCTCTCCAAGCCTCTCTATATTTCTCCTGTTGGTCATTTCTTATAGAACAATAATATTCCATAACATTCATATACCATAGTTTACCCAACCATTCTCCAATTGATGGACATCCATTCATCTTCCAGCTTCTAGCCACTATGAAAAGGGCTGCCACAAACATTTTGGCACATACAGGACCCTTTCCCTTCTCTAGTAGTTCCTTGGGGTATAAGCCCAGTAGTAGTATGGCTGGGTCAAAGGGTATGCACATTTTGATAATTTTTTGGGCATAATTCCAGATTGCTCTCCAGAATGGTTGGATTCTTTCACAACTCCACCAACAATGCATCAGTGTCCCAGTTTTCCCACAGCCCCTCCAACATTCATCGTTATTTGTTCCTGTCATCTTAGCCAATCTGACAGGTGTGTAATGATACCTCAGAGTTGTCTTAATTTGCATTTCTCTGATCAATAGTGATTTGGAACACTCTTTCATATGAGTGGAAATAGTTTTAATTTCATCATCTGAAAATTGTCTGTTCATATCCTTTGACCATTTATCAATTGGAGAATGGCTTGATTTCTTATAGATTAAAGTCAATTCTCTGTATATTTTGGAGATGAGGCCTTTATCAGAACCTTTAACTGTAAAAATTTTTTCCCAATTTGTTACTTCCCTTCTAATCTTGTTTACATTAGTTTTGTTTGTGCAGAAACTTTTTAATTTGGTGTAATCAAAATGTTCTATTTTGTGATCAATAATGGTCTCTAGTTCTCCCTTGGACACAAACTCCTTCCTCCTCCACAAGTCTGAGAGGTAAACCATCCCATGTTCCTCCAATTTATTTATGATTTCGTTCTTTATGCCTAAATCTTGGACCCATTTTGATCTAATCTTAGTATGTGGTGTTAAATGTGGGTCCATGCCTAGTTTCTGCCATACTAATTTCCAGTTTTCCCAGCAGTTTTTGTCAAATAATGAATTCTTATCCCAAAATTTGGGATCTTTGGGTTTGTCAAAGATTAGATTGCTATTTTTATTCACTATCTTGTCCTGTGAACCTAACCTATGCCACTGATCAACTAGTCTATTTCTTAGCCAATACCAAATGGTTTTGGTGACTGTTGCTTTATAATATAGCTTTAAATCAGGTACACTTAGACCACCTTCCTCTGACTTTTTTTTCATTAGTTCCCTTGCAATTCTCGACCTTTTATTCTTCCATATGAATTTTGTTGTTATTTTTTCTAGGTCATTAAAATAGTTTCTTGGGAGTCTGATTGGTATAGCACTAAATAAATAGATTAGTTTGGGGAGTATTGTCATCTTTATTATATTCGCTCGGCCTATCCAAGAACATTGAATGTCTTTCCAATTATTTAAATCTGACTTTATTTTTGTGGCAAGTGTTTTGTAATTTTGCTCATATAATTCCTGACTCTCCTTTGGTAGATATATTCCCAAATATTTGATACTATCGACTGTTATTTTGAATGGAATTTCTCTTTGTATCTCTTGCTGTTGGATTGTGTTGGTAATGTATAAAAATCCTGAGGATTTATGTGGATTTATTTTGTATCCTGCGACTTTGCTAAAATTCTGAATTATTTCTAATAGCTTTTTAGCAGAGTCTTTGGGGTTCTCTAAGTATACCATCATGTCATCTGCGAAAAGTGACAATTTGATTTCTTCATTTCCTACTCTAATTCCTTGGATCTCTTTCTCGGCTCTTATTGCCAAGGCTAGAGTTTCTAGTACTATATTGAATAGTAATGGTGATAGTGGGCAACCTTGTTTCACTCCTGATCTAACAGGGAAAGGTTCTAGTTTATCACCATTACATATGATGTTTACTGAAGGTTTAAAATATATGCTCCTTATTATTTTAAGGAATAGTCCATTTATTCCTATACTCTCAAGCGTTTTTAGTAGGAATGGATGTTGGATTTTATCAAATGCCTTTTCTGCATCTATTGAGATGATCATATGGTTTTTATTAATTTGATTATTAATATGGTCAATTATACTAATAGTTTTCCTAATATTAAACCAGCCCTGCATTCCTGGTATAAATCCCACTTGGTCATAGTGTATTATCCTGGGGATGATTTTCTGAAGTCTATTTGCTAATATCTTATTTAAGATTTTAGCATCAATATTCATTAAGGAAATTGGTCTATAGTTTTCTTTCTCAGTTTTCGATCTACCTGGTTTAAGTATCAGTACCATGTCTGTGTCATAAAAGGAATTTGGTAGGACTCCTTCAATCCCTATTTTTTCAAATAGTTTACATAGCATTGGAGTTAGTTGTTCTTTAAATGTTTGGTAGAATTCACCTGTAAATCCATCTGGTCCTGGGGACTTTTTCTTAGGAAGTTGGTTAATAGCTTGGTCTATTTCTTTTTCTGAGATGGGACTATTTAGACTACTTACTTCTTCCTCTGTTAATCTGGGCAAGCTATAGTTTTGAAGGTATTCTTCCATTTCATTTAAGTTATCAAATTTATCGGCATAAAGTTGAGCAAAGTAGCTCCTAACTATTGTTCTAATTTCCTCTTCATTAGTGGTGAGTTCACCCTTTTCATTTTCAAGACTATCAATTTGCTTTTTCTCTTTCCTTTTTTTAATCAGGTTTACTAAGGGTTTGTCTATTTTGTTGGTTTTTTCATAAAACCAACTCTTAGTTTTATTAATTAATTCAATAGTTTTTTTACTTTCAATTTTTTTAATCTCACCTTTTATTTTTTGAATTTCAAGTTTTGTGTTTGTCTGGGGGTTTTTAATTTGTTCCTTTTCTAGCAATTTTAGTTGTAAACCCAATTCGTTGGCCCTCTCTTTCTCTATTTTATGCAGGTAGGCCTGTAGAGATATAAAACTTCCCCTAATTACTGCTTTGGCTGTATCCCACATATTTTGGTATGATGTCTCATTATTGTCATTTTCTTGGGTGAAGTTATTAATTATGTCTATGATTTGCTGTTTTACCCAATCATTCTTTAGTATAAGATTATTTAGTTTCCAATTATTTTTTGGTCTATTTTCCCCTGGCTTTTTATTAAATGTTATTTTGATTGCATTATGGTCTGAAAAGGATGCATTTACTATTTCTGCCTTACTGCATTTGATTTTGAGGTTTTTATGCCCTAGTATATGATCAATTTTTGTATAGGTTCCATGAACTGCTGAGAAGAAAGTATATTCCTTTCTGTCTCCATTTAGCTTTCGCCAAAGATCTATCATATCAAACTTTTCTAGTATTCTATTTACCTCTTTGACTTCTTTCTTATTTATTTTGTGGTTTGATTTATCTAATTCTGATAGTGCAAGGTTGAGATCTCCCGCTATTATAGTTTTGCTATCTATTTCCTCTTGCAGCTCTCTTAATTTCTCTTTTAAGAATTTAGATGCTGCACCACTTGGTGCATACATGTTTAATATTGATACTGCTTCACTATTGATGCTTCCCTTTAGCAGGATATAATGCCCTTCCTTATCTCTTTTAATTAGATCAATTTTTGTTTTTGCTTGATCTGAGATGAGGATGGCTACTCCTGCTTTTTTGGTTTTGCCTGAAGCATAATAGATTCTGCTCCACCCTTTTACTTTTAGTTTGAATGTCTCATCCTGTTTCAGGTGTGTTTCCTGTAAACAACATATAGTAGGATTCTGACTTTTAATCCAGTCTGCTAACTGCTTCCTCTTTATGAGGCAGTTTGCCCCATTCACATTAGAATGGAATCTTCTTAAGGTAAGAGATCTGTTTTTGGTTTTACTTTGAATACCTTCACTTAACACATTGCTTACACAGAAAGTGTTAAGGACCATGCCTAAGTGAAGGGGTAGGTCAATTTTCCAAGAGCCTCCACAGCTGTGAACATCTGAAGGAGTTGCAAAACAGCCTTTACTGATACAGGTGTTGAGGACTGGGAATGAAATAAATTGGAGGCAAAGGGAAGAGGAGAGAGATCAGACAATGCAACAGCCTCTCAGTGAGGAGGTCAGAGAACAGCAACTGCCTCTCAGTATTCTTGAATCACCGTTATCCACTCACAAGAAGAGATAACAATTCCAGGTACTGGTGTCTGGATTCTATAAACCACAAGAGCAGCAGATAGCATGTGGCACCCAATGTAAGGCAAGAAGTACCAGCAGTATTTGAGAGCTTTTCATGAGTAGGATCCTCAAAGAGTTACTTTGGTAACTCATGGGGAAGGAAAGGGAGAAGAGACCCAGTAAGAGTCAGGGTAATTAAATGGGCCAATATATCAAAGGTCCGAGCCAGAAGATTGATGAGAGACTTGAATAGTTTTTCTGACTATAGCCCTCTTCTCCATTTGAAAGTTTGTCTCCATGACATTTCACAAGATTCAACACCTGCTATAGTGCTGTTTGCACTCCCTAGCATGTAGAAACTTACTGACCATGCTGTGGGGGAAAAAGTAATCATATTTAAAACAAAAAATGGAGAATTGTTAAGGACCATGGCTGGGTGAAAGGGCAGGTCAATTCTCCAAGGTCCTCCAAAGCTCTGGAACGTGACAAGTTGAGGGAGTTGCAAGCCTTTACTGACATAGGTGTTGCTTGTGGACTGGGAATGAAATAAACTGGAAGCAGAGGGAAGAAGAGAGAAATCAGAAAACACAATAGCCTCTCAGTAGGGAGGTCAAAGAATAGCAACTGCCTCTCAGTCTCCTTGTATCATCATCACAGGAAGAGATTCAGGTCTGAGTTAGACTTTCAGCAGCCACTGGCAGATGGCTCCTGTAGCACAACAAGTAAGCACTTAATAAAAGTGTATTGGTTAAGGATTAGTTGGTTTTATGTTATTATGTTATTATACTAGATATTACATAACTTCCTAAAATGTGATTCCCACAATTGAATATAGATCAGAGGAAAATCTGATCAGCATAGAGTAGAATGGTTATACTGTAAACTGTGTTTGAATTTATGCAATTTAAGAGTTATATTGTTGGTTCATATTGAGATTGAAGCCTACTAAAAACATCCCCAAAAATCCCAGATCATCTTGTGTTTTACCAATGGGTTCCCAATGCTGGACTTGTATTACTAATTTTTTTTTTTTCATTTAAGTCTAATGCTTTGCATTTATCTCTCCCCACCCCCACAAACTCCTGAGCCTGGATCAGAATTTGTATTTTGTCTAGCTTTATAATCTTTAGCCCACACTGTAGGCACTTAGCAATCTGTTCAATAAGGAAATAAGACTTAATCTGCTCACATAAGAAAATTTTGCTTGAGAAACTACTAATATCTGTCCAATATAATCCAAAATAAAAAGTCCATATTAGTGTTTGGTTAAGTATGTGTTTGTGTGAATCTTTTTTCTAATAATTATTACATTATTTAGTGAGAGGACATAATGTAAGCTAAGCAATAATATTTCAAGCCAAACATTATCACCTTGAGCTTGCAAATGATGCCATATCTCAATAAATGAGTGACTTTAGAGACTCCTCATTGCCCATCTGTAGTCAAACTGATAGGCTTTAATGAGTTATTCAGGGAGTATTTGTCCTATAGCATGATATTAGTTCATCAGGATACACAAAGACAAAAAGGTATTTACAATCTAACAGAGGGTTTCTCTTCCATTTCCCATACCTGTCAAGTATATGTTCTCATCACACTTTTCTCCACAGCATAAAATCTAGTACACAAATAACACAAAAAAACTGCTGAGTCACATACCCTTTCTATAGTGTAACTACCCAAGAGACTTCTAAATAGCTCAGACCCCTTTGGAAACAGCAGAGAATCCCTTTAAGTCTGCAGGATTATGCTTTTGAAAGATTGGAATGGGGAAAATCCTCCTTTTTTTTAAACTCCTCCTGAGACACCATAAATCCGATAGTCAGTATTTTTGCTTGATTTACTAGAGTCAAGCTGGTTTATATTGCTCACTGAAGATATATGTTTACTTATTTTTATACAGCATATTCTCCTAGAGACCCAAGTGTCAAGTACATTTTCTTCCGATCAAAATTGTAAATTAATTTTTAAAAACCTTTTGAAAGTAAACTCATTTCAAAGACAGAACTGCTCCCCAAACGCTGCCATGAGCTCGCTTCCTTTCATCCATTCTGCACAGTGAGAGTAAGATGACAACTGCAGGGAGCAAGACCA
The DNA here is from genome assembly GCF_048593235.1 of Sminthopsis crassicaudata. NCBI lineage: Eukaryota > Metazoa > Chordata > Mammalia > Dasyuromorphia > Dasyuridae > Sminthopsis > Sminthopsis crassicaudata. The sequence continues at coordinate 85,893,790 of NC_133620.1, read as the reverse complement.
CTCTTATCACCAAGAAGAAAAATGGCTGCTTTGCTTCTGCAGGAGAAAGAGGGAGAAAATGTCATCCCCCAGAAATGAAGCTCGTACTTCCACCCACCAAAAGAGCAGTAATTGCTGACACAGTGGGGAAGCTGAGGGGGGGAGGAGAAAGGCAAGAATCTGGAGATTTATCTGGAAGCAGCTGCAGAGGAATAATTCTCAGCTAAGCATGATTAATAACGAGTGCAAGACCCAAAGTTTTGCCAAGGATAGCACATGGTCGTCATCTTAATTCAAGTCTCTCTCCCCTAGACTTTTGAGAAGTCTTCAAATCATTCTTGCTTCCTCCAACCTCTTTCCTCTCCAATCCAATCTCCACACAGCTAAACTGCTTTTGCTACAATACCTATCACCTTTATTCAAAGAAATTTTCAAGGATTTCACATTATTTCTGGGCTAAAACACAAAACTTTTCAACTTGGCATTTAAAGCATTTAAGTTTGGTTTTGCTACTTGCTTTGCTATTCTCATAGTCACTGTGTGATTATGACAAAGTTGCAACCTCTTTCGCCTCCCATAGGCCATGTTTGCCCCATATAAAATGTGAGAGTTGGACCAAATGAGCTCTAAGGTTTTTTCCAGCTTTAAATCTATGACCCTACCTATCTAAACTTTGTTCACATTATTCCCTTTTGAGCATTCTGCCTTCTAGCCAAACTAATAGACGTGGTGTTCCCTAGACTCTACATGTCTTTTCCCATTTCTTTGTCTCTACACAGTCTGGAAAAAAATAACCTCCTTTTGCTTAAAGTGTATCTTATCCTTATTCTCTTAAAATCTTTAGCTTCCTCCAAGGCTCAGGTGGCATCTCTTATTAGAATTCTTTCCTAATTCCCCTAATTAATATTGTTTCTCTGTCTCTTTCTCTCTCTGCCCCCCCCTGCCCTTCTCCTCCCCCTCCCTTCCCTCCTTCTCTCTGTCTTTCACTGTTTGTCTCTATCTCTGTCACTCTCTCCCAGCTATCCTTCCTCCTTTTCTCTCTCTTCCCCTCTTCCTTCTCTGACTGTCTCTGTCTCTATCTCTCTGTCTATCTCTGTCTCCTCCTCTCTGTCTCAGTCTCCTCTCAAAATAACCTGATTTGTTTTTTTGGTTTATGTTGTTGAAAGTGGGGGAGGAGTTTCTGTGTATATATATTTTATCCCTACATTTCTTGAAGGCAGGAACTATCTAGTTTTATCTTTTGCATCACCTGTACCCAGCCATTGTACATATTAGGCACTTAACAAGAATAAATTAATTGAATGGAATTGAATAGAACCATCTAGGTAGAGATGACTAAAGGTCATCTCACATTGGTCATCACAAATTAAAAAGTCACACTAGATGATCCAAGCCAGGCTGTTCTGATTCCAAGTCTTATACTTAACTCACCAAAAAAAAGTTTGAGTTTAAATAAAAGCATTTCTTGTTAAAAAAAAAAAAAAAAAGCTGAATACAAATCAAATTTTTACAACTCATAAAGCATACTTAAGGAGTTATTTTATGAACTAATATCATATAAAAAATGTGTACATCACCCAGATGCTAACACTGAGTTCTCTCTACATATAGTAGATGTGCAAAAAATATTTGCTGTTTATTTTTAATTTTTTAGTCCAACTCATTACAAATCCTTCTTTCTCCTATGCAAATCATTAAAAATCCAGATTTTCACATTTCTAATCACCTTGAAGCAGAATGAACCTAGTTTCTAAACAGTTGGAATAAAAACAGGAAAGGTCCCCAAGGAATTGCTGCTTCCAAGCAGGACAGAACCTGAACCATTTCAGAAACACAGTTGTCTGTGCTATAATTAAATACCCTTAGAGAAGGAAATTCCAGAGTATTCATTTTTTGTACCATATTATAATGAGTACATTATAAATGGGCTTTCAAGGCGTTAGCAGGAAAAAAATAAAATAAAAAAGTCAGCAGGAACATAGTTGTATGGGCAGGCGGGGTTTCTCATCATCATCCCGAATACCCCAAATGTTTTATGTCTAATATAATCTACTTTGTCATTGACAAGGAGTTTTGCCAGTTTAATAAGGTTTCAACTTAAGCAGAATTTCAAGTGATTTAAAATATGGCATATTGTTTTTATATTTAAGAAAGGATAAATCTGATACTAGCTAACCTCGGGTAAGTCACTTAACCTTTTTTGCCTCAGTTCCCTCATCTGTAAAATGAGTTGGAAAACAAAGTTACAAACCACTCAAGTTTCTTTGCCAAGAAATCCCAATTGGAGTTACAAAGAATCAAACATTACTGAAACAATTGAATAACAATAATCTTCTTTTTAAGATTATGGAAAGCAGGATAGGAAGGCAATGAGAATTGGGTTAGAACTCCCTACTGACTCCCTAGATATGTGACCAGAAGCCAGTCATTAGCTTGTCTGAACCTTAATTCCCTTATCTTTACAATGGTGTTTTAAAAAACTCCCACAATATCTACCTCTAAGTTTCCAGTGAAGTAATGTATGTAATTCACTTTGTAATCTTTAAAATGCTAGCAGGATACCCCATATAACAAAGAAGGAATTGCAAAGGAGAATCAAAGGATGTCATGAAAATAAACAAATTCATCATTGTGGATAGGTAACAAACTTGGAGCTAGGAAGCGCTGAGTTCAAAGTCCACTTCAGATTTGATAGAACTCTGGGTTAGCCACTTAACTCCTTTGTCACTAATTTGGGTAATGAAGGAGTGATTCTACCTTGATAGTATCTAAGATATTTCATAGCTCCAAATCTATAATCTTTAAAAAAGCTGAATCCTATCTAAGATCACGGGTCTGGAACTAGGAAAAACAAACAACTCTATGTCCCCCTTTGTATATGAAAAAGCAAATATAGACAGGCTAAGTCATTTGCCCAGAGATAAAGTTTATTAGTGATTGAGTCAGAATTTGAACGTATTTCTTTCTAACTACAAATCCAGTGCTCTTGTCATGATGCATGGACTTGGAGAAAACAGGAAGGAATTATCAACAGAAAAGTTATAAAGGTCCCCCCTGGGAAGAAGAAAGTTCCCATGTATTGGACTAATGTCCTGGGAAGAATTTAGAAGTAGATGTGACTGGTATTGGTGGATAGTAATCTGTCTGATGGAGGAAAAGACATATAGGTGGAACTATGGAGCTGTAGTAGTATTGGAGTATAAAGGTGTAGTTGTAGTCATATGTAAAGAATGAAAGGTAATATGGTATGATGTACAAAGCAATAGACTTGAAAAAGAGCAGATAGAAGGCTGAATCCTTCAGGCACTTAATGTGTGACCCTGGAAAAAGTCACTAGGGACAGCTGGGTATAATGGATAGAGTCTGAAAGACCTATTCAAATCCTGTCTCAGACAACTACCAGCTATATGATCCTGGATGAGTCATTTTAGCCTCTGTCTTAAGCCCCAGTTTTCTCAACTATAAAGTGAGAGATAATTGTAGTAAATACCTCATTTGTTGTGAGGATCAAATGAGATATAAGTTGTAGAGTGCTCAGCACAGGGACTAGCATATAGTAAACACTACATAAGTATTTTCTATTATTTCTGTTATCATCATCACCATTATTATTACTTAACCATTGTCTATTTCAGTTTCCTTATCTGAAAAATATGCATAATAGTACCTCCCTCACAATGCTACTGTCCAAATCAGAAGACATATATGTATGTGTATAATACCCCTATATGTATATACATATACATATTTATACTTATATAAACATACATAATTATACTTATATAAATATATAAAATTTATACTTATATAAATATAAATATATAAATATGCAAGTATATATACTTATATAAATATGTTTTGCATATATTTATGAAATGTTAGCTCACAATTATCTAATGAAATAGTATAGCTAAAGCATTTTGCAAACTCCAAAGAACTATGTAAATATTAGCTACTACTACTACTATTATTATTATTATTATTATTATTATTATTATTATTATTATTATTATTGTTATTATTATATATTTGTAAAAACACTCAATACAGTGAAGGCCACATAATAGATGCTTAATAAATGCCGGTTCCATTCCTCCTGTGATAATATTAGTAATTATTATTTTCATGTTATTATCATGCATAGAAGCAAAGCTCTAGAAGACACCTGCTTAGCCAACATTTAGAAAGGGAATTTGTGCTTCCATCACTAAGACCTAGTTTAAAATTTTCCCTGGCTCAGTTTTCAATTTTCCACATTCAAAGTATTTGAGTAAGGTGGTAGCTTCCACTCATCTAATCTGTTTTTCTGAATGTTGTGTTCTCCACCCTTGCCCTTTCATCGGTATGCACAAGGTCCAGTTAATCTCATCTGCCAACAGCTTAGGATTGCATTCATATGCTAATAACACATGGACCTATTTTTAAATTGTCCTTAATATTTTTTTCACCTGGCCTCCAACTTGAATATACTTCTTACAATCCAACCATGGGTGTGTACACAACCTCTCCAAAGAAAGAATACATACAGGGTCATGTAGAGAGATTGGTCTAATAAAATGCTAATTTTTAAACAATAGTGAATAGTTCATCATTTTGGCAGAACTCATTCAAAGCCCAGAGGCATTCTTCACATAACAGTCTGGAAACATTTAAAACCAGATAGGTTTGCAATGAGAGCACTTTATTAAGCCTGAATAATTCCTCTGATACTATACCAATCATTTCTGACATGGTGAGAATATTAGGAAACCTGCTTCTTGTCTGTTCTAACTTTTGCATGACAAAGCTGAGAGGAAATGACACTTCTATAAGTTTAGAGGGTTATTACTGCCCTTCTGCGTTTTGGATGAGTGAAAATTCAGTTGCATAATGAAAGTCCTTGGCTTCATGACCACATTCCCAGGCACATGACTAAAACAAATTCTATATTTTGTCAAGATTAGATAAGTCATAAAATTATTACTTATAGCTGGAAGAAATCTTACAGACTATGCAATCTAATCTCTTCATTTCAAGGATAAAATGACTGAGAGCAGGAAGGATTAAATGAATTGTTCAAACTCACACAAATAGTAAACCACAGGGCCAAGATTCAAACCAATTCTGGTTCCATATTCAATGTTTATTCCACCGCACCATGCTGCCATAATTGACTGGCATTTATAATCTGCACTACCAAACTGATAAGGTTTCAAAAAGGAACTCCAAAAGTTTGTCATCATTCAAGGATCAGTCTAGCTAAAGTGGGAATTTATTACTAGGTTAGCTACAATGTCTATTATTCTTATTTTGGCCAAGAAAACTCTCAAAGAACATCCACCAAAGTTACTGAAAGGTTGCAACTTCTTTTAGTGGATAAAGTACATATGTCTTCTTTTTTTTTTTTTTTTTGGAGGATAATGGTATCATTGGGTAAGTGGATATTTAGTGTTTGGTGATATAGTTCCAAATTTCTTTTCCACAATGGCTATAGCAACTTATATCTCCGCCAACAGTATATTGATAAGCAATATTAAAAATTGTTGTCTCAGTTCTTCCAAGATTTGCTAATTTTCCTTCTTTGCCAAATTTGCCAATCTAGTAGATGTTAGATGGAACCTCAGAATTGCTTTCTCTGATTATTAATGATCTAGAACTTTTCTTCATATGGTTGGACCTTGAATTTATTCCTTTGATAACCTTCTCTTTGTACCATTTAATCATTTATCAATTGGGGCATAGGTCTCATTCATGAAAATTTGAATTTCTTTTATACATATCATGGAAATGAGAACTTTATCAAAAAAAAAAAAAACAACTTATTGTAAAAAAAAAAAAAGTTCTCTAAACATAAGGAATTTCTATATTCCTGAAAGATAATCCTCTCATTCATTTATGAGACGTGATAAAATAGAGTCTAAAATTTGTCACCAAAGGAAATTAGTTTAAATCTTACTCCAGCCATTTATTACATGCCTGGCCTTGGGCAAGGCTCTTGTATTCTTCATTATTTTCACTGGTAAAAAGAGAAAAATTAAAATATATTATCTCTAATTTTTTTCCAGCTGTAAAACTTATGATCCCTATGATATTTCAAGACTAATCATTCCTTATATTCCAAGTCTATTCTGCAGGCTAAAATGTCCTCAGTTCTTTTATTAAAATGCCAAGTATCGTGGTTACTGACTTTATGTGTGTGTGTGTGTGTATATATAACTGGTTAAGTCACATTGTTGTCTCAGTTTCTTAATCTGATCTTTCTAATATTCTGATCACTCTCCTCTACATATGCTCCAGCCTATTAATATGTATATCTTTATGTGAAGTGTTTGTGTTCTTATGTATCTTATGGGTTGTCCAAGTATATCTCACAAGGAGGCAGAAATAGATGTAGGTATTACCCAGGAAAATGTCTTCTAAAAGCAAAAGCATTTAAAAATCAACCTTGACCAGAAAGAAAGTTTTGGGTTTTGTTTCATATTCTCAATGAAAAATGAGTATCTGTACCTTTCCCTTTGTAACTGATCACCTACCATTTCAGAAAACAGGGTTGTTGTTATTTTATTTCATTAAATACTTTTCACTATAACTAGACCAAATGAGAAGCACAATAGCAAAATAGTAGAATGTTAGTCTGGGGCAAGACCTTCAATATCTTCTAGTTCAATTTTATAGGTCCAGGAGGTGAGACAATTTATCAGAGATCACAAAGAAAGTTAGAAGCAGAAATGGAACTAGCAGTAAGTGCTCTCAAATCTCCTTTCTTATTCTAATTTCCCTTGTGTATTGAAGAAATTTTCTTCTTCATTAATGTTTGCTGATTTGGAACTATGTCCAAAAGGCTTTCAAATTGTGTGTACCCATTAATCCAGCAGTGTCACTACTAGCTCTGAATTTCAAAAAGATCATAAAAGAGGAAAAAAGACCCACATGTGCAAAAATGTTTGTGCTCTTTTTGTAGTGGCAAGAAATTGGAATGTGAGTTGATACCCATCAACTAGGGAATGACTGAACAGGTTATGGTACATAAATGCAATGGAATATTATTGTTCTATAAGAAATGATGAGCAGACTTATTTCAGAAAAGCCTGGAAAGACTTATATGAGCTGATGCTGAGTGAAGTGAACAGAATTAAGAGAATGCTGTACACAGTAACAGCAAGTTTATGTGGTGATCACTATGATTTCATCAACACAGTGATCCAAAAACAGTTCCAATAGACTTGGGATGAAAAATGTCATCTGCAAACAGAGGAGGAAAAAAATGGAGACTGAATGTGGATCGAAAGCATAGTATTTCCACCTTTTTGTTTGATTGATTTTTCTTTTTCATGGTTTTTTCCCCCTTTTGGTCTGATTTTTCTTGTACAATATGACAAATATGGAAATATGTTTTAGGAGAGTTCTTGTTTAGTCTATATCAGATTACTTGCTATCTTAGAAATGGAGAAGATAGGAAGGGAGAAAAAAATTTGCAATATAAAATCTTTTAGAACTGAATGTTGAAAATTTATCTTTATATGTATTTGGAAAAGTAAAATACTATTGAAAAAATAATGTTTGTTAAATATATTCTTAATCGTCATCCCATTAAGGAAAATGGAGGCAATGTGAGAATGTCTGGATGTGAGGAGTGGGGAGAGTGTGTGTGAATGACAAAATCCCATCAAGAAAAAATATTTATAATATAAACATATATATTTATATTTATATATATATATGAAATATGTTTTAGATGATTGCATATATGTAAACTATCAGCTTACCATTTTATGGAAGGAAGAGGGGAAGAAAGGAGGAAGTAGAAAAATTGAAACAAAATTTCATTAAAAGGAATGTTAAAAATTGTCTTTATATATATTTGAAAAAATACTATTTAAAAAAGAAAAATATGTATATGTGTCCTATGTGTATATAAATACATGTATATGTATATATTCAAATATATAATATAAACTAGCAATTTAAATTTTTTTCTTTCATCTGTCCATAGAGTCATCAAATGAAGACTATAACCAGCTTTCTCTATCAGTCTAAGAAGCTAAGCTAAATCTCAAAAAGAATGGTTGAAATCCATAGGCAATATATAAATCCAGGGAGAAAGAAGCTATACCTTATTGGCCCCACAAGTACTTTACTATGTATAAAACTTTATTTGGTGTTTTTGCTTATATACAAAATAAGCTCAAACATTGAGACGAAACTGTTTTATAATTTAGAATCTCTGGTCTATTCTCTTCTTTGGAAGCTAGAATCTTCAGAATTATCATGTGACATTTTGCCCAAAAGAAAAAATAGTTTTCTCTAGGAAATTTCAGTTGTTGTAGTATTTATTAAAAGATCATGAGGGAAATTAATAAAATTCAGAGTAGCAGAACTAGAAAAATTCCATTGTTTTCTTCTTTCTAGAAATCATAATTCTTCCTTGAATGGAAATGCAATATACTTTCCCCAGATTTAGATTAGTTTGGGGTCTGATTTGGGAGCAAAAAGAGATGGCTAGTAGAAATACCTAGATCTGAATAATTTTACACACAGTCTCTAGACAATAACAGAAATGTCTAGGTATGTGGGACCAAAAAAGGGAATTCTGTATATTGAATGACAGTAAAAACTTAGGTCCTCTCTCCTTCATTTACTCCTACAGGGATATACTGTAAGTTTTCTTACATCTATTCATCCAACAAAGATAATAAATTAATTTTAATTGCATATAAAATAGGATTTATATTTATTAATATCTTTAAATAAAATTTTACCTTTATATTATATGTACATATTCATACTGACTTGCTTATCCCTCTGCTATTTCCTATCAAAAGAGAATAAGCTTCTTGAAGACAAAGACTAGATTTTTTCTCTATATCTCCAGCACCTTTTATAATATGTGAAATGTATTAGATTCTGAATAAGTATTTGTTAAACTGAATTGAATTGATTCTTGGACTCCAGTTTCTATTGCCTTTCTCATTTATATTTTCCCAATTGCTAAAGAAAATTTTATTTACAGAGTTTTAAATCTCTGAAAATATAATCCATCAAATCTATGTCACTTCTTTTGAATGTTCTATTCCTCTATCTGGTCTATACTTTCATAACATTTATAAATGGTTGTGGATGGATAAAGAAAATAATAGCTAATTTATAACATTTTGCCTTTAGTATCATACATTGAAAGGGAAAATCAGTGATCATCTAATCTATAATATTAATAACAACAGCTAACATTTGTTTAGCATTTATGGGTTTACAAAGTGATTTACAAATATTATCTCACTTGATCCTTACAACAACCTGGCAGATAAGTGTTATTATATAATAATATTTTATTATTTTATTTATTATTATTGTTGTTTTATTATATTTTACAGATGAAGAAATTGAGACAAGCAGAAGTTAAGTGACTTGCTCAGAGTTATACAAACAGCAAATGTCTAAGACAGATTTTCCTATTACAGACCTCACTGAATCATAATAGTTGACACAGCAGTTTCACAGTTCAAGCTATACATACTTTTCCCAAAAAATTTTACAATCAAAGAATTAAGTCATCTATGTCAAAAACATGATTCATTGGGCACGAGTTCAAGTCTCAACAGGTAGCGGGGTCAGAAAAGAAATCAATGAAAGGCTGTTCAAGAAAGTAAAACACTTGAAGATGAGACATGAAAAGAAACAAGAGGGCAGTTGGTTCAAGGCAAATAGGAAACTGATCCAAGTTTGAGCATGGAGGAATGGTGAGATTTAGAAAGGATGTGGTTCACCAAGTCAAATGTTAAAGGAAATGAAAAATCTGAGGGAATAAGAGATTTCTTAAATCAAGGGAAATGCCTTAGAGTTAAAAAAATTTTCTATCTTCATGTGGAATGAAGGAAAATTACTTAATTTTTCCCCATGTTATCAATATAAATAAATTGAGAATGTAGAATAGGACTTTCAAAAGTAATTTGTGCCAATATTTCATGATTTTATAATATAAATTTTTTGGATAGCCAAAAACAAAAAAACTATTAGACTCTCTTCTGACTTAAGATTTAAAATTTGTTACCTTTCTTATAACTTATGCTTGGGGACTGAGGAGAACTTTTCATATTCTAAATGTCAATCTGATATTGTTCTGTTCTTTGACTACTGATTCAAATACAATTTCTTTAAATTGTTCTGAACTTTGCCCCCAAATTTACCTTGGTTTTTTTAGGCCTTTTGTGTAAAATTCTGACTTAGAAGATCTTTAAGGTGTGTGAGCTATTTTATTGATTTCTTTCTATTAGTAGAAGTGTATAACTATTTTGCATTCCTGAAAGAATTTAGTAATACAGGATTTTCTGTATTAATCTAAGGATCAAAAAAACAAGACAGTTAATTATCTGAATAAGATTCTTGGCCACCACAAAAAGATGCATTTTGAAACAGCAATAATCCTCAGAGATGATAATAATACCTCAGAAACAAAAGTGATCAACTGTTATTTGTCAAATACAATAACAAACAAACAATTTTGACTTTCAATTGAATACTTAGAAAATACAAAATAATGGATAAATGTGTTTGTATTTCATAATAGTTTGCATGGCTCTGTCTTACAAAGTTCCCATAAAAGTCAATTGTCATCAAAGCTGACAAGTAAAGCTTTCTATTTATCCACTGACCTTCAAGACCTACCACTCCCTATTGAAGATAAAAATGCATTACTCCTGACTGCAAACTTTTAACTTTGCAAAATTTTCATCTAAGGAAAATTCAATATTATATTTTTTTTCTCTTTTCCTGGTGCTACTATTTTTACTAATTTAAGCAGAGCCCCATCCTTGCCTCAAACAAATGGAGAAAGAAGATAGCTAGTTATGTTTCAACATTCACACCTGGAGCAAGCATTTAAGTATTCTACCCCACGCTTCCAAAACTGCTTGAAAGCTTTAGATCCATTGCTTCTCACTATGTGTGTTTTGCAGGAAAACATTAGCAACATTTGTTATCAATAGTAATTCCAAAGCCTGTGTGTCTGAAAAGCTCTTTAATAATGCATTGCTTCCTAATGATTTCACCAACAAGACAGGCATTGATGAATTTCAATTTTGGTCTAAAGCAGCATGGTCCGCAAGTCAGTATTGAACATTACACTGGAGAATGGCCTTATTCATTAAGAGTCACAAGGAAGTCACTCATTAGGTGAAGAATAATAGCTTTGACAGCAATTTTTAAGACAGGTTAGAAATTCCATTTCCAAAGAAAACTTTCCCAGCAAAATGGTAGCTGGTTCACTTACATTATTGATTCCTCTTCAAGGCACCAGTTCATTACCAAAGAAATTGTAAATTGTTGTTCTAAACAGTGAACAACAACAATGTGACATGCCAAACTACTTACTTGAGTAAGATATTCTTGTGTCATAATAACATAACACCATTTGTCAATGAGGCAAAAGTAAAGAATACTTAAGAGGTGAATAACAGGCTTTTGTTGCTGAAAATTTTAAAGGGAAGCCAAAAGCAGGAAATCCTCACATTTGATTTCAGTTTGCTGAATATATACTGAAATGCATACTAGAAAAATATGTATATGAGAAAAAATTACTGAAAGAACCACTAGATTCTTCAAGGCTTCTCATACTTATCAGTAACAAGTCACTAATGGTATGGATTTTTGCTTTTCTTTTAATGTGTACTTTGGGGGATGTAGGGAAGAGGTTCACAATGTTATTACTTAAGTGAAGATATTCAATGTAAAAAGTAACACACATCTTATCCTAGTCACTGCACCACTGTTGGCACTGAGATGGGGTGAAAGTACTTCAGAGTAAGCAAAAACAAAATTTGCATGATTTAAATCACAGTTATACTATCTGTATTATAATCATTTCAAGATTTTCTATGAATGTTAATCTAGTCAAAGAAAGGGAGAATGGAAGCAGGAATTTTCTAGTAGCTTTAAATATTGCATATCTCTTTTCCTATGTGTTTATTCATAGAAAATATATTTAGGGGTTCTATTATTGTCTCCTGTTTAGTTGCTAGGAACTGTTAGACTAACTAGTCAGTATGTTCTTATTATTCACTCTACTTATGAATTTGTGGGTACCAATATCTCTCCCTCCCTCCATCTCTCTGTCCTGAGGGATGATAGAAATGGGAAGAGCACAATAGAGTAAAACAAGAAGACAAATGGATAATCTTTTCAGCCCAAAGGAAAGGTTGGCAACTGAATAGACTGTAAATAATTTTACCTGTTCCATATTCCATGAAGTTCAATTTGAACTTGCTAGGAATGAACCTATGCAGCTCTCTCCCCTGAAATTGTAATATATTTTGTAATTTAGGTCACAATATCTTCAGGCAGAGAAGAAATCTGAACTTAGGGATATATATCATTAAAGTTTGTTTTTAATCTTTTGTACTCCTTCTATACTTTGCATTATTGCAGATAAGGAATGCAAACCCTGTCTATATGGCATCTGTGAAAGACCTTGAGGAAAGAACAATAATGTGAATTTTTTGCGTGCTAATAAAAATTATAGTTCAAAAACAGAGATGGAAGAAATAGAGGGTTGGAAAGGGAATGTATTTTTTCACTTTAATCCTAAGAAAAAATTTATTTTAAAAAAATTCAAAGGGAAACCAAAATCAGAAGGACAAAAGCTTTAATCTGCTGCCATAATTAACACAGCTGTGCTTTAATTTGATTTTCATTCTAATGATGCCACTTAGACATGCCTTGCTTATTGAAGATGAGCAAAGTACATAATTACTGATCAGTTTTAAACAATTTCTGATTTAACCATGTTTGGTTTTTATAGAATTATTTTTAAAATGTATTTGTTTGCTTAGGGCATCAACAGATAAGTCCATGAGTGGAAACATACCTTGTACATTTCACACTCTTACTATGTTCAATTGTGTTTAATAGTTATTTATTTTTATATAAAGCCTATCTACCCCTTCCTCCAACCTCAACTGTAATATCCCTAAAGGCAGGAGTGCATTTTCTTTTTTTTCCTCCTATATCTCCTAGGAGAGTGTTTTTTGCACATAGTAGCTACTAAGAGCATACATTAATATATGGTTATGAATTAAATTGTATTAGTCAAGGATTTTGTTTCAGGTTTAGGTTAAACTAAATGATCTTTAAGGCTGCTTCCAAAACTGAAATTTTATGCAAGATTACTGTAGAACAGCAAAAAAAAAAAAAAAATACTATAGAAAAATGGAGACTTTTCTGAAAAGATATTGGTTCCCAAAGTATGGTACAGGCACCACTAAGGACCCTTTCAGGAGGTCTATGAGGTCAAAACTATTTTCATAATTTGACTAACATTTTTAATTTCTAATACTATAAATAGTAATATGTATACCCTACATAAACAAAAGTTCTTTAAAAGAGGATTCTTTGTAATTTCAAAAATGTAAAGGTCCTGATCCCAAAAAGCTTGAGAACTTTTGCTCTAGGCTAATTAGGGTAGATTGATGTTTTGCTCAGTCTGGAACATAAGGACAAACCATTGCTTCAAGGGAAGAAAGCTTATCATAGTCATTTATTCTGACTTTCCTAGAAAACTGGGACCAGAGACAAAGAGGCTACCTAGTACACTTTGGAACCTGACAGATATCTGTTTACAGCCATTTTAATCATTATTTGTCCCATGAATCTTTGAGAAATGCTGATTCCCAGTGAGATTTGTTTAGCAAATTTCATTAGGAATTTTTGTTTGAGAATTCAAGCACATGGCATAGGACTCTGAAAATTACACTTAGGCATAAAATTACCCCAATGATGAATGGTTTCAAAAATGCAGAAAACAAGCAGAATGCCAAGATTACAGGCAGCACTCTGGCACTATTTCAGAAACCTCTATGAAAATAAGCTTCCCCTGCCCTTATACAAATAGAAAGTCTCTAACAAAATTGAAATGGAGATAAAAGTAAGGGGTGAGGAGGTTAAGATCTTTAGAAATAATATTGTGCACAACTAATGTAAAGCTATATGCCTGAAATAACATACATGACACTACATTTTATTTTTAAAAAGAGATTTAGGCACAGTTCTAGTTACACAGAATTAAAAAGGGTAGAAAGAGAATAAAAGCCTTGAAATGAGATCTTTGCATATGAGTGTCAACAAGGCTCTATTCTCGATGGTTCACTGCTAATGCAAAGGAAAAGACAGACATAAGTGATATTTGGCAATTAACTCAAACTAATAAAATATAAATTCTACATCTTAAATTTGAGATAAAATTCAAACGAAAATTTTAAAAACACAATACATTTCTGATATGTGTTGTTAAAAGAGCACTGGTGTGGGATCTGAGTTTAGATTTTTTGCTCTGTGTAACTGGTTATGTCCCTTAAGTTCACTGAGTCTCAGTTTACTCATTTAAAAAAAGGATTAGGATCAAATGACCTTTAGGATCCCTTCTAAATTTACATCTATGATCCTATAACATTGTATAAAGGATATTTGTCCAGGTCCATGTTTAATCACATGGTGTTTGAGATTCTGTGTCTATATTTATACTAAGATACATTGTGGTGTAATTTTGTTACTTTTTATTCCTCCAAATTCCCATTGCTAAATCATAGAGATGTCATAGAAATTATTTATCTTGATTTTAAGGAGACATGGAGCAAAAATCTTTGTCACATGAACAGGGACAAGATGGAGATATAAACTAGATGATAACACAGGTAGGTGGATTTCTAAGTGGTTGAGTCATTTTTCTCATAAATCAATGTCAACTTGGAGGAAAATTCTGAGTTAAGTACTCTTGAAAACTGTTCTGATGAACACTTTCCAATGTCTTAAAGGAATTTTTATTTTTCAGTCATATCTGACTTTTTGTGATACAATTTGTGGTTTCTGGGCAGAAATACTGGAGTGACTTGCTCCCCCAGATCATTTTACAGATAAAACTGAGGCAAATAGGGTTAAATGACTTGTCCAGGGTCACACAACTAATAAGTGTTGGAGACCAGATTTGAACTTGAGAAGATGAGTATTCCTAACTTCTAGACTCTGCTCAGTATCCACCATGTCACCTAGCTGCCCATTTGAAAAATTACTATACAACAAATATATATTGAGTATCTATTGTATTCATAGAAGCATACAAAATACTGAAGGAAAATCTAAGTTTAGCTATGCAATATCTATATAGGCAATAAAGAATGCATACTATAGTAGAGAACTAAAAATAAGCAGACAGTAATTGTATACAATATTACATGGTAAGTGCATAAGAGGATTTCAGAACAAAAGGTGATATGAATTCTCAATGAGTATTAAAGAAGATTTACCAAAGAAGGTAGCATTTGAATTGGTCTGTAAGGATAGGAAGGAAAAATAGGCAGCTAGATTGCACAGTGGGTAGAGCATTGAACTTCAAGTCAGGAAAATCCACCTTAAAGTCTTACTCAAATAATTAGTAGCTCTGACTTTGGGCAAGTTACATGATTTGTATTTGCCTTAATCCACTAAAGAAGAAAATGGGAAACCATTCAAATTTCTGTGCCAAGAAAATCCCATATAGGCTCACAAAAAGTCAGACACAACTGAACGACTGAATAACAAAAAGAATTTAATAAAGAGGGGGTTTAACAGATGGGAAAAAGGTACAGAAAGCTCCAGGCAAAAAGCAAAGCCCAAACAAAGTCAGAAAGGTGTGAGAAATAAGATCATATTCAAGAAATAGGAAGTCATCCGGTTTCACTGGAATATAGAATGTGTATAAGAAACTATAAAATAAGGCAGTATTAAATTAAGGGCGTTGAATGTCAAAAGGAAGGAGTTTTAACTTCGTAGGCAACAGATAGTTGCTGGAATTTTTTGATCAGAAGAGTGAAATGACTAGATCTGTGCCTAAGAGGGATTTAAACACAGATCTAGTTACATGAAGTTAAAAAGGTTAGAAAGAGAATAAAAGCCTTGAAATAAGGACCCTATGAGTGTCACCAAGGCCTATTCTCAGTGGTTCGCTAGTAATACAGAGAGGGAGACAGACACAGGTGATATTTGGAAATTAACTCAAACTAATAAAATACTTTAAAAAAAAGAAGGAAACATCACCTTACCAACAAAAGTACATATAATCCTTACACAAAGCCTTACTTTTTGCAGTAGCAATGTATAGTTGTGGAATTGGATTATAAGGGAGTACTACAGAATCCATGCTTTGAAATTATGGTGCTGGAGAAAACTTTTGAGAGTCCCTTAGACAGCAAAGAAATAAAATCACTCAATACTTAAACAAATGAATTCAGACTATTCACTAGAAAGTCAAATACCAAAGTTGAAGGTTAAGAACTTTGGAAGCATAATGAGAAGATAAGACTCATTGGAAAACAACATGATGTTGAGGAAATATTAAAGGCAAAAGGATGAACTTGGACAATTTTTGAAACTTGTTTGACTAAACAATAGCAACACACTAAAATAAAAACTTAGAGAAGATGGAGTCAAAAATCTCAAAATTTTGGTTTTTTCTGTAAAAAAGTTTCATACTGAATATACTTAATGGAAATACTCATTAAGACCAGAATGAAGATAAATAATAATTAACTCAATTTTAGAAATTTAGTAATTCAATTTGAGTTACTAATGGGACATCCAAATGGGAATATTCTATAAATGGCTCTACATATAAGTATGGGATCCAAAAGAGAGGCTATATCTGAATACACACATATAGTCATACATATGTACAAATACAATTATGTATGTCATATGTATACAAACATGCATAAATATGGATTGTCTGCCATGAATCAATAAAAGTAAAGGAGATTGCCAAGGAAGTAGATTTAAAATCAAGAAAAAAGAATCAAGAACAGAACTTTGAGGAATATGCTATTTAAGAGTTCAGGAAGAAGATAAGAAGTCAGTGACAGAGAGAAAAGTTGTTAAGGAAGGAATAAAAAATGCAGATATTCCTGAAACAAATGGGAAAAATATCTAGCATGAGGAACAGAAATGTGAAATTGGAAGAGAATTTGAAATAGGCTATTGAAGTTGGTGGATGGCTCAGGTAAAAGTCATTGTGACTTTTGAGAGAGCAGTTTTAGGCATATTCACAGAAGCTTTATTTCAAGGGGTTGAGGAAGGAGTGAATATGAAAAAAGTACAGACATCAATTCTAGATATTTTCCAAGAAAGTTAAAAGTGAAGAGATAACAGATTGAGTGGTAAATGTAAAGGGTAGAGGGGTCAAAGTGAGACAGTTTTAGGATTAAGGAAACCTATTGATATTTATTGCTAGATGGGTCAGAATCTGTGGGGATGGGGAAATTGGAGAGTTAATAAGGAAGGAAGGATTGAACTAGGTGGGGCAGAATAAGCAAGAATAGGCAGAAATTGCAAGAATGCAGATTTCAGTTTAGGATGAGAATAATTTTGATGTCACTGAGAATGGTCCCAACTGAAAAGGGCTAATAATAAGCAGTGAGTTCTCCATTCCTGTAGAGCTTCAAGCAGAAACCAAACACCTAATTGCTAGTTATCAGAAAGGATATTCCACCTCAAATAAGGATTGTTATAGATGATCTATAGGTCCCTTACAATTCTGAAATTCAATTAAGTCCTTTATTCCATCCCTTTTTGCTGACACTACCATAACAATCTCTTGGATAAAAATACATCTTCTAAGATGCATTCTTTCCCCCACTTCCCTGAGATATGCACACAAGAAACAGGCATTTAAGCAGGTAGAATAAGTGCTTGTTCTTATGCTATTATTTACAGGTCACCAAAAAGGATCCTAACCCTGAAATATCCTATTATCATTCATCATGGAACTAGAAATTCCACAGTTAGAATTTCATTCATCCTTGAAAGTATTTCAAATATAAATAATGTAGGCAAGGAGTACTATGCATTATTATTTAATACATTACATATATTATTTGAAAATACATAGAAACTAGAAGAGGTCATAGTAAGGGCTATAGCAATAAATTTTCAAGAAGGAAAGGAAGGGCACTGAAAGGAAAAGCAATATCAAAAATAAACTTCACTTATTTTACTGTTTTGCCAAGAATGCCTGAATTAATAACTGCATTTCTGATATATTAATAATACCTCACATGTCTTTCCAAAGTACTTTGACAAACTTTATTTCAGTTGATCCTCACAACAACCCTGTGAGATAGGAAAAAATGAATGCTAAACATTTTTTTATAGATGAGGAAACAAAGAGATACCACTTATTCAAGTAACAATTAAGAAAAGTTTCACCTAAATCTAATTCTTCCCAAAAAGTGTGTGTGTGTGTGTGTATATATATATATATATATATATATATATATATATATATATATATATATATATATATATATATATATCCTAATCAGAATGACAAACATGACAGAAAAAGAAAATGGCACGGATGTGTATTAGTGAGGTTGGCAACTAGTCTAACCATTCTGGAAAATAATTTGGAGTTATTGCCAAAGGGCTATAAAACTGAGTATACCATTTGACTCAATATAAGTACAGGGTTTTCTGTCCCAAAAATATCAGAGGAAAAGGAAGATGACTATTTGTATGAAATATTTTTCTAGTAGCTCTTTTTGTTATGGCAAAGAAATGTAAAGTAAGAATATGCCCATTAACAGGGAATGGCTAAACAAGTTGTTATATGACCATGATGGAATGCTATTGTGCTATAAGAAATGAGAAGCAAGATAGTTTCAGAAAATCCTGGAAGACCTATATTAACTCATGAAGAATTGGGAGAATACTGTATATAATGGTAGGATTATTGTAAAGATGATCAACCATGA
This sequence comes from Sminthopsis crassicaudata, assembly GCF_048593235.1. Taxonomy (NCBI): domain Eukaryota; kingdom Metazoa; phylum Chordata; class Mammalia; order Dasyuromorphia; family Dasyuridae; genus Sminthopsis; species Sminthopsis crassicaudata. The sequence continues at coordinate 85,875,062 of NC_133620.1, read as the reverse complement.
AATACAATGATCCAAGAATATTCCAAAGAACCCATGATAAAAAAAAAAAAAAATGTTATCCACTTCCAGAGAAAGAACTGATAAATTCTGAATACTGCTTGAAACATACTTTTTTCAACTTTATTTTTATGGGTTTTTTTGCATTTTCTTTTGCAGTATAGCTAATATGAAAACATGTCTTGCATGACTTATATCTGTAATCAAAACAAAATTGCTTGCCTTCTCAAGGAATGAAGAGGAATATGAGGGGAAGGAAGAATCTGGCAGTCATTTTTTAAAAATATATTGTTAAGAATTTTATATGTAATTGGGAAATATTTCATGAAGTAAATATTTTTTAAAAAAAATCTATATCCTGGAGGAACAGAGAAATGCTGTGGCAAAGATCAAGCCCCTTAATGAGCTACACAGTTCCTTAAAAGGGTGAATAAAATGTATGATATGCCAGTTATCCTATATGCAAATGAAGAATTTCTACATTCACTGATCAGCATGAAATAATTACCATTTCATGCTGAAATAATTGCCTCTATACTATTTTTTTCATGGCTATAATGATAATATTATGTGTAAATAGGAACCTAACTTGTATACCCTCAGAATAAAAGTCTGTTACTTTCCTAACTATGCATTCAGGTTCTTGAAGGCATTCCTGAGTTCAAGATTTGGCAAAAAGTTTTCCACCTGGAATGGTTTCAGATACTGTCCAGGAGACAGATTGTATCTGCTGTTTGAAGACCAGCAGAAAGGATCATCACCAGTAGGGTGCCTGCTGGCTGATGAATTATTTGGCCAGACAGGACTAGGATAATAAATTATAATCACAAATTACTTCTGCATCTATAAACATGTTACTAATATGATATAGTCTTCTTTGACTGTCACTTTTCCAACTTGTGGTGTAATATGTTACATTGGAAGAACATATGACATAGAATCAGAATGTCAGCAATTAAGTTTTTGACTTTACCAGTTACTAGATGTCTTAATGAGTCATTCTAAACCTGAATTTTTACATTTGTAAATGATTTTAAGTATATTGATCCTATCTACTTCCCAGGGCTATTGTGGGGACTAAATGAGTTGACATATGAAAAAAAAACTACTTTGTGCTAACCTGAAATGAGTAAATAAAATTTACAATCAAGAAATTACTACTCACATCAGGGGTCCATATTACCAAAGAACAGAATCAAAATTTGGGATTATTTCCTAAATGATTGAGTTCATCATTTTAAGTACCTAATTATGAGCTTAAATTATTTTGACAGGCAAAAATTTTTGTAACATTATAATAATATTTTCTTTTAAATAGCAATAACTGGGTTTCCAAGTGTTCAGAATTTTATCTTCAAAAAATATCTTGAGCATCCACAGTTTACTTCAATTCTTCAAATTCAGACTAAAAAAAAACTGAATTCTACATTTCTTACTTAATCAATAATTTTCCTTCAAATTATTTACCTTTGAATTTCTATTTTTTACATAATTCTCATTTTTCCATATTTATTTAGTAAATGGGGGGAATACAAGAGAACATGAACAAAGATCTCATTCTCTTCTCCTATGGATAGAGCTTATTTTAGATTTTTTTTTTCAAGAGCAGGAGAAATAAAAAATTCAAGAGGAGGGAGAGAACAAGAAAAAAGAGAAGAAGGAGGAGGAGAAGGAGGAAGAAGAAGAAGAAAAAGAAGAAAAGGAAGAGGAAGAAGAAGAAGAGGAGGAGCAGAAGTAAAGAGGATGAGGAGGAGAAAGAGCAATTGGAAGAGGAGGAGTCTTCAAGAGTTCATCTTGTAAACTTCTATGCAAATCTACATTTGGATCCACATTGAAACTTTATCATTCTGTTTGTGTTAAAAATTATTTTTCTCCCAACTTGGCATTTGGAGATCTTCTCTTGGTCATTAAAGAATTTCAATATCTGCTCTTATTAAAACATTGTTCCTGGTGAAAGAGGAAGGGAAAGGAAAGTAAATTGAGCCAATACTATAATCAGATATCATCAAAAGAAGGTGTTATCATTGATTCCCAAAAGGTAAAGTTGGCACGGAAATGCACAGTTTACTTCTAATCTTAGCCAGTGGGTAAAATGCAATTATGGACAGATGTGAAAGAAACCTGTAAAGGCCTGTTGGAAGTAAAGTAGACCATGAGTGAGTGTTGTGAATCCAAAAATGGGCTGAAGTTTACATTTTAAAGGTTAGAGTTTGGTACCATGTTAGTTTGATCTTTTATTCTATCCTAAACAGTTCTGTCTTTAATTCAAAGTAATCCTTCTCGTCAAGTTGTTGCAGCTGCTGATCCATCTGCCATCCATGGTGTATGCCAGTTGTTGGTGCCATTATGGAATGATCATATATATCTTTTTATGTTGTTAAGTATCACTTAGTATGACTATGCTTTTTCCCTTCTCTCTTCATATTTGTCTCCTTCAGAGTCCCATGCAAATGCTTACTTGGAATATATTCCCCCAGTGTCAAATAACCAAACAAAATATTTTATTCTTAAAGAATTAGACAAAGACTCTACGAAAATGGGTTAAAACCAATGTCATTTTAAAGAAATTCGACTTAAAAAAATAAAAGTAGAAACTGGCTACTCATCCAAATTATATTACTGGGAGAAAGCAAGAATCTTTTACATTTTAATAATTGTGAACATTAGAGGATAAGGTGGGGGGTGGGGTAAGATGGCAGAAAGTAGACGGGATTTTGAGTTCTTCCTGGCTTTCCTCAGAATCAAGACCAGCAAGTTTCTGAACAGATTTTGGAGTGACAGAACCCAGAAATATTTGGAGAGTAATAAATTTCCAATAGAAGATATCTTGGAAGGACTGTGGAAGATATCAGGAAAGGTCTGTCTGAATCAGGTCTTGGGGGGGGCAGGGGAGGAACACAACCTAAAGCAGATTCAACACAAGGAGGCCCAGGGCAGAGAGGCCATGTGTTTGGAATCTAGTGGGTGGTTCTTAGCAGCATTGGCTACTCTGTCCTGGTTCAGAAGCCAGTAAATCAGCAGACTAGTTATGAGACCTCCAATGTAACTACAGAAGGCAAATAGTGAGCCCCTGAACCCCAGCATAACAAGCAGGACTTAGCCAAGCCCACCCAAATTGGGAAGAAAGCCTGCAACACCAGTCCCAGGGCAGCATAAAACTCCTGTAGCCCTGTAGAGGAAGCTGGGGACAATCTCCCCTTTGCCCCAAGACCAGACGTCAAACTTTAGAAATGTGGGGGAAAAAAAGCAAAATGAGCTCTATCCATAGATAGCTATTATGAAGACAGGGAAAAACAAACCTCAAACCTTGAGAACACTAAAGGCAAAACTCCTCCAGATGAAGCATCAAAGGGGATATGAATTGGTCACCAATTCAAAAGCCTCTCTAAGAAGAATTCAAAAAGGATCTTAAAAGAGAGTTAGACAATTTGGTGAAAATGAAAACGAAAACAACTCCTTGAAAAACAGAATTGGTGAAATGGAAAAAAATCCAAAGAATGAAAAAACTCATTTAAAAGTTCAATTGGAGAATACCAGCCCTGAAGTCAGGAAGACCTGAGTTCCAATCTGATCTCAGACACTTAACACTTCTGGGCTGTGTGACCCTGGGAAAGTCACTTAATCCCAATTGCCTCAGGGAAATAATAATAATAATAATAATAATAATAAAATAAATTAAAGTTCAATTGGCTGTATACAAAAGGTATGATAGAGCTTTAGAAAAATTTAATGGGGATAGAAAGGAACATACTTTTTTCTCAGTAGCATATGGAACCTACACTAAAATTGACTTTGTATTAGGACATAAAAACCTCAAAATCAAATGCAGAAAGGCAGAAATATTAAATGCATCTTTTATTAAATGCAATAAAAACTACATTTACTCAAGGGCCAAGGAGAACTAGACCAAAAATTAATTGGAAATTAAATAACTTAATTATAAAGCATGGGTGAGTAAATCGTAGACAAAATCAATAATTTCATTCAAGAGATTGACAATAATGAGACAACATATCAAAATTTCTGGGATGTAACCAAAGCAGTTATTGCTCGCTAGAAGCTTACTTGAATAAAATAGAGACAGAAAAGATCAATGAATTGGGTGTGCAACTAAAAAAGTTAGAAAAAGAACAAATTAAAAGCTCCCAATTAAATACCAGATTTGAAATTCTGAAAATAAAAGGGAAGATTAATAAAACTGAAAGTAAGAAAACTATTGAACTAATAAACAAAACTAAGAGGTTTTATGAAAAACCAACAAAATAAATATTTCGTTAATTTGATTAGAAAAAGGAAAGAAGAAAACCAAGTTGCCAATATCAAAAATGAAAAGGGTGAACTTTCCACCAGTGAAGAGAATATTAAAATCAATAATCAAGAGCTATTTTGCCCAAATGTATGCCAATAAATCTGATAATCTAAGTGAAATGGATGAATACTTACAAAAATATAGATTGCCCAGATTAATAGAGGAGGAAATAAATTACTTAGATTATTCCATTTTAGAAAAAAATTAAATAAACTATTAATGAACTCCCTTAAAAAATTCTCCAAGGCCACATTGAATTCGACCAAACATTTAAATAACAATTAATTCCAATACTATGCAAACTATTTAGGAAAAAATATATAAATATATAAATATTGTACATACCCTTTGATCCAGCAATATTTCTACTGGGCTTGAATACCAAAGAGATGATAAAAAGGGGAAAGGGACCTACATGTGCAAAAAAGTTTGCAGCAGTCCTTTTTGTAGTTTCAAGAAACTAGAAATTGAGTGGATGCCCATCAGCTCAAGAATGGCTGAATAATTTTTGGTATATGAATGTTATGGAATATTATGGTTCCATAACAAATGACCAGCAGGATGATTTCAGAAAGGCCTGGACAGATTTATAAGAACTGATGCTGAGTGAAGTGAATAGAATCAAGAGAACATTATACACAGCAACAAGAAGATTGTGATGATAAGCTTTGATGAACATGGCTCTTTTCAACAATGAGATGACTCAGGCCAATTCCAATAAACTTGTGATGGAGAAAGTCATCTACATCCAGAGAGAGGATTATGGGATATGAATGTCAATCACAACATAGCATTTTCACCTTTTTATTGTTGTTTATTTGTCTTTTCTCCCTTAATGATCTGATTTTTCTTGTGTAACATGTGAAAATATATATAGAAGAATTGCACATATTTAACATAGATTACTTGCTGTCTAGGGAAGGGATGTGGGGGAAAGGGAGAGAGAAAAATTTGGAACACAAAGTTGTATAAGAGTGAGTGTTGAAAACTATCTTTGCATGTATTTTGAAAATAAAAAATTATTATTAAAAAGCAAAAAAAGATACTAGAATTTTTCCTTTTCTCCTTTATTAATGAAATGGAAGACACAAAAATTCTACTATAATGCATAACTTATATAAAGTTATTTAGAATAAACATATTATGTGAACAATATATGCAGTGATTTCAACAATGAAAATGAAAGGGCAATAAATTATGTCAAAAGTATAACTCTAATGAACAATTCTAGTCTCCAAAAATGTAACTCATTCTTTTTATCAGAAATATAGGGAATGATGCATATGGAATATTGCATATACTATCCAAAATATCAATTGATTTATTTTTATTTTTATTTGCCACAAAAGAAGAATATAAAAGGGGTAAAAGAAGGGTTATATTTAAAAATGACTGTGATATAAAACATGAAGCTTTTTTCTTTTAACAAATCTTATATTCAATTTTAATCAATCTTCTTTTTGTAAAACCACTATTTCTGTTTAAATTATATTAGATTAAAGTAGAATTATAAAACAGCAATTATATAATGTATAGACACAACAAATGAAGCCATTTTTCACATTTGATTTCTCCATTTAGACATATGGTTTTCATTATAACTAGTGTAATTGTGTGAAGAATCAACCCAAAGAATGCAAATGGAGCATAATTTCTCTCCCTCTCCTCTTCCTTTTATAAGATGTTATTGATTATCCAACCATGAAAAAAAATTACTATGTTGTTTTATTCACTATTAAGATTTCTTTGAGTTTAAAAACAATAACAAAAATTAGTCAGTAGCTCAATGTAGACACAATCTAATTTCTCCCCTAATTCCCTCAGCTAAATATGACTTCTCTTTAGCTCTTCAAAAATTCAAGCTCTGCTACTTTACTACCTATGTAACGGTGGGTAAATCACTTAATTTCTCTGCCTCAGTTTTCTCTTCTGTAAAATGAGTGAGTTAGATGAAGTGACCGCTTAAGGTTCACTTGAAACTACTCATCTATGATTCTCTAATATCACTTCTCTCCACATCTTCTCCTCTTACAAAGCAATTGTTTTTTAAATGATGCTAACATTTGCTTTCTATCGCCATATTCCTAAAGAATCACACTGAATTTTTGTTGCTATTCTTTTCTCCCATCATTGAGGGGGAAAGTAATCTATGTTTCTCTTCATTTCTCTCCATTAATAATACAAATCATTGTATTGATATGTCATTGTAAAAAAAGTCACAAGAGTGGGAGTCAGAAGACACAGATTCTAGACTTGTTTTTGTCACTATTTAAAATTATATAAATCAAAATGTCTTTGGACCTCAGTTTCCTTATCTGTTTAAAAAAAAAAAAAAAAGGAATGTAGCCTAGATGAGATTTATGGTCCCCTTCATTACCAGCACATTTTTATAGTTATTTTCATCCGCTGAGAAATGCAGTCATAGTGGTGATCTAATTTTCTCTAGGGCATCTAAGGACTTCATATGACAAGTAATATGGCCAATATAGACATTATAAGCCCACAAACCAGGCCTGTATATGCCTTTGATTATGGTGCTACTGTCAATGGAAAGAACTCAAAATTCATGCTGCCAACTCTCTACTGATGATTAGCTCTTTCAGTCAGACAACAGGGGAATGAAGTGAGATCAGGTGCTCTTTAGCTAGCGATGCTCCAGAGCCAATTCAGTGGCACACTCCAGACAATGCGTGGGAGCCAAGATGAACATATGCTCGCAGAGGGGGAGTTTGGAAAACAACTTGGACATCAACATCTCTATGCTGGCACTAGCTCAGCTACTAACTCTTAAATAAATTTTTCAAAAATTTTCTGCTGGATAGGGGGAAGAAAAAAGTTCCACAATGTCAGTAGCTTGCACAAAATACATTCCCAAAGCATATTCCTCCTAAATTCACAACCCCTGAGAAAGGATTATACACAGTTAAAAAATAATAATAATAATTTGGCAGTTTCTCAAAATGGCTTCTCATGTGAATATGTTTGTGTATTTGTTAAGATTCTTTCTTGTTTCATCCAAGAGCAGTCAAAAGAACACCCAGCCATCATCAGCCAGATTGGCTGTAACCATTATCATAACCTTTCCTATATCTGCTGACATCTTGTTTTTTGTTCCTAGTCCAGATGTCATGTATAATGGAGAATATTCTCTCATTATGTGCATTAGTGTCTGAGAATGCCAACACAATTCAATGAACTGTCTGATATTTGAGAAAGGGACATCAATTCTGTAAATTATTTAAATTTTCTACTAGCTATCTATAAACCAGGGCACTTCCTGCTTTCTCATCATCCCTTGGACTTGCCCATAAATTGAGTGAGTTATTCATTATTGCAAGGTAGAGAAACAGTTAGATAGGCCTCTGTTCCACTAAAAAGATAAAAAGTTCAGGAGATAGTGGCAAAGGACCTTGTCAATATTGTTCTAAATAAGGTTCATGATCAAATGAAATTATAATTGTAAAGTGCTTAATATAGTTCCTGGCACATAGTAAGCACAATATAAATGTCAGTGATGATGATGATGATGTTGATGTTCTGATAATGAGAACACAGGAACTTTGAACTAAAACTAAAAAAAGCTTTGTTTCCAGACTCCAGATCAAGAGAATTCTAATATGCTACATCATATTAGCAGATCCCAACTTTTAACATTAGACCATAAATCTAAAGTGTCTCCCAGGCATTTAGGTTCAAAACAGACATTTGTTACCAAAGCAGCAAAAAAACAATCCTTCACATGACATATTCTCTTATCTCTTTCCTTTTCTCTGTACCTATAGATTCCTACCCTAGTTCAGGCCTTCATCAATTGGAAAAAAAAAAAAAAAAAAAAAAAAAGAGAGAGAGAGAAAAGAGAATGTTGATCTCCCAACATTCATCTCCACCTTTCTCCAACTGCTTTGTCTTATAACTGCCAAAATGACCATGTCACTCTCCTATCAAGATACGCATATGATTCACTATTGCCTGTATAATAAACACAAACCACTCTGCTTGCCAATTGAAGCCCTTCATCATCTCACTTTAATATTTTAATATATATATGAAGTTTACATGTATATTATATTATATATATATATCATATATAACATATGTATATACATATATGTAATATATACATACAAATGTATAGTATATGTTTATATATTATATATATATGATATATATTTAAGTTTACAAGCTTACACATCACTTCCTCTCACAGAATTCATTTCTGCCAAACTATTCTTTTTGCCATAATTTCCATTTTCTTCTCTGAGCTAGCTGGAATGTACTATCTCTTCATCTTTGCCTTCTTTTGAAACTCAATCTAAATCTAAATCTAAATCTAAAGAGGCTTTTATTGATTCCCAAGCTATTAGTTCCTGCCCTACAATATTACTTTAAAGATTTTGTTAGATGATATGTTGTTGTTTTCCCTATAAAAGATAAAATCCTTGAGGGCAAGCTATTTCAAATATATCCAGGTATTAGCAGAGTATTGTCATGAATGTCTACTGAATTGAATTGAAATTCAGACTCCATTTCTTTTTGTTCCTTATGAATGAATAGGAGTCAAGAAAACCAAGGATATGCAAAATGTGTTATTGAAACTTATTCGTGATTCTGGTACAGACATTATAATAATCATAACTCACATTATAGATTGGTTTAAGGTTTATAAAATGCTTTCCTTAATATATCATAAAAGTATTTTTTTCCTATTTAACAAATTAAGAAATAAGAATGTGGAAAGGGGAAGTAATTTGCCCTTGGACATTTGGCTAAGTAGCATTAGAACTGACTCTAAGTACAGTACTCTTTATACTACAACATAGCTTCTCATACTTTAAGTAAACCACAAATTTTATGGACTACAATTTAGAAGGTCTAAATATCAGGAAAACCTGGTACTTTAAATTCTTAATTTCAGAGTTCTCCTGTACATCCTGGAAGATTCTAGGAGAATTTTCTCCAAACTGTAGCCAAAAGTAATATATTTTTTTTTTTCTAAAACAACATAAAGAATATGGAAAGGAGATATACAAAGGAGTTAAAAAGTATTCTGCCAATTTTCAAAAAAAGGAACAAAACAGTGTTTAAACTAAGGAACAGGGAGTTTCACTTTAATTCCCTAGAAAATTCTTGAATGTATCATGAAGGTGGTGATCAATGAATATTTGGAAAAGGAGGATTATAAAGAGCCTGCCTGGAATTATCAAGATGTTATATGAGGCATAATCAAAAGGCTAACCTGTTTTCTTAATCAGAAGATCAGACGAATACTGATAACTTACTTAGATTTTAGTCTGATATCATTGAGAGGTGCTCAAGTACTTCATCTCCATTCTTCTTTCTGGAAAGAGTGGATCTGAATCTCAGTCAGCCATTGGAATGGCCCATCCAAATGGCACAGTGGATACGATGCCATGCCTGAGCTCAGCAAGACCTGAATTCAAATCCCATCTCAGATACTTAACAGTTGTGTGATCCTGGGCACTTAACCACTGTTTGGCTTAGTCTTGTCATCTATAAAATGGGAAAATAATAGCATCTACATTTCAGGGTTATTGTGAATATCAAATGATATAAGAATTGTAAAGTACTTAGCACAGCAACTGGCACATAATAATCACTTATTTGAATATTAGTTATTATTATTATTGCCACCCAGACTAAACATCTCCAATCTGACCTCCATGTTTTCTTTCATATTAGAAGCTAGAAATTTAATAGGCCATGCCAAGTTACAACTGTTCCTTTACTTTTAGAGTAAAAGCAATATAATACTTCTCAAGTTCATGTGGTTCATTTGTCATTTTTTTATAAAGTTTATATCAACAAAAAGTTATTCTTTTAACAACAATAACTAAGAGCCCCCACTTAAAAAAAAAAAAAACTTCTTACATTCAGGAAGAGGCCTATTTAATTTTAATTTTTGTGTATTATCAGAGCTCATCTTCTGATTCAAATATTGTTTGATTTCCGCAGCTATCTTCTGTTATAATTCTAAAACCCAAAACTTAGTTTCCACAGGCTCTTTTCTTAGAAATGTTATTGACTTCCCCTAGAATTCAATGAATTATCAATAGGTTCAAATTAATTTCCCTTTTTTCCAGTCTAAAATTGGGTCTCTACAGCAGAAATTCAGTAAATTTTCTCTTATTTCCAATCTTTTCTCACTTGCCCAAGTTTTGTACTATATATATTTCAGAAGGGGTAAATGATGAAATTTGTATCCCCTCAATTCCCAGTGGTGATGAGGTTAGTGGCAATAAGAGTTGGTAAAAGTCCCCTTTTAATTGGCCACAGAGTTAAAATGAAATAATTCACTTATTCTCAAATTATTCATTGCAAAATAAAAGTTTATTGTTGGATAGAAAAAGTTTGCTAAGAGTCTAACTTCTATAGTGGTAGAGCCCTATTGGGAAAGGGAAGTTGGAGCTGAGAATGCCTTCTCAGTGGCAGAGGCCTAGTAGCTAAGCAAGCTATGTTAGGTCTTCTACAAAGATTGAGTTTAAGGGAACCTGTTATATAGGTATCTTGGTAGGGGGTTGGGACAGTCTGAGCTGATCAGACCAGGATTTCTTAATTGAATGATGATTTAGAATTTCAAAAAGATCAATGGGAGTTGATTTGCCCTTGAATAGTGTTGCTTCTCTCATCCTGAAAAGATGGGGCCTGTCTCTAGACTCTCTGGAGCCTGGGAGATCCTGATCTCTCAGATCAAAAAGGGGACACAATTTAATTTTAAAGGGAACACAGTTTAGTGATAACCTTAAAGGGAACACAGCTTCAGTAAAGGGAAAATTTTCCCTCCCTTTTCATTAAGACTCAGCAAGCAATGAGATGAACCAAAAAAAAAACAAACAAACAAAAAAAAAAACCTATTTTCTGAATGACTATTTTTTTTAAAAGGGAAAGGGAAATAATGGGAGGACCAAAGTGAAAGAGAGTCAATTTAATGTGAAAGAATGTAATGCCCTTGCCAAAGTAATTTTGGAGCTGAAAGGTACCTTAGAACCTATCTAGTCCAACCTTTTACAATTGAAGAAACAGGCTAAGGGAGAGATTTAGTGACTTGTCTAGGATCACACAATTGTCAAGTGAAAAAACAAGTACTAGACACCAGATTTCTCTTGATTATAAAAATTCATATTTATATGGAAGTTGAAAGCCAAAAGAAGTGGTATTTTCCTTAGAATCCTGTTAAGTGGGTGGTATGAACAAGAGCACTTTTATCATCCTTTTACAGATGAATAAATTAAGTCTCAGAAGTTTGATGATTTGGCCAATATTATACATTGTCCAGACTGGGTTGTGAATCCAGGTCCATATAACTCCAAGTCCAATAATCTTTTTGCTACACCATATTGCTTTTCTTTATTGGTAGGACAAAAAAAAAGTATGACTTTTAAAATGTTCTCATATTAACTTCTCTTAAAAGAATGAGAAAAGCTGAACTACTTACTGATAAAATTGCTACTATACATTTTGTGTTATAATTTCTCTACCTTGTCTGATGATTAGAATGCAAAAATAAACACTTTTTCATCTTCCCAAGTTTTCAGTGAATATTAATAAAAATTAATGCAAACCTATAGATTTTTATCATAGGTTTAGGAGGGTGAATTAGTATTTGCAATATTTGTCCTCACTAACCTACTTGCAAAAGCTTTTGTTTTAGAAAATGTTTAACAATGCTAGGTTTTTATTTTTCTAATTTATTTTTTACTTATCTGCTTGCTTATTTATTTATTTTAGCATAACTTTGATCTCCTGGATTGAAATTCCAAGTCCTAAGTAATTAAAAAGGGAATTTTCAATGCAATTATATTTTTTCTCTCTGCTGGATTGTGCAAGTTGCAACTGGGCTGAATGAGGGTAGTCTGAGAAAAAGATCCACAGAAGTCCCAGAATGGTAATAAAAATGTCAGCATTAGTTTATTTTTCCGCAGTAAATAAAACCTCAATTATTCATACCATCTATGGCATATCTCTCTAAGGAGAACAAGCAACCCTCCACTCTTCAACTCAGCAAGACAAAGAGAGAAAGCTCAGATAACATGATTGCAAGCTGAAATTTCAAGAGATGACTTGGAAAAACAGTGCAGAAAAGTGCTGAGTTCACTAAAGTTTAGAATGTGTCTACAAGATGCCAATACAATCCATTTATTTGATATGTTCACCCAGCCAATTTTATTTTTTTTCTTCTATAAATTCACTGGAATTCTTGTTGATTATAAATGAAGAAAATCAAAAGTACCCTTAGATAACTATGAGAGGGACTCAAAAAGTAACTGAATGAGAAAGAGGAAATATCTAGATCATATCAAAGAAAGAAGAGGGGAAAAAATGTAGTTGTATAATGACAAAATTCTTGACTTTTTGCTTCCAGGGCAAAATGAAGAATACTCTTGGGATAGCAAAAGCCATTATTTGCATTCAAAATGCAAATTGAGTTTAAGTCTATTTGATTGGAGTTTTTAACCTTTTATCATATAAAGAGACATCAAAATGTTCCCATTCAGCAATCTGAAATTGCCCTCTCACAATTGCATCTGGGTAGTAGACCTCCTGATTTGAAAAAATAAGTAACTGGAACTTATAGAAACCTATAAACATCTTGATAGGGACCCTTTGGTTTGCCATTCATCAAAACAGAATCTTTGAGCCATGAGCATCTCTTAATCCAACTATTTTTATATTTAGTGAACGACTTGGTTTATTATTTACTCAGAATCAAGGAAAAACTGCTCAGATAAGGTTAAAATAAGTAGTAGCTTCTAGGAAATTAGTCATCAGCAATAGTTAATGATTTGTTGGATGGTTGTGTCAAGAGGCAAAGGCCAATGAATATCATTAGTGCTCTAACAACCTACCCATTAACTATATTAACAACTACTTTTGCCACTGAAAACTATAATTAACAGTGTATTAGTGAATAACAAAACACCAGCAGTCATTGTTAAGTAACCATGAGAGATTTAAATGCTTAGTTCTTTAGACTAAAACAAAACTTCCATTAAATCTAAATGGAAATATCTTCACTCATGACTTCCTTTTAAAGCTACTATCACACCTCTTTCCTACCTCTTCTAACAATTTCTTGAATAAATTGTCTACTCCTATGGCAGCTTCTTTCTCACTCTTCTCAGTTAACTGCAATTGGATTTCCATTCATACTATGGCACATGATCACCCTATTTCAAATCAAATCCAGTAGATATTTGTCTGTTCTCAGCCTTCTTGACATTTCTTCTTTATGAGGCAATACTGATGAGAACTAGATAAGGGGTACCTAATGAAATTAGGTTTAATTGAGGTCTAGTGGCAGATTCAGGGCACAGGGAGTGAAACAGAGCTCGCCAGCAACCCCTTTGGTTTAGGCGCAAGGATACAGAGTTAAATGAGGTCTAGTAGTGGCGCAAGAGTCCTCTGTAAAGGAATTTACAGACCACAGACCGGAAAACATAGATTGATAAAAGAGGTTTATTATGGGGTTTGGAAGTAAGGCTAAAAGGAAGGAAGATACCAGAGCCAGGGTTGGTTCCGGTGGGCAAAAATCCTTGACATGGCCGGCGTAAGGATGCCATGTTTGGCTCTTTTTATAATAGGGGGCTTTAGATAATCTGAAGGGGCTCGTGGGTGGATGTTAGGATTACCAGATGAGAACTCAGGTTGACTTGACAGTTCTCTGTGAATGAGATGAGGTGAGATCTTTCAAGACAGTTGTGAAAATCGAGTAAGGCTTCATCTACTTCAGAGTCGAGTAGGCCTGAAGGACTCTGAAGGGCATTGCCTTCCCCTCCTATGACATCTCCCTATTTCATCCAAATATGGGCAACTATGTACTTATTGGTCAAGTTCAATTTCATGGGTAGATCTCGCGTTTAGAATGTAAGACTCTCAGCCAATGAGGATGAGGGTCAGTGGTGGGAGGGGGTGTTTTGCGTTAGGGATTAAAGGTGCTGTCCTGCCCACAGGAGGCGCTTCCTAGTCTACTCGAAGGGTGGGACGCCCTTCTTGCTAGAATGTACAATAAACTTTGCTTTTCTCTAGAGCTCTCTCCAGCTTTTTTATTAAATGGTGTTCCCTCACCATTTCCGTACCACACATCTGGCTCAGACCTTTGGTTCGGGCCTTTAAAGGGAGTTTACACCTTAGGCGTTCTAGGAGGAGCAAGCTCATTGGTTGAAGTAATGTTTCCCAGAAGCCCTTGCATTATCCCACGCCCATTCTCTGGGTCTGAGGGAATGGACTCTGGGATAAAGTCTTGACGCCAGGCAGGCTGAAAGGAGACCAGTCTGACTAGAGAAAGGACAAGAGTTGGAGGAGATTCAGAGCTCCCAAGAAACCTGTGCACAAAGGAAAAGATTTTACAGATCTCCTCCCAGAGAAGGATTATAATCGAGCAGACTACAAGATCCTCACAATTCTAGAACTTTATAGGTGGAGTCCCAGATTGAGTTTCAGCCAGGGTTAGAATTTCAATAGAACTCAATGGGTTTTTAGATAAGAATGGGGTGGAGTCCCTTCCCTGAGGCAGAGTCCAAGGAGATTTTAAGAATTTTGGGGTTTCCTCATCAATACTAATCACCTTCTTCTGGAAATTGTTTCTTCCTTTAGCTTCTATGAGAGTGTGATATTCTGTTTCTTCCAATCATTATTACTATTTTTCTTCTGAGTTCTTTACTAAATGATTTCCTTTTGCCCCCATGTACTCTACGCTTTTCTTTCCTTTCATATAATTCCTTTCTGAGTGAATGAATAAGTATCTACTTAAAGCTTACTATGACTAAAGTACAGTACTAAGTGCTGGGAACACAAGGAAAAATATAAGAAAGCTCTTTGCTCTCAAGAAATTCACATCATTATAAGAGAAGAAACAGGACTTATAAAGGTTATTCATATTCACATCAGATATCTAAACACATAAACAGATGGTTCCAGAAGTGGCATTGGTAAATATTTCTAGAATCTTACATATCCTTCTCCAAAGGAGATTGAAGAGTCACTCCTCTGATAAGAGTATTAAATAAAAAGTGTATTTATTTGCCCCTCTTAAATGTTGGTATTCTAGGAACACAATAGTTTTGATACAAGAATAGCTACTATCCCTGTAAAGAAGAAGAATTATTCCAAACTTGTATTTCCTGATTAGCCTTCTTTCCCCCAAAAGATGTTGGTTAAATAAAAGACCATTACAAATTATGAATAGGGGACAAAAGTATTTAAGTATATAGCAAACAAAAATTTGAGCATTTATACAAATTAGAATACACTGAAATACAGAGTAAATGATATCTCTCTTTCTGGATCTGACTAGTGCCCCCAAGAATATGAAGCTTCCTTTAAAGTCTTAATACAAGTAATAGCTTGCGGGCATAGGCAAAAATGGCCCAATTCTGATGACCATTTTTTATATTTCATAGTCACTTTCAAAAGTCCCCAAACTCAACAATGACATCTCACATTCTTCTTTCAATCTGTATTCTTTCCTAGCAAGTGAAATTGATGCCAGCAGGTCAAAAACATTGGTAGAAGTGTAATGCACATGATTTATGTATTTATATCTCCATCTTTCCATCATCTTGCCTCCAGTTACCTACAAGACACGTTCATTTGGTTCGCCCACTGCTACCTGACACTTAGGTTGTCAAAACCTGAGTTCATCATCTTCCTCCATAAATAGAACCTTAACTTGATTTCTGCTATTCCAATACTCCCATTATCAGACTCTTAACCTGTCAGTCAATCAATCAATAAACACTTATCTACCATCTATGTGTGCATCCGGCATGGAATAAAGCACAAAAGAAATGTTGGGGGGAAAGGTATCTTGGAGATCAGCTAATGCTTATTCATTTAAAAAAGTTGAGAAAGCCGAGCCTAGAAATATTACGTGATTAGAAAGGTCAAGATTGGAATTAAAATTCTCTGTCCCCAAATCCAGATACCACACTGAATCTTTGTGCTAAATTTAACAGCATTATTTTTCACAAGAGCTGTCATTCTATAAGTGGTTTCTTCACTTTTATCCTGTGTGTATCTCCAAAGCTAGAATGTGGCCTACTTGCTATTCCCTAAGCTCAGCATTCCATTTTCTATCTTTGCCCTCAAATATGGAATTTACTCCCTTCTCACATCCACTTCCTAAAATCTTCCTTTTGGGGGGTGGGGGAAGTGGAGAGGGACAGAGCCAAGATGGCAGAGAATAGATGGGTCTTTATGTGAGCTCTTCCTGATTTCCCTCAGATCCATACGAGGACAAATCTATGAATAGGTTTTGTAGTGACAGACTCCACAAATATTTGGAATGTGACAAATTTACAGCAGAAGATATTTTAGAAGAATTTTAGGAAAGGTCTATCTCAATCGGGTGCATACCAATACAGAGACAGCACAGTGTAGTGCAGGGAGAACCAAGGCTGAGGCTTCCATGCATTGAGGGAATCTAATGGGAGACTCATACTTTGTTCTGGCTCAGACTAGTTGTGAGATTTTCAATGCAACTACAGAAAACAAATAGTGATCCCCTGAACCACAGAATAATAGGAACTTGATCACACCTACCCAACATAGGAAGGAAGGCAGCAGCACCAGCCCCAGGACAAAATGAAGCCACTGTTGCCTGTGGAGGAAGCTTAGGACAATCTCCCTTTGTTCTAAAAACAGACCTCAACCTTTAAAAATGAGCAAAAAAAGTAAAAAGAACTCTGACCATAGATAACTTTTATGAAGACAGGGAAGAACAGAGTTCAAACCCTGAAGACAATAAAGGCAAAACATCTCCAAAGGAAACCCCAAAGAATGATATAAATTGGCTCTCTTTGAAGAATTCAAAAAGGATATTAAAAGAGAGTTAGAAGAAAAATGGGGAAAGGTAAGGAGAGCCCTGGAAAAAGAAACATAAATTGTCTGAAGAAAACCACTCCTTAAAGAACAGCTGTGGCAAAATGGAAAAAGGAAATAATTCCTTAAAAAAAAAAAAAAAAAAATAGGATTTCTTAAATGAAAAAAAAAAAAAAATCCATTGAACAAAACAACTCACTTAAAAATTCAATTGGCCAAATGCAAAAGGAAATAAAAAGGCTAACTCAAGAAAATAATTCACTAAAAATTAGAATTGAACAAATGGAAATGAATGACTCAGTATGACACTAAGAATCAAACAAAACCAAAAAAATGAACAAATTGAAGAAAATGTAAAATACCTCATTGGAAAAACAACTGATCTAGAAAACAGAACCAGGAGAGACAATCTGAGAATTATTGGACTACTTGAAAATCATGAGAAAAAAAAAAAAAAAAAAAGAGCCTAGACAACATCTTTCAGGAAATCATCAAGAAAAACTACTCTGATGTCCTAAAAACAGAGGGTAAAATAGCAATTGAAAGAATTCACTGATCACCTCCTGAAAAATACCCCAAAACAAAAAACTCCAAAGAATATTGTGGCTAAATTCCAGAATTATTAGATCAAGGAAAATATTATAAGCATACAAAAAGAAACTATTCAAATATTGAGAAACCATAATCATGATTACCCAGGTTCTAGCAGCTTCCACTTTAAAGGATCTAAGGGTTTGGGATATGATATTCCAAAGGCAAAGGGACTTGAACTGCATCCAAGAATCAACTACCCAGCAAAATTAGGCAATATCTTTTAGAGGAAAAGATGGACATTCAATGAAATAGGGGATTTTCTTTTTTTTTTTTTTTTTTTTTTTTTAATGAAAAGACCAGAGCTGAACAGAAAAGCTGATCTTCAAATATAGAACTAAAGACAAGTATAAAAAGAGAAGAAGGGAAGGGGGAAAAAACTATGTTTTTTAAAAGTTTAAAAGTTTTTAAAAAGTGTTTACATACCTATATAGGAAGATAAAATGTTTAACTCTTGAGAACTGTATCTTTGTTAGGAGTATACTTTACTGTTAAATATAAAAAAAAGATAATAAATAATTAAGATATAAAAAAGAGGCTATGGGCAAAAAAAGGGATTTTTTTTCAAAGTTTGTCATAGATGGTATTTCCTAAACAAAGTACATCCTAATCTTTCTGGTTTCCTTGTTAATGTTCTCTCCACCCTTATAGAGAAATAAATCAATTGGAAATCTAAAACATAGTCTAAATAAGTAATGGAAGAAAATCCTGAATTGGAGTTGTAAGGTAAAAACTAAAGCTAAAAGAAGTCTGGGTTATGAAAGAAAATCCTGAATTAGGGTTGTGAGATAAAGTTAAAGCTAAAAGAACCCTAGATTATTGATAGAAAAGCAATGTTAACAGAACAAGACAAGTCAGAAAGAAGAGTTGGCTTGCAGGGGAGGTGATAGATTCGTTTTGAACACACTAAGTTTGAGAAACTGATAGGACAACCTAATTAAAACATGAAACAAGAAAGAGGAACAGAAGTCAAGATTAGTGATGTAAACTTAATAAACATTTGCAGACTTTGTACAAATTGTAACAATGACAGTGAGTGAGATCTCAAAGGAAGAAAATACAGAAAGAAGAGGACCAAGAGCAGAATTGTGAGGAATACCTATATTCAGGGAATAGAAGAAAAAAAAAAATAAAACAATGAATGAAATATAGAAGACCCAGCCAGAGAATTAGGAAAATTCAGTAGATAATTAGGAAAAGAAACTAATAAGGATTTAGAAATATTTATATCAGCTAGGAAGCTATTATTGAGAGACATTAGAGGACAGTTTTTGTCAGGTGGTAGGGTAGGGAACATTGATTTAAATTGGGTAGTTAAATAATGAAGGAAACAAACACAGATGATTCTTTTTTTGAGAAAAGTGTTAATAAAAGGAAAAAGAAATATAGGATACATGCTTAAAAGAGAAGCAAGGTCAAAGGAATTATTTTTAGGATATGAAATATTTGAAAACATTTCTAGTTCAAAGTAGGGGGAAGGCAGTGAAGAAGAGAGATTGAAGAGACAGGGGGTGGGGAAAGGTGATAATAGATGGATCAAGGACCTAAAAAAAGGGTTGTAAGAAATAGATCCAAAGAAAAGTGAAGAAGTTTGTCTTAAAAAAAAAAGTAAAGGGGCACCCCTTTCTTGGAGATAGAAACAAAGGAGAGAACTGTTTAAGATGCAGAGAAATTTTGAGTGGGAAAAAATAGGAAATTCCTAAAACCTCACTCAGTACCAAAAATAGTTAAGTAGTAGGCAAGTTCAATCTGCTAAGAGTAAGTGAGGCAGGGATAGAACTAAGGGTTTAATGAGTATGGAAAGGATTTGGAACAGCTGTTCAAAGGAACTCAACAGGGATTTAAGAAACGCATAAAAAATTGGCTAAGGAACACTAAAGGCCCAGTTGGGGTTAGACTGCATCAATCTGTGTGGAACCCAGTCAGAATGATTTTGTCTTCTCCAGCAACAGCTCATCTGCAAGGAACGGCAAGAGACAACAGTGTTAGGGCAGAGCAGGGGATGGAATTAAGTTTTTAAATGACATTTGCACTCTAATGAAATCTCATGGGTTTTTTAGTGATTACTATGATTCAAGTTTATATAACAAGAGGATTAGTTCAATCCTAAGCAAGAAAAATTGTCACATTATGCTCAGTGTATCACAGTGAAGGAGGCAGAAGGCAGAAGGGAAATTCTAAGGGGCTCTGATCCTAAGTAAGTACTTTGTATTTTAAGTATTATATGTAGAAAAGAACCCAGGAAACACAGACACAAGAGAAGAAAATCTACATGTATTTGGCATTCTGAAGCAAAAAGATTTTGAAATTCTTTTTGGTGTTAATTATAACTGAATATGAGTGTGCATGAGAATGAGTACATGCACATGCATGCATATGTGTGTATATGTATTTGTAATAAAAAAGACAGAGAGACAAAGATATAGGAAAACAAATACAGAAAGAAACAAAAATAAAGGCAAAATAAAGATATGAAAACAGAAAGGAAGGAAAGTAACAGGCATATAGTATATTTCTAAACTCATACTTTAATGGAGTGTAATAAATACTTTGTATAATTGGAGTATTGAACATCTAAGGTAACCCAAACAGAAAGAATACAATTTAGGAAAATTAAATGTGGAAGAAATTTTATAGTGCAATCTATTTCCAACAGGGAGAGTTGATAGAGACAGAGACAGAGACAGAGACAGAGACAGAGTGAGAGAGAGAGAGAGAGAGAGAGAGAGAGAGAGAGAGAGAGAGAGAGAGAGAGAGAGAGAGAGAGAGAGAGAGAGAGAGAGAGAGACAGAGAGAGAGAGAGAGAGACAGAGAGAGACAGAGAGACAGAGAGAGACAGAGAGAGACAGAGAGACAGAGACAAAGACAGAGAATATCTGTGATGACTTTTAATGGTTTCTTTGGACATTATGAGGGTATAAATTGTAGACTTGGAAAAAAAAAATGCTTATTCCTTGGTTCTGACCATGAAAATGTATTAGTACAACAAGCATTTAAGTGCCTCCTGTATATAGGGCATGTGTGGTTTTTTTCTGTATAAAAGTTCTTTATAAAGTTCTTTATTTATTAATCCTCTTGATGGATCTAATAATGAAGCAGAGTATGGCTCTCAATCTATTTCTTTCTTGAGATACTTAGCTACCAAGTCAGGAAGCTATGAGCATGTTAGAAAAAGGAAATAACAGTTGAGAACTTGAAAGTAAGAAAAAAATAAAAACTTATGATGAGTCAAAATAGTTGTTACAGAACTTGTGCACTAAATGCCCCATACTTTACTCTCACAGTCCCTCATTGTCAGCAGCCACAGGCCCAGAAGATTTAAAGCTAGAAGATTCACTCAAAAGAGTTTAATCCTGCCCTTGCTATAACCAGTCTATCCTATTAGATGTCATACATAGGTCCTCTAAAATCTAAACCTCAAAACCAGGTATACAAAGAAAAAAATCAATGCTAATAAAGGTGCCTAAACATTGAGTTCTCTAAGATTAAATATGTCCTAAGACATGGCCATTTGTGGGGATGGATGTTGCCTTTAAAATATTTTACTAAAAAGTGAAAAAGAGGAATGTGAATTTTTATATTAATTCCAGTATTTTGTTGAAGCAGCTTGGAGACAAAGACATGGAAAGAAAAAGAGGAATGGTCCCTTCATAAATTGGGGGGAAATAGTCACAGATAATGGGGTATCAGAATCTCCTTGCTGTCTTCTGCATGTATATCACATACCTTTTGAAAAACTTTATGGTTGATCATGTCTTTAGAGGAAGTTTTTGTAACTCTCTGGCTAAGAAGAGAAATAATCTCTAATGCACCTATCTAGGTCATACCTGAGGAAACAATCTACATGGGAATCTGGGGCATTGGTATTCAACAAAGAAACTTTTCTACAGTATAGAAAAGCTTCTGTGCTTGACTTTGAATGTTTTTACAAATCCTGCTCTCTCTGCCTTCTCTCTCTACCTTCTACCCCAGCCAGTTTTGTAGACTAGACCCACTTGGCACTCTGGTAAAGTCTATGGAATGCTCCTCAGAATAATGCTTTAAATGCATAATAAAAAAAAAAGAGAGAGAGAGACAGAGACAGAGAGAGAGACAGAGAGAGAGAGAGAGAGAGAGTGACAGAGAAATTAATTATATTGAATTACAGTTGTAAAAAAAAATTTAAATAAGTTTATAGACTTATAGTTAAGAATCCTGAACTAAAAAGGACCCATAAGTACAAAAATATTTATAGTAGCTCTTTTTATGGTGGCAAAGAATGATAAACTGAGGGAATGCCAATAAATTGGATAATAGCTGAATAAGATATGGTAAATATGATTATGATGAAATACTATATTGTGCTTTAAGAAATGATAAAAATTATAGTTTCTGAAAAATCTGGGAAGACTTACATGAACTCATGCTATGCAAAATGAGTAGAACTAGGAGAACATTGTACACAGTAATAGTAATAGTATAATAATGATCAACTATGAAAGTCTTAGCTACTCTGATTGATATAATCATCCACAACAATTTCAAAGGACTCATGATGAATTAAGCTATTCAGTCATCACACAGACATCACATGTCTGTCTTTCTGTCTGTCTTGTCTCTCTCTCTCCCTTTCTCTCTGACTATTGAAAATAGATTATACTATAAAAAATGTCACCCATATTTAATTTCCTAAATAATATACTTTTCATTTGGATTATCTCGGGCAATATTCCAAATGTACATGTCAGATGTTAATCATACATTATATAGATTAAATTATGAATTTAGAAATACATTTGTCATTCTTTTCTTCTTTCCACATATATATATATATACATATTCTCCAGACAGAGAACTGCTGGTCTCTAAATACAGATTGAAATATATCTTTTCTTTCTCTTGCTTCACTTTTTTTTTTTTTTGCAAGGTAGTTAACATGGAAATTTTACTATTTATGATGAGTACCAGTTTTTGGTTTTTTTTTTTTTACCTTCTTACCTTCTCAATGGGTATGGAAGGTGCACAGAGAGAGATTTTGGAACTGAAAATCAAAAAATTAAAAATAAATATATGTTTAAAAGAATACTAATCTAAGGTGCTCCAAAAGCCATAATAATCATTTGGCAAGAGACCCTGGAGTCTAACATTCAAGCCTCAGTCAAGGTCTATTTATGTTTATTTTATAACCAATTGTAACAAGGTTAGATATTATCTATTCAAATCCACAGAAAATGAGCAATAAATTAGAAGGGGACGTAGCATCTGCTATACACAGAAAAGAGAAATGTAACAACTGACAAAAGATAGAAAGTTTAAAAAGTATAATAAAGCCTCCCCAAGAAGTCAGAATTTATTGAATAGAAGAATTCAAGAAGCCCAATAATCTGGCTCCAGTTGCTTAAGAGCAAATTATTTCTATACATTTCCACAGATTCTGGGGTAATATCAGCATAGTATAAAAATAATCTTCAGGATAATTAATAATTAAAGTTAAAATTGAATCTATTTAAAAACTAGAGAAGTATAGAATATATTTTTGAAGATTGTCATTCAAAAGGCTTGTTGTTTTTTTTTTAAAGTGGTGCTTTTTAAAGCTAAATTATTAGTTATCTAGGAAACATGATTCTCCAGAATAACTCGATCCCAGAAGATTTCAGGGAACCATGGGTTCACTATAAAAAGTTATTTATAATGTATGGAATTCTTTGATCCTCCCTGCTGAATTATTATCTATTTTTTAAAAGTCTAATTAAACTATTCCCCATCTCCAGGAAGATTTTCCCTTTCCCACCCCACCTCACAACTGTTAATAATAACTTTCCCCCTTTCAGAGCTCCTAGAATGCTTTGTTTTTACTTCTTATATCCTTTTATCATGTATTTTTGTATTATAGCTATTTGCAAGCATGTGTCTCCCTAGTGTCTCCTTTCACTCCATAAGGGCAAAAACACTATCTTGTCTACACTGTGCATTACATCAGATGTTTGGCCCAATATTCTGTACAAAATAAGAAGTTAGGAAGACATTTTCAAGTGAACTGAATTGAGTTGGATTATTTTTGCATACATTCATGTTGTAAATGTTAGTAAGCTTTTTTAAAGTTACAATATGAAGTGTTTAATTTTCAAAATATGCTTTTAAAAAAATCTGTTGGTTTGCTGCTTTTAAGATGTTAACCTCTTGGCAGCATAAAAGGGATCCCCACCCCACAGAATAGTTACTGAGCTGAGGAATCTAAAAAAAAAAAAAAAAAAAAAAAAAACATGTATTAGACCATAATCTATAATAGACAGTAAAGACCAAAGAGCTTAGGAGGACTTCTCTGGAAGACTGATGCCTTACAAATTGCATCTGTCTACAAATTAAGTTGAATTGACCAATTCCATCAATGTGTCTATGTTCTTTACCATCAGACTTTAGTAAAATATCATAACTGGCAAAGAAGTCTGTGTGTGGCTATCTCTGTAATTGCCAATGGCATTAGTACAGAACCAAGAAGAGTACTCTACACAGAGTAAAAACTCAATAAATGTTTAGTGAAGCAATGAATAAATGTATGAACTTTCAAAATCAATCTAGAAGAATCCTACCACCACAAATTATTATAAATATAATTCCCCCCAGAAATAATGAACTCAGAAAAGTTAATTCAGGCTCCAAATTTACCCAAATATAGATGAATCGACTGGTTTTATCTTTAATAGTGGTTGTACTTTTTAAATAAAATTACATTTCTAAATATTGAAGTTTACGTTGGCAATTTATTATCTTAAAAATCTTCTCTTACATAGGTTATCAGTAAATACCTGAAGTCTTCCTAAATCCCTAAAATTATTGCCTGGAAGGAAGTCAGAAAAATACATTTCCTGCCAAGTGGTAACATATGTAAGATAGAAAGTAATTTGCTGGCAAGTGTTAAAGTATGTAAGTAATTCTAGATTTCCTAAAATTCTTATGGGCAGACAATCATATTTTTATCTTTGTTCACAGGAAGTCAAGATTTTACCAGATAGCTACAGCTGAACTGTTAAACTCATATTCGACATGTGAAAATACCATTTAAAAAAAAATCAAATTGGAAAAGCTACATTCTCTCCAAATAAGTTCTTGGCCCCACTGCCAGCACATATCTGGTATTTTCTGTATCCCCTTCCTGTCTTTCATAATTAGCTTAATTAATTCACAAGTACACAGCCACAAACTTTAGACAAATATAAACAAAACTAGATCTACTGTAATATCAGAGAGGCCAAGTTTTTTTTTTTTTTTTTTCTTTTGTTTTTTTTTTTTTGTCACTTAGAAACAAGAGATGATGCCAAAATGCTCAGCGTTTTCTTTTCTTTCTTTCTTTTTTTTTTTTTTGCAAGATAGATCAAATTCAACTTTGATTAGTAAACAAATATTTATTTTATACAAGTTATATTAACTGAAAAGCTGCCTAGATCCTCTATTATGTGGAAGTGCTGCTATTGACTTTGCCATTACAGGTTTATTACACTGTTAAAAGTTAATGTCATGATGGCTTTGGTTTTTCTAATGTTAAAACTGGCAAACAGTGTAATTAATTGTGTGCAATTTGAAAGCCTGTGGGATCCATTAAAAAGTTCTATGAAGATGAGGCAGCTGTGATGCAGTGAAAAGAATAAGGGTTTGGATTTCACAGGATTGGGATTCAAATCCTGCTGCTCACATTTACTACCTTTGTGACCCTGATCATCTATATCATCTGATATTACCTGTTAAAGTATATGATCATTTAATCTCTCTGTTCCTCAGTCATAAAATGGGAAAGGGTAAACTTGATGGCATCTAAGTTCCCTTACATCTCTTAATTTAAGATCTTATGATCATAAGATGGGAGATATTTATGAGCAATTAATCTAAAGAAATTATTACCATCTTCTATGCCACACTCTACCCCAAAATCTTCATACCTGTCCATTTTAAAGTGGACAAAAAATTCATGGTCAGAAAATTCTGTTTCATATTTATTGTAAATATACTTCAAAGCTTTTTCCTAGGGCCCTATATTTCTTTTATACTAAACTCAATGAACTCATGGGTTTTATTATTACCTCTATGCTGCTAACTCCTATTATCTATTGAAGTTAAATTGATTGATTGACATCAAAAGCTTCCTAGTGCTCATTTCTAATGTATCCTGCACATATCTTAAACTCAGGTGTGTCCCAAACCAAACTTAACTTTCACCAAAACCAGCACTCTTCTGAACTTCTCTGTTTTTGTTGACTGTACCACCTTTCTTCTAGTCTCCCAGACTTGTAACCTTGACATTCGTTTTGACTCCTTATTTCCACACATCTGACAAATCTTGCTGTTTCTACTTATACAACATTTCTCTCACATCCACCCCTTTGTCTAAATATCATACAAACTCTACCACATGGACCTAGTTCAGGATATTTCATTATTTCATCTTACTTAAACTACCCTCGTAGCCTAATTGGTTCCTCTTACCTTTAGTTCCTCTCTTCATTTTATTTTATTATTATTATTATTTTTGCTGAAGCAATTGGAGTTAAGTCACACAGCTAGGAAGTGTTAAGTGTCTGAGGTTGGATTTGAATTCAGGTCCTCCTGACTTCAGGGCTGGTGCTCTATCCACTGTACCGCCTAGCTGCCCCTCTCCTTTCTTCCTTTTATCAAGCTGCCAAATTTTTTCCAAGTACAAATCTGACCATGTTACTATCCTCCTCAATAAAATCTAATGGCTCCCTATCACTTCAAAGATTAAATATATATAAAAAATATTCCTATATGTCATTTAGAGCTTTTCATAATCTAAAACCTCAACCTATTTTTTTAATCTTATCATACATTAAGTACTTTCAAAAACATGGCACTCCAACTCCACCTCAGTACATTTATTATCCCTCCAAACCTAGAATTCCAAACCTTTATATCCCAGAATCTTTGGCTTCCTCCTCAACTCAGTTCAATTGCCATCTTTTCCACAAGACTTTTCCTGATCCTCCCACTAGCTATTGTCTTAAACCTACATGTTGCAACAACTTTTCACTTTTATCTTTGCATTCCCAGCACAATTCCTAGCACATAGAATGAATATTTATTGATTGATTCATAAAGAGTTAACACTAAGATGCTTCTTAGGGAACATCTGAAAATTGGAGCTTTAGATTATACTAAACTAAAGAAAATATAAAAGGACAGTTTCTCAGAGAACAAGGTTGGGTTTATGGATCAGGGAAAAAAGAATCTCATATTAGGAAAAAAAGAAATGTAATGAAACCATTACGCCAAGCCCATCTGATAACACAAAAAGAATGAAAAGACAGAAACTTCTCAAATATGTCTTGGTTTGTTCAACCCTTCCTTACAGAACAACAGAATTTGAGAGATGAAAGGCACCTCAGAATCAATCCAGTCCAACCTGGAGGAGAAAGGAATCCTCACTATAACTTACCTTATAAGTGGTCATACAGCCTCTGATGGAAGACCTCAAATAAGGGAGAATTCATCACCTTATGAGACAGCCCAATCCATTTTTGGACAGCTCCAAGAGTTAGCAAGTTTTTCCTGACATCAAACATAAGTTGGTCTCATAGAACTTGTCATCTGTTCCCCACTTGATAAAAAAGCTGAAAGTGAAAAATGTGGGAGGTAGCATACTCAACAACCCTGTCAGTGAATACAAAGGGGACAGTTCTAATTCCAAAGAAAAGGGTCAGTTCAGGATAAAGTGAAGCAATTATCAACAGAACTATCAGTAATTTTCAAGTTCCTTGTACTAAGTCAAACTGAGTCACCTACCTCTGTCTTATTTTTGAAAAAAAAAAAAAAATGAACAATCAGCCTGTTTCTTTTAAAGTTCATCCCAATTCCATGCACAAGTGTCAATGCTGAGCACCATAGTGAGAGCACTAAATTAATTCTGCTAATTTGTCTATTCTGACCAGAGCACACATATCAACTTTTGGCTCAATTTCTAAGTTTCAATGCTTTGTTCCAAAAGGATAGGTTAATAATGAGACCTAAGATTAAATGAAAATTTTTCACAGTTTCTACACCACTTTAATCTTTTTTTTCCCCTAAATTGAGGTGTTTGATTTTTTCTTCTAATCCTCTTTTTCAAAAGAAAAAAAAAAATCCTTCCTTTTTTGCTATACAACCTTGGATAAATCATTGAAGATCTCTATGCCTCAGTTTCCTTTCTTCTATGTAAATGAGGACATATAATTAATTGTTCTCTATGTTAGCTTCTAGCTCCGAATCTTATAATCCTAAGAAAACATTATCTTCAGTGATTCATCCATGAACTAATTAAACACATATTTAATGAACATCTATTATATGAAATGGACTATGCCAGATGCTGAGGAGGAACACAAGGTATAAAAGTCATAGTTCAGTCTTCCTGTCCTTGTCCTCCAGAAGTTTACAATCTAATTGTCAAAATAAAACATACACTTAACAACTACATAATGGCTGATAAATGCCTTGTGAGTTGTACAGACGCTAGGGGTGCTAAAGAGGCATACCACTTTTAGCTTTAGTGAACAGGAAAAGCTCAAGAATTTCAGGTAAACATCTCACCAATTCTAATTTCTGATACCATTTTTATACTCAAAGTACACTTCCCATTCATCTCTTCTCATGTACAACTTTCTTAATCTCTATAATATACCAGTGAAGTAAGGTAGAATTCTTATGCAGATCTTAATATAATTATATTTTATTTCACAAATATTTAATAAGTGCACAGCAGCAAACTAAGCCCTGGAAGAGATAACAATTTCAGATGTGTAAGTCTTACAATCTAATGGAGGATATGAAACATACAAAGTACCACAATGCAAAATGATATATGATATGATAAAAAAGCAAAATGTGATATAAAGATCATATTACTTACTAGTTGCAGCAAATTTACCATATTTAGCCATATAATCCCCATAGTTGCCTATCTGAGCTAGGAAATATAGGAACTAGATAGCTATGTAAATGGGATCCATAATATAATATCATATTATATTATATTATATTATATATTACATAATATATTATATATTACATTATATATTACATTATGTATTACATTATATATTACATTACATTACATTACATTATATTATATTATATTATATTATGTTATATAATAAATATAATATAATATAATTCCTGTCAAAGATACTCCTTATGACACATTATCAATAAGGCAACTGAGTCATAAAATCACTGGACTTTCATTTCTCCAACCACTATCTCCTCCATGAAGAATAGGATTATATAGGGATAGGAGGGCAGTCTGCAAATGTGAAACTCACATTGATGTAATAATTGCCACCTAGATAGTATTTTACATACATATATTCATGTGACCCTCACAACATCACTTTTTTAAAGGTAGGCATGTATTATTATTATTGCCATTTTATAGTTAAAGAAACTGAGATTGACAGAGATTAAATAACTTTCCTGGTATTGGAGATCTAATAAATGAAAGAGTTAGGATTTCAACCTAAAATCCTGATTCTAAGTCTACCATTTTCTTCATTAGATCACACTGTCAAGGAACAAGTTAAAGCAAACTGAGCATTAGGACCTAAGTCACAGCTTCATTAGCACCATATTTTAGTCTAGTTTAATAATATCATCAGGTATGCTGATAAAGCCAAATGAGTTGTACATGGGAACACTTTTGCACAAGTGTCATGCTGACCAAAAGAATACTTTTTTGACCCCCACCTACTTAGCAAATCATTTATTCCATATTATTCTCCTCCATGTATTCTCTATTTCACTTGATTATTCTAATTGTCCCTTGTACAGGATATGAGCATTTCATGCCCATTCACTCTGCTTTTGGACCTGTGATCCTCTATGTCTGGAACACTCTCCTTAATCACCATTTTGTAAATCCTCAACTTCCTTCAAAGTACATTTTAGATCCTATATGAAAACTACTCTATTCCTCCTAGTTGTTTAGTCATTGTCCCTCTGAAAATTACTTTATATAACTTGATATATGCTCTTTATTCATTTTTTTCATGCATGTATTGTTTCCTCCCAATAGAATGTCAGCTCCTTGTGGGCAGGAACTATTTTAATTTTTCTTTTTATAAAAAGTATTTGGTAGGCAAGAGATCTCTAATAAAATTTTATCTTATTGAATTAAACCAAGCTATCTTTAGCAAATTTCTGAATTCAAATGTTTAAAAGTTTTAGGGGACTCAACATGAACCCTTTTATCTGCCTGATTTATGCATTAGTATTCTAATCAAGAAACCATCAATTTTACCCATACTGTGTTGTCTTAGTGATCATAAAATTTATAATTTAAAATGATGCAACAATAGTTTAAGGATGCTGCAGGTTTTTGTTGCTTTGAAACATAAGTACAACATATAAAATGCTATTTATTTTACTGTATCTCTAGTTGAAAGTTATTTTAAATGATCTGCTAGGAAAAACTTGTATGTCATTTATGAAATTCAACAAATACATTAAAGAAATGTTTAAAAAGCAATTCATGCCATTTATGAAACAATGAAAATTAACTTTGTATTGTTTTATGAAAATATCAAATACTTGAAATTCTTTTCAAAGATTTCACTTGGAGAAAGGGAGGTAAGAAATCACTTATATGACATTTTAAAGCTACCTTAGTATCTTTTTTCTATTTTCTTTGCCCAACTCCAAGATGCATTCCCTTTTATGGAAGTGTTCAAAAGTACAAAAGAATTATTTCATTCAACTTCTTAAGATGTAAGTATATGTGGTTTCTAATTTAATACAAAGAAAATGATCATCAATCAATGGGAAGCACATTAGTGGGAAGTTAATGAGTAACAGTAGGAGAAGCCCCAGAAACCCTCAGGGTTTCACCTCAAACTGTGAGGGAAACAATAATAAGCCATCTTCTGCCTGTGCTACTAGTATTAGGGAAGTATGCTCAAAGTTCATAAGATGGAGCTAACTTGAAGATTTTGGTTTTGTTTTTACAAATATCCTTTGTTATCAATGTTTTAAATTCTTCCTCAGACATTGACTAATTGTGTGACCATTTGTAAGTTACTTAACTTTTCAATATGTTTTCACATCTGTTAAATGAGGATAATATATTCATACTTATATGAGTTTCTATTATTATTAAAGGGAAGGGAACAAACACCCACTATGTGCTAGAAAACAGGTTTTCCACTAAACAGCATCAAACCACCTGTATGTGGAAACATGAGTTATAGCTAATTAAAGAAATTTTTGAGTGTCATGGACAAGTTCACTTATTTTGGTAGTATACATAAATAATGGAGTTAATGCATGCATTGCCAGAGCTAGCTCATCAGGAAACTCCAATGGAAAGTTTTGAAGAGAAGACGTATTGGGCCACCTATCAAACTGAAGATCTAAAGAGTTATTGGGCTGACCTCATTGTCATATGCCTGTGAAACCTGGACAATATACCACCACCATGCCAGGATAATAAATCACTCCCATTCTGAAGATCACCTGCAAAATAAGAGACTGAATGCTAAGGTCCTTTCTCAAGACAAACCGAAATGCCAAGCATTAGAACTTTGATCATGGCCATATTGTTTGAATGCCAAATGTATGTTTGCCTATTTTATGGAAATTTTACATGAGATAAATATTTATAGGGAAGTCAGAAAAAAAGAAATATAAGAATATTCTCAAAGTGTCTCTGAAGAATTTTGGAATTGATTGAGAGACACAGGAGACACTAGCACAGAACCATTCAGCATGTGTGCCCACATCAAAGAAGGCACTATGCTCTGCAAGCAAAACAAAATTGCAATAGCTCAAAGTAAATGTTAGATGCACATATTTAGAGACATCTCCACTAAAACTATTCAAATGAGCTATTTGTGCCTGACTTATGGTAGAGCTTCCTAAACTTGTCTAATCATCCATAGTCAGATACTCATACCCTGACTCCCAACAGAGTAATGTCATTTTAATCTTCTTTGGAAAGAAGGACAACAATCAACAAACTATGTGTCACACACTGTGCTAAGAAATATTGTGTCATTTGATGCTCACAACAACCCTGAGAGATAAGTGTTATTATAGTCTTCATTTTATAGTTGAGGAAACTGAGACAAAGATTAATTGACTTGCCCATCATCACCACTAGACTGGAAAATATCTGAGACCAAATTGGAATTTAGGCCTTTTTTACTCTCATTCAGTCCTCTGACCACTTTATCATTTATTTTTATCCAAAAGGCAAAGATTTTATTTGTTTATATCTTTGAATTGTTTTAAAGCATTTGAAAATGCAAAGAATTGAAGTTATTAATAGCAATAAAGTGCTTAAAGTCTCCCATTTCAGTTTTGATCAAATCTACTTCCACAATTTGTAGTTTTTTTCCTCTAGTCCAGACTTTTAGACTTGCTAGTTAAATTATCAGGTTGTACCCACGCAACTACAAAAACTCTGCCAAAGTAATGTAATGAAAGGAAAAAGGAATGATTGCTAAGGAAATATTGCACTTAATATTTAGCCATAATAATTACAATACTGACAATACATAATTGCAATAGTATGCATAACCAACTCTGTGGTTTTCAAAATCAGAATATTTCAGCACTCAAAAAACTAAGTATTAAATGTCCATAGCCACATAATTTACATAACTACAGACCATATTGACTTTTTACAGTCTAGTTACAATTCCAGGAAGCAGAAGAAAGGCTCTCAGGCAGCATTGAGGTTTTAGCCAACATTTATTTCATTATTTAGGATCTATCAATTCAGTCCAGAACTCATGAGAGATCTATTTCCTACCACAGAACTGAAATTTCAAGGAAACAGCCCAGATTTCTAGTTTCCCAGCTTTCATAGCTTTCCAAATAAGTAACCCCTACCCCATACCTACACCCCAGAATCCCAATAGATTATTTAGTACTAAGATGCTTCTTTTCCTGGGTCTCATTTTTATTCTCCTCTATAAAAGTCAGGGAGAGAAAGAGGATTTAGGACTTTTTCATCTGTGAAAGGAGTAGGAGCCTAAGGATATAATACAAAGGAATTGAGTCCTCCTTAAATCTAAAGATTCTTTCTGACCCAATGCCCAAATATTTAGAGGTCTCCAATAAATCAATAAAGCAAGAATGGAGAAATTCTGAAAATTAAAATGACTGGCTTATAATTAAGGCCAGTTGCTCAGAAATAAGTAGAGTAGCCTTTTACCTGTCAACAATTAGCTTCCACTATTGTATCCTTGACCCCT
Source organism: Sminthopsis crassicaudata (assembly GCF_048593235.1). NCBI lineage: Eukaryota > Metazoa > Chordata > Mammalia > Dasyuromorphia > Dasyuridae > Sminthopsis > Sminthopsis crassicaudata. The sequence goes on along the minus strand of NC_133620.1, from coordinate 85,842,113 downwards.
AACCCTGATATTTCTTTTACAATTATTCCCTCATTTTTAATTTTTCCCTCTCTACAGAATTCTCATTGGAAAAACATGCTCAGATAACTAACAACAATCATTATTATTATTATTATTATTATTATTATTATTATTATTATTATTATTATTATTACTACTACTACTATATCTGCTTTAAAGTTTGCAAAATGCTTTACATACAGTAATTCAGTTGATCCTCACAGGAAAAGCTGGCTGTGAATCATTTAACCGCTTAGAACTCTAAACAATTCTCTAACACTACAAGTTTAAGAAAAGGTGTCAACTTGCACTGGTAGAAGGAGATTCCTTACCTAGGAGTATCCTATACCTGTAATATCACAGAGCACGCCCCTATATGTGTGTTTATATATGAGTAGCTATATATATTATATACACATATATATTTTAGAAAGCATTTTGTTTGTTTAAATAACATTTCTGTATTCCCAGTGTTTTCTTTCCCTTTCCTAAATTGCTGAGAAGTCCCATGTGAGCTAAGAACTACAACTTTATCTATAATAGCCAAATGGCCCCTCAGCCCTGAAAAGCTAAATATAAAAGTTTCATTGACCCCAGCCCCAAGCCTCAAGTGAAGATCAGAATCAAACATAAATCTATGTCCAGCCACCCCTAGTTTACCCAGACTTACCACACTGCCTGAGGAGTGGTAAGAAATGGAGAAAGAATTGAGGCATCTGGGATGCAGCTCTTTCTCTGTATAAGATCACAAATTCACCCTCTTTTGCTACTTCCAACTCATGAGATACATTTGTGATCACTGATGCTTATGTGGCCACTGGCACTTGGTGTGACATTCAGTCTACAAGTCTAGACAATGATAGATTTCTCATCAAGAAAGTATCTAAGGGAACCAGAAAAACAATATTCTTACTTCTATCTCTATTCTCTAGACTCATTTATTTGTACCTATATCAGTCAGTTAATTTTGTAAGGATAAGAATATTTTCCTTGTGATCTATCATTATATTCCCCTGGAATATTACCACTATAATCTACATTTCCTACAAAATTGTGGTGAACAGACAGCAGAGACTGATTACCTCTACAATCTTTAAAGTTAACTAACTTGGAAATTATAGACTTTGAATCTCCTTTTTTCTCTCTGACTGCTCTTTCTGTGAGTTCTTTATTTGCTCCTCATCCTCCTTAACACTTTGAAAATAAATGACTTCACAGGTATTTTCTTTGACTTTCTTCTCTGTCTATACTCAGTCCCTTATTAATCTGATCTACTTCCACAGCACTAATTGTCACCTCTCTGCAAATGATTTCGAAAGCTTTGTTTCTACCCTTGTATTATCTGTTTCTATTGATGAAACATTTTCCCAGTCACCCAGACTTAAACCTTAGAATCATCTTTGACTTCTCATTATTATCTCTGATCCATCATTTTTCTATTCCCACTGATGACACTCTATAAATTACCTCTAAATTTTATTATTTTAACCCTAAAGAAGCAGCATAGGATAGTGGATAAAGAACTAGAAGAACTGGGTTTTTTAAATATTATTTTCATTCATTTATATGTAAAGACAATTCTTTTTTTAATTCTTTTTTAAATTTATTTTTGAGCTCCTAATTTTCTCTTCCTTTCTGTTACTTCCTCCTCACTGAGATATGTTCAATATCATCATACAAGTCATGTTGTAATAGAAGACACAGATCTAAAGGAAAAAATTATCAAAAAATACAAAGAGTGAAAAATAGTATGCTTTAATCTACATTCAGACTCCATCAGTTCTTTCTGTGGAGGTGAATATCATTTTTCATCATAAATCCTTTGGAACTGTCTTGAATCATTGTATTGCTGAATATAACTAAGTTGTTCACAGTTGATTATCATAAAGTCTTCCTAGTACTATGTACAGTGAAGTACCAAATTTTAATACTGTCTCAGACTTTAGCTGTATCATCCTAAGCTAGTAAAAATATACTTTCTACTAGTCGAAAGCCTCAATTTCCACATCAATAAATGTGAATGATAATTGTACTTCCTGCCTGGGATATTATAAAAATCCAAAAAGGTAAGATGAATAAAATATAAAATGAAATAAAATAAAATACAGATCGTTATCTTTGTTGTTTTTCCAATATCTATTCTATCACTTATCTAATCTATCTTTCACACAAATATCCAATAACTTCCTAATGAACCACTTTGAACATGTGCTGCTCTATTTGGAAATGTTCAGGAATTTCCCCTTTGACAACCAACTAAAATATAAAATCCTGATCGTGACATCAATGCTCATCACCATCAGGATCCAATGTATTTCTGTAGTCTTATTTAATGATACACTACCTCACACAATCTATATTTTGACAAATTGGACTACCTTTTTTTGCTGTTGTTCATATTATCCTTTCTTGTCTTCCTAATTTTGTTCACCTATTCCTCGTGCTTGAAATGAAGTTACTCCTCTCATTACTGAAATCCCTCCTTTTTTTAAGGCTCAAGTCTAGTGTTACCTCTTCTATGAAATATTTTTGGACTCCATGCTATTGTCCTGCAAATGAAAATGATCTATCTCTTCATAAATTTCCTGGTTTCTTGCTCAGGGTCTTTTTGCTTTCTCCTTTATATTTATTCCTCTTTCCCTTGAATCATAGTTACTTTATCACATATTATTTCACCTTCTTTCAATTATAAATTTCTTCAGAAAAGAATCCTTAGGATATTTATATTTGTGTCCCCAGTGCCTGGCACTTATAAACGTTTTTTAATTGAACAGAATGGAACTAAGGAAGAACTGTCCCAATGACCAAGATTTATCTAAAATGCAGTACACCCTGGTTCAACAAATTGCTCAGGGCATAGCTAGGCAAAAGTCTAATGTTAACTTTTTATCTTAAAGCAAAGACTATGATCTATAAAATGTTAATTCAATGTGGCTATTCAAAGTAATTTATTCACTGTGGTTATTTTTTATATTGATGGACATTGTAATACTTCTATACTTTAGAAAAGTTGCATGTTTTTCTATGATACATACATATATAATATAAACATGTACAATATTTAATTATATATATAGTACATAAATACTCTGGATACATATGTATGTATTTATTAGTACATATATATCTTTAGATATACATGTAGAGAAGAGGAAGACATATGAATAAACATTTATATAGTGCCTACTATGCCAGCATTATGCTAAATGAAGGTAGGTGATATTATTATCCACATTTTACAGTTTAAAAAACTGAGGTAGATTAATAATGGTTAAGATACTTGCTCAGGGTCACATGACTCCTATATGTATGTATATGTATATATACATATATACACACACATATGTATTTACATAGATACACATATCTATAAGTACGTATCATAATCCTAACTTGATCTTATGCTCCAATGACATAACTTTTGAAAATTTAAAGCCACTTTTATGAGTTATGAGGTAACATAAATCAATTTTCAAGCCAATTCAAACATTGATTTATCAGAAATTATTTCATTTATCAGAACATTTGATCAAAATTAACATCTTAGAAAAAGAGCCAAAAGATTCATTCAACTCCTCCATCACTTATCTCCATATTCATTTTTATATTTTTCTATCAATTCTCCCCACATACATATAATCAATAACTGATTATTTGATAAAATCTAAATGAAAGCTTTCTTTCAAGGGACTTAAGGTGGGCTATGATAAAAGGACAAAACATCCTCTTTCTATGTAAGGATGTAAAGCTACAAGGATTCATCTAATACAAATACCTCATTTTATCAATGAGGAAATTGAGCCTCAAGGAAAATAAATAATTCATGCAAGGCCATATCACCAAAAAGTAAAGCTCAAAGCATCATATGATTTTGTCAAAAATAATGTTTAAGACTCTTTGGACTTCAATTTATTTATCTAAAAAATTAGAGAAGTGAACTAGATCACCTCCAAATTTATTTCCATATGTAACGTTCCAGAATTGCATGATTCTAAGAATAAAATAAATTTTGATTCCAAAAACAACTATATGATTATGTCAAGTTGATATTAAGTTATGAATCTAGGAGTAATGAGAAATACCTTTAATATATAAAATTAACTCAACTCCAAAAAGAGAAACTGAATAAATAAGTAAATAAAAATGCAGAATATTCTCTATCTATACAAGTTGTAAACCTGTTATGTGGTACTCCCTAACTTAGTCATTTTATATTTTAAAAAGAAATGATTAAACTATACATTCTCAGTTAAATCTTTTGATAAGGTGGTAAACACATGGCTGCCTTTAATTCTACTATACATAATTAGAAACACATTTACACAGCCTTATAAATCCTGCAATTGAATTAACTACTTTCCAACATAACCACCATGACCGACCCTATGTCTTCTTTCTGCTCAATCTAACTTTGACTTTCAACAAACACCAAGAGAGTTTAATCAAAAAAATCTTATTAAACTATAGGTTGTCATCTTTTTGGGGAAATGTATAAATAGTAATACATACTCAAGCTGTCAATAAAGAATTATTTTAACTCTATCACACTCATATAATAAGTATAGTGCAAATTGAGTAAACTTGCATAATGAAAAAACTTCAGCTTTTACAACAAGAGATCTTTCTTAAATCTGGAGTCAAAAAGTTAAAAGTAAAATGAAATAAAATGTAATGAGACCTGTTCAAGCATAGAAAGGACCTCAATTAACAATTCACTGGATGTTTTTAGTGCATTAGTCAAGGCAATATACAAATGATTACATATTTCATACTTATGAGAATGATGATACATATTTATGTGCAAACGATCAATTTTTTCTTTTTCTTTGGTTTAGTAAAAGATGTTTTAGGCTACTGATTGTTGGAACTAGATTCTGTGGCAGTTAGACTTCAGTGGATAGGGCAACAGTTCAAAAGTCAAGAGGATTCAAATCCAGTCTTAACACTTAATAGCTTTATGACCCTAAATAAACCATTTAACCCCAATTGTCTTTCAAAAAAAATAAAAAGGACTAAATTCTAATTAAGACTGACATTTATCAGTTGATTAACTTGGGGCAAATAACTTAATCTCAGTTTCTTCATTTCTGAAACAGCAATAACTGCTTCGTCTCCTGTTTTGAGGCTCAAAATAGGCAGTTAGAAGGCTGAATACTAGATTCTGGAAGAAATCTGTTCAGACATCTTCAGACATGTGTTAGTTGTGTGACTCTGAGCAAGTCACTTAATGTCTGTTTACCTCAGTTTCTCATAAAATGAGAAAAACAGAAATTCCCAAGTTGTTTTAAGGGTAATGATGAGATATTTTTAAAGGATGTTTTACAAACCACAAAATGCTATGTAAATGCTAGATGTTTTATTGAGATGATATTTTAAGAATAATTTGCAAGCCTTAAAATGTTGTATAAATGCTAGGTGTTGTTATTGTTATTATTAAATAATGTAAATGAAAGAAATTGGTAAACTCTCTGCGAACAATGTCCTCAACTATTGTTCCAGAGCTCCAGAGAAAGCTCTGGAAAAGCTGTGAAAGCTACAGTGGATATAAAAGATGATCAATTTAGAAATAGGCCTTGATTAATAATAGAGTAATAGAGCATAGATTCTGTAATTTCTTTGATAGAGAGAACTTCCAGAAGAAGAAATGTCCTATAACTATGCAAATCAGTAGTCCTACAGTTGCCTAGAACACTGAGAAATCAAGTGACTTGATAGCAGAACATTGTTGGATATTTTATCAAAATGACAAATGAAAAATTATATATAAGAATCAATTGGGGTATCAATAATAAAAATCAGAGAGAATAATTTTACAAGGAAATTCAGCAAATAACAAAATTATTCAATTCACTGATTGTTTGCTCCTAATAATTCTGTCAACAGTACATAGTTACCAATTCAGCCTTCGGGTTAAGCAAGTAGGATCAAGTACTACTTCTCACCCACACTAGCATGGAGAGTTGCTTAACACCTTAGTGCTTCAGATAACTCTCTAACTCCACAGTTTTCAGAGTTTAGTCCAAGGTCTCTCTGGATGTCCCTAAAATCTTTTCTAGGTCAAATCTTTTTCATAATAATACTGATGTTATTTGTCTATTAAAATAGTCTTCTTTTTCCCTACCATGTATCTATATCAGGCTAGATATTCTTTAGATATTTCAACCAAAAGATTATATTCCAAAAGCATGAATGCAGAAATAGATATGAGACTCCAATTGTCTTCTATGAAGCCACTTAATGGCTTCATGTTTTTTGGTTTTGGAAAATACAGTTTCATCATAAAAAAAATGTATGTTAATATGTAATAGGTTTGATATTAGTATTTTATATGAATTCATAAATATTTCCTAATTTCATCCATTTTAATTTCTAATATACTAGATACTGATAAATATAATCCACACAAACCAAAACTCTATAGACTTTAAAAAAATTTTAGAGTATAAAGAGTCCTAAGACCAAAACATTTGAGAATTACTGCTCTAAGACAAACTACTGACAAGCTGCTGACTTGTTGATAAAGTTTCCTAATTGGGAGTCCCTGATACAAATGAAATGCCAAGTCCAATTATACATATATACATACATACACACATACACAGATAAAGGTGTATATAGATATATATATATATATACATATATATGTATGTATATGTATATGTGTGTATGTATATGTATATATGTGTATATATATATTATACACACATAAATAAATATACCTGTGTATCATATATCTGACTGAAAAAGGAAGAAGATCGGGATGCCTAATAACTGTAGAGAATCCATACAGCAAATGAATTTCTCTTACTATAAGTAGATTAAAAACACAATGGAAAGGATAATGTAAATGATTCATCCAATTTTGCTTCTGAATTAACTGCAAGCATTCCAGGAAAAGATTTAAGAGCTGTTTCTAAGAGCTCAATGAAGACATTTGTTCAATGTGTAAAATCAGTTCAAAGACAGATAAATAAAATCTGAAAGTATAAAAAAAACCTGACTCAGGATAAGAGAAAATAGAGAAAATATTATAATGGATTATCTAAAGCCTTTCTTTTCATTCAAGCATTTTTCCTTCAGTTTTGATCATCTCATCTTATTAAGAATATTACTGAAATAGAAAAATTCTCCTAAAGGGCAGCCAAACTGATTAGAGCCATAAAGAGTTTGTGCACTAAAAAATATTAGGTAGACACAACCCACTTAGCTGAGGAAGAAAAGAATAAGGAAAAATTGATGAATGAATTAATAAAAAATAACAAATGAAATAGAAAAAGGTCATCAGGAAAAGTTGATTTATTCCACTAAAGAACAGAAGTTCCTACTCAATGAAATTTAATGACATCAAAATAAAACTCGAGAAAAATAAAAATACATTATTTTGTAATTAATCTTTGGAGTTTCTGCAGCAAAATAAAAAACATAGATTAAGATCTAATAATGTTATTACATAGCATTTTCAGTGACTAGGTTTAATTGCTCAATAGATAAATCTTTCTCAAATCTCTTCATTGTTAAAGTAATGTGTAAATGGATGCAAGTTTTCCGGTTCATTTGTAGGTTTTTTTTTTTTTAATTTTGAGGCTAAAACAAGTATTTCTATAATATAGTATAATTGCATATCTACTATCCACAACATGCTATTCTTTTTAAATATACAACAAAATTATCATGTAAATTTCTTTTTTTTTCCTTCCTTCTTCCCAACCACCCAACCTATAGACAACTATCTTTATAGTTATTTTCAGTATTTATCAGAGTCAAAGTAATTTATTCACTCAAAGTCATTCCTAAAACAACATTACTGTTATACTATATAAGGTTCTATTGATGCTCATTTCACTATTCAGTATTTCGTACAGGTCTTTCCATGTTTTTCTAAAATAATTGAGCTAATCATTTCTTATAGCCAGTAGTATTCCATCACTATTATATAATACAACTTGTTAAGCCATTCCCCAATTGATGGGCATCCCTACAATTCTCAGTTTTTTGCTACCACAAAGAATCTCTACCAGCAGTTTTAAAGATATAGGTTATTTTCCTTTTTTCTGAATTATCTTTGAAAACAAAACAAGTAGTGTTATTGTGAGGTCAAGGGTATAGGAAGTTTAATATCTTTTAGGATTCTAGATTGCTTTCCAAAATAGATCATTTCACAATTCTACCAATAATGAATTAGTGTCTCAATTTTTCCACATCTCCTCCAACACAAGTAAACAATATATACATCTCTGATTCATTTGATAAAATATGCAATCTATTTCCTACCACTCACCTCCAGTTTTTGACAGGTATATTATATAATTACTGAATTTCGTTTAATATTTATTCATCCTTAGTCCTCAGAATAAACCTTGGACATTAAAGTGGAAGTTAACTTTCATTTCTCTTGCATCCCATTCTCCTAGATCTCAAGAGAAATTTTGTGCAATATCATAAATACACATTTCACTTTTACAATAAACATAAAGAAGAGGAAAAATGAGACCATATTTAAATTTTGATTATATTCCTCTTTTCCAGATTTCTCAGATGTTAATGAGTATATTAAATACTAAGTGCTTTGAATTCTTTTATACAATGGTACAAAATAAATTCAGGTACCATTTGTAATTTTTCAACAATTTAACAAATGTTTTAGTGTGTATGTATTGCTCAAGTGACAACCTCATTTCTGTGATTAGAATACCTCCTGTTGTATTCCTAATTAAATGAAACATATAACAGGGGACTGACCAATAAAAGCCCACACCTTCTGAACATATGCAGCATGTTTGGCTTGATGCAGTTCCTCCAAGGACTTGGGCATATGCCCAAATATTCTGCATCTGTTTCTGGTCCATTTATTGTATACCTTTTTGACTGGCTTCTCAGTCATAATTGCATTTGCATACAAAAGATTTCCATGGGGGCAACTCAGTGAGTTTTCTGCTTGGTTGTATTTGAGAAGAAACAATATAAAACAGCAAGGGTCAGTGACCAACTCTTCCCATTTAGGTTGACATGAAGCCATGATAGTTTGGTCCTGCAGTTGCTGCTGCCCTTGTTGTGTCAGCATTTTCTTGCCTTACACAAAGAACCATTAGAGATGGACTAGACTAGATTACAACTTTGTGAAGTTTTAGAGATCAATAGAGCATCAGGGGTTCAAAAACTGGAGTCTAGTAAGAGATTGTAGACAGCCAGCTTGTTGAGAAACAAATCCCTGATCAACCTGCTTAACCCAGCATAGCAAAAGTTCAACATGAATCAATCAATAAATATTTATTAAACATATACTATGTGCCAGGGACTTTGCTAAAGACATAAATATGAAAACAACAACAACAACAACCCATCACAGTCTGACAAGCCATCAAGGAGCTTATGATCAAATAGGGGAAGACAACATGCAAAATGAAACTGAAAAGTAGTGGGGGAAAAGAGGGGAGAACAAGAGAATTAAAAAATAGCAAATGGTGAAAAAGTAGAGAAGCCCTAAAGTAGTACAGCCAAGTAAGAAAAAAAGGAGGTTCAAGTTGAGCTCTGTCCTTAAAGCCCTCTCCTGGGAAGTTCAGAATTCATGGCTTTACTCTCCAAGAAGAGAGGAAGTGACAGATAAAGTACTAAGGCTGATGACATACTCCATGAAGATGGGGTTATCAAAATAATGAGCTTGCTGGGGTAAGCTTACCTGTCGAGAAGGAACGGTGGAAAAAGTCAGTCAGAGAAGTCCCAAAGTAGAACAGCCAGGATGGCAATTATTTAGCAGCAAGAGGCTAGTTTCTGCAAACAAGAAAACCTCATCCATTAATTATGCTACTTTTTTTTTTGCTTTGGCCAGAAACTTTAAGAGTATTCCCCTCCCAGATTCATATTTATTTAGATTGTTTTGGACCAAGTAAAAGAGGATATACTTTGCCTCAATTGCTACCTAGCCTTAATTATTAAATTACTCAAACTGAGACCTATTGAAGACCTAATGTTAAAAAGGGCAAAGTCTCCCATTTGATTCAAGGCCATCTCCAGTCATCCTGATTTTTATCTTGTCACTGGACCCTAAGCACTCTGAAGGGAAAAATGAGAAATGTGACTTTGCACAGCCCTCCCTCACCTCATTCCAATTCACTTGCATGTCATAGCATCATCTTCCCAATACCATGGTCCTCTTCAAGAACGAAGGACAAACAACAAAAAAGTGAATTTAGTGGGGCAAATGCTTTGCAGCAGCCAAGTTAAGTTTAAATCCATTCTCCCCAGGACCAGAGAGATGCTTTGTGCTTCTGTTCTTCCTAAATCTCCTCATTAAATTTCTCTTTACAAAAGCTAATTGATATTAATTGGTTAAATGATACTGAGGTAATAAGCTCCAAACCAATCAATAATATAAGGGTGAAATTAGCTGTAGTTGGAGATTGCTTATGAGAAGAACACTGGAATATACACTTGATCCAGAAGCATCAGAGAATACGTATTAGCCTTCATGGATACCCAAAGAAGACTGAGGGGAAGATGTGATCTTGTCCTTGCAGTACAACTTTCCAGTAAAAATAAAGACCCACAGAATTTAGTTGGATACAGACATATTATTTGATCTTGTTGTTCAGTTGTGTGTGACTCTTTGTGACTTGGCAAAGATATTACTATGGTTTGCCATTTCTTTCTCTGGCTGATTTCACAGTTGAGGAAACTGAGTCAAACAGGGTTAACTGAATTGGCTCACATAACTAGTAAGTGTCTGGAGTCAGATTGGAACTAAGGAAGATGTCTTCCTGACTCCCAGTCTAGTGCTCTATCCACTGCACCATTTACTTGCTCCAAGACTACAGACATATCAAGGATGAGAAAATCAGCTTTACTTAACAATTTGTAAGAGATTTCAAGTTTTATCTTCTATTTAGGTATAGTTTCTAGAATGACCCCCTGCAAATAACCTCCAATTTCTTCTTAATTTCCAATTTTTCTATGCCAGAATCCATAAGAGGAAATATTAGAATATTTTTAAAACCTTTTTTTTTAAAACTTAAAACAATTTTTAAAAGGTAGTATTGGGTTTATATTGTATCCTCCCACATTCCTTGGAACTTACAAATGAGAGAAGAAAGCTACTGAGAGAATGGGGAAAGCTATGATAAAAGCTCATAATCAGGGTCCATTTCAACAGCCATTTTCTAAGGCATAATTCTGCTGCCAAATTCTTCCCTCTTGGGAATTGCATTATAAATAGCAAATAAAGAATAGTTTCGAAAAACAGGCTGTAAATGGCTTGGGTTGAAATCACTTACATTTTAATTCCCCTTTTTTCCTCAGCCCCAAAAGGATGACTAAGAAACTCTTACTTTAGAACTTCCTTAACAGTCCTACCCTGCCTCAGGAAGGTAGAAGAGTAATTAATAAAGGGAAGTGAGAAGCACTCCATAAATATGGTATACAGTAGTACTCTGGAAAAACTAAACACTAACAGCTGCCAAAATCCTAATAAAGCTTAGTAAAGTCATTTGTCAGGTGACATAATCATCCGTGCTGTTAAAATGATACACTGCTGCTTAGTCATAAGTGAAAACACTCCAGTTTGGTGCTAGTTGTTGTTCTTCAACAGTTGTCAGGGTTTTGTTTACTCCAGTGTCTGGAGTAGGAGACTTTAACACATTTCTTCAGTATTAACATTTTCTCACAAAAGCTATTTGGCTTTGCCCCCTCCTTTGCTTTCTTGCACGACTTTTACAGATCTGCGGGATCTAGGAGATAATAACAGGTCTGGGATTTACTCATTTCCCTTTATCGCTTTAACTTTCCAGGCTTGGCTGCTTCTGCTACAATAAAATATACAAGATAATTGCCTAAGTTTACACAAAACATTTTTCCCCTTTATTGAAACTGTAAACAGAGTAAATCCTGCTTTCTTTTCCACCACTAGGATTTCAATCTATTTTCTTAACTACTATATGAGGAGCAGAGTATAAAGTTTCTCCATTATTTCAGTATAACTTTGTTTTGGTACTTCTCCCACTAGCCCTTTTTTGAAGAAATGGAGAACCTTGGGTATGGAATGTTGCATGTGATGTTAGACTCATTTGCTGTGATGATTAGTTTTGATGAACTGCTGGAGATGGAGATTCTCTTTAAAAAAGAAAAAAAAATTGTTTCAAGGGATGGCTTTCTGGGGAAAGGAAAAGAAAGAATATATTTGGAAATAACAGTGATATAAAAACAAATGTTATAAATACAAATGTTTTACATTGGTTGGCTAAATCCACTGGTGAGCATACTCATCTGCAGAGTCAATAAATCAAATTAAAACTAACCCCAGTTTCCTGCCTTGGTGCAAAGAAACCAAATCCTGTTTAAGAATGGAATTGTGGTTATCTAGATAGCACAATGGATAGAGCAGTAGACTTCAAATTAGGAAGACTTGAGTTCAAACCAGGCCTAGATTAATACTTAATATTAATATTAATATATTTTTATTCATTCATATATTATATTATTATATTAAGTAGCATTATATTAAGTATTATATTAAGCATATGTTATGTTATTATGTTGTATTATTATATTATTGCACTATATTATATATGTCATATATTTATATATTATATATATTATTATTTTGTTCTATTATTTATTATTAATATATGTTATATATTTTATTATTACATTATTTGTTATTAAGTAATACAATTACATAATAGCTATGTGTCACTTAACCTCTTCTGCATAGTTTTCTCATCTGTAAACTGGGAATAATAACACCATCTATCTCCAGTGTTGTTGGGAAGAAAAAAAAATATTGTAAACCTTAAAGCACCACATAAATACGATTATTTTTCAAGTAACGTACCATGGCTATTACTAATTGGAAAAGCGATCTGCCCATAAGAAAATAAGTTTAAAATTACTGTTCCCTGTTTTATCAATGACTTTTAAAGGTATTGATGTAAAATTAATAAAATTTATAGACAGCCAAAGTTAGAACACAGAGCTAGCATGTTGGATGCAGGTGAGGTCAAAAAAGATCTTTGCAAGCTAAAATGTTTGATCAAATCTAAAAAAAAAAAAAAAAAAAAAAAAAAAAAAAAAAAAAAAAAACATGATTTCCTAAGAGTAGATTTATATTCCTACACTTGATTTTTTAAAATCACCTTAAGAAGCATAAGATATTACCCAGGTTACTTATACCTTCGGAATCTAATACTTAATGTACAACAAGAAAATTGGATTTACACACATATATTATATCTAGGTTATACTGTAACACATGTAAAATGTATGGGATTGCCTGTCATCTAGGGGAGGGAATAGAGGGAAGGAGGGGAAAATTTGGAAAAATTAATACAAGGGATAATGTTATAAAAAAACTACTCATGCATTTATACTGTCAAAAAAATTTTATAATTATAAAATTAAAAAAATAAAAAAGAAGCATAAGATATGATAAATATGGCAAGATAACAATTGCCTGAAAAAGAATGGGCTTTAACAAAAGATTAATTTAGTTTGAAACAGAATTATATGAAAGTTAATGCACTATTAGATTGAATTAAGAGAAACTCAGAACACAGAGGTGTTTTACCTCTGTATGCTCCCCTAGTCTTCTAGGACTTCATGTTCAGTTCTGGGTAACCATATTTTAGGCAGAACATTGTAGAGGGATGAAATTCTGGAAAAGACGTGCTTGATGTGCTTGAATCAGACAAGAGAGCATTTGAGGCTAATTACTTATTTGATATGAGATAATAGCTCTAAATACATATTTAGATGAGATGGTAATGTGATGGCTCTCCTCACTATTGGTGCTTACTGAATATTTGGTAGTGAGATAATCTTAGGCAAGGATTGGAGAGCCAGAGGAGAGAAGTCAGAGTCACTTGGCAGCAGGACAAGGAGGAGAGAGGCTGGAGACTCCAGACTCCAGAAGACAGGAGACATCTTTGACAAGCTGAGTAGCAGCTTGCCTGACTCCTTCATTTTTTCCCCCTAAAGGCCAAGGACTTTGATTTATCCTGACTCTGGCTGATCCTGAGGGATCCCCTCCAGGGAGCTACTCCAGACATTATAGAACACTGATAAGCTGGAGAACATACAGAGAACAATAATGTTGGCATGTGAGGACTGGTTGAAAGAACTGGAGATGTTTAGATTGGAGGAGATTTAATGATACATGACTATGGGCTTCTACTCCTTAAAAGGTTATCATATGAAAGTATTTGGTTTATTTTATTTCATTATAGAAGACAACAGAAAATTTTCCTAATCATTAGAACTAAGCAAAAGTGGAATGGAACTACTTCAGAGGGTAGCAGATTACTTTACTACTGGTCTTCCAGCAAAGGTTGAATGATCATTTATCAGTCAAAAAGTGAGACAGTCAGTCAGTCAGTAGGAATTTGCTGTTATGAATCCAGCACTGTACTAAGTGCTAAAGACATGAAAAGTGGGGGAAGAAAGGGAAAGGCCCCGACTTCAACAAGCTCACATTCTACTGGAGAAGTTAATACATTCAAATGAAATATATACAAAGCAAACAAAAGTAATCTGAAAGGGGAAGGTATCAGCAAGTAGGGGGAAAGGATAAACTATTCATGAAATGAGTCAGATTCCATAAATATGACAAAAGAAAAAATTGTCTGTATTATGATAGAAAATGTTATTACAAATCTAAATAAATCAGTAGAGACTACCTATATTGATATTTTTGCTTATCTAAGGGTTTGTTTATTAACTGGTGTTATTTTTTTTTAGTTATCCATGGGATAAAAAGTAAACACAAATGCAATTTAATTAGTTAGCCACTCTCAATCAATAGTTGTCATAAGCTTTTTAGTCCAGAATATACATATGCCACTATTTATTTAGCTGGTTACTTTTGTATGTATTAATGAGCTTTGAAGTTCATCAAAACAGTGTTAATAAAATAGAAACATGATAGAAGAAACAAAACATTTAGAATCTATCAAATCTCACCTCCTATGAATAAGATGAATATACCTAAAAGATTCAAGATTTTCCCATCTTCCTAATTTCCCAATGCTTTTGAGGGAACCACCATGCTTCTCCTCACACAGGTATAGAATGTTGGGATCATCTTTATCCTTCCCCTTTACTTCACACCTCACTTTCAAAGAGCTGCCAAGTTTTATTGATTTTATCTCAACAACTCTCATCTTTTCCCTTCTCTCTCCTCACACAACTACCACACTAGCTCAGACCTCAGTACTCCCCACTTGGAATATTTTATTAAAATCTCCTCTTTATTCAAAACGTTTCTAATGAGTAAGGAAATGAGAATCATCATTCCTCCTACATAGCCCTCCCTTAGTCACAGAAAAATATGAAATGGCAATAGTTAAATAATGTTCTTTAGTCAGTAACTGATAAAGCTGAAGCAGATTTTTGACCTCAACTAATTACCTAACATTATTGTTAATCCAACAAGATTGAAATAATTTATGTTGCAGCCTGTTCATAAAATCCCAGAGCTTCAAGCTACTTTAGAAGTTCAATTCAGTAAGTCTTTTCTATGCTCATACTTACTCAGTTGAGCCCACATACTACCTATTAATATAATATTAGGGATTTTTATTAGGTACTGGGGATACAAAAGAAAAATTAAACTGCTTGTATTCTATAAAGCGGTAATAATATATACAAAGGTGAATAAATAGAAAATGTATAAAAATTAAATAGTAGGTAGTGAGTAGGAGAAACCATCATAATGGGTTCAGGGTGATATTAGGAAAAACCTCTTAATAGGGGTGGCATTTGAAGTGGTCCTTAAAATCTAGAAAGATAAGACTAAAGGTCAACTAGACCAACTCCCTTGCTGTCTGTTGTACAAATCCCTGTTATAAGATAATCAACAAGTGATGTGATGAAATGAACTTACCAATTCCTGGGGAAAGTGAAAATGTGGTAATAGTTCAGTATTCCCATTCCTTACCATTTGTAACTATGAGGAAATTATGTAACTTTATAGATCAATTCTGGGGATACAAGCCTATTCCAATGTCAATAATTCAATTCTCTGAGCAATGTATGAAATTGATAGTTAAAAATAAGAAAATAAGAATCTTTGGTGCAAGTATCTGATACTTTGAATTGTTCAATTTTTGTATATTGCATCATATTTAATTGTTTATCATACCAGGTTTTCCCATAAAATTACCTTGATGAAAAGTTGTATATAAAATGGCATGTAGGATGGAAGTTATACAAGACCTTGACTAATGATCTCTCAATAAAAATAGCTCAGGCAGAGCCCAGAAATAGCAGCACCTCTCAAACCACTAGATCTAGATCAAATCCAGCCCTGACAACTATCATTGAAGGGAGAAATCAATCAGCAGAAAGGACCCATTTTCTTTCTCACACTCAGCAATAACTGCTGACCAGCTGCCACCAACAAACAAATGGACTCAAGAGCCTTGGGAATGCAACAAACCTTGAACTCTTCCAGCCTAAGCCTCATGACCACCTGCTGCCAAGGCAGATTCTACAGAGAATTCATACAACCCTACCTTCTGACTAATTTCCACTCCAGGGAATCCAAAGCAGCCTGGCATCCTGAGACACAGGAAATTGTATGTGACAAATCGGTCAAATCATCATCACCATCTTGATATCAACTCCCCTCAGATACCAATTGAAAAAAAAAAAAAAACACTTTAGAATAGCAATGTTTCTAGCCCAGTATCCACAAAGATCATCTTAGGAAGCAATCAGGCAACTATTCCTGCAGGTATTACATAGCCATAGCTACTAGAACCAGAAAACAAAGTTCTCGATACCAAATGGTTCTATATCAGAAACAGATACTCTTTTATCAGTGGAAAAGACTTTTTAAAAAGGCAACACCATCTATTTTGTTCTTATACCCAATTTCCATTTGGATTCCAAGTTCCATCTGAAATTGTCCAGATATGCTGTCTTCCCCATTAGAATGTGAGCTCTTTAAGAGTAAGGAATCTTCTTTTTCTATTGTTATCCTTAATATTTTGCACATAATTGCTGTTCATCTTTTGTTTTTGAAGAAAAATTATGACATCACAATATTTGAGTCAGGATACAGGCGTGTATGACTCTGGCATGTGTGAAATGAGTTCAGAAGGTACTAAAAAAGACCAGGAACAAGTGGATATTCAAAATGGAAGTGAAACTGGATTTTAACAGCTCACATTTCCTTCATGTACAAAATGGCTACTTCTTAAGAGAAGAGCAAGACGATGAAACAGGGGAAAGAAATTATATGGTTAAAGGCTAAGTTAAACAGAAAAATCTTGACAATGGAATTTGTTTCAGGTATAGCAACCAGAATAAAGAAATAGATCATGGAACAGTGTAATATTCTAGTTGGTTTTCTGGAGGTCTCTGGACCAGCCTTTATTTCAGCAGAATAATCACCGTGGAATAGCCAGATATAAAGTCCAAAAATCTTTATTGTCACCTTCACAGTCTTGTCTCTTTGTCTGGAGCCCTGGCTATATTTCTGGAGGTCTTCTGGAATGTGTCTTGATTTCTGTGGGGGAGACAGGAGGACCACCATGACAGTCTCTGTCTTGAAGTCTCCCTAAGGCTGGGAGCTTGTGCTCCAGTCTCCAGTCCTCTGTCTTCCCCAAATTTGTTCCAGTCGCCCTCTAGGTCTGACTCTGGCCTCTTAAATACTCTATTACAATTAAATCCATTCATTATACTGAGTATAAGCCAATCATTATATCACTAGGAAACCATTATTTGTTGTAAGATTAATTCGATCCTATTGAACTAGAGAACTATTAGTCACCATCTAAACTAGTACCATTGTCTTACCAATTCCACTGAGTTAACACCTTGTTTAAATCAATCATACAGCGTGTCAGCCTTCTACAGAACAGCTTTCAGAAAAAGAGGTCTTGAGAACTACAGAGAGTGATGAGTTAGTACAAGGTTGAAACCCAAAAAGGAAAATAGTTTTGGGGTCTTGATAAGGGGATTTTTGGAGGTTAAAAAGAGAGTAGATCTGGTGAAGATTCCAAAGAATGCATGAGCTGGACAGTTGCAAGAAGCAAATTCCTACATAGACTTAAACTTTTAACTGAAATTTAACAAGCTAGAACAGAATTAGAAATCAAGGTCAAGAAAGAAAAGGAACTTAGGATCTTTCTGACTCCAACTGAGTCCCATCTCCTGTCCACTGCAGTTCCTTTTAAAAACCTAAGAAGAATAAACAGCAAATCACTGTGCTGACATTTGAATCTATGACTCTGAATTTAGGGTTTTTTTCCCCACTATACCAAACAAGGTAGAAGATTGCCAGTATTTAAAATGAGATATTATCACAAGGTGATTCAAAATGAGAACTGGTGATGCACCATCTAGAGGCAAGAATAGCCTCAAAGGTCACCTAATCCGAGTCTTCATTTTATAATTGAGAACCATGGAGGTTAGGCAAGGTCACACAGGGGCAGCCAGATTACTGGATCAGTGATATATGACTATAAAAGTGATTACTCAACTTCTGCTTCAACATATCCAGAGACCAGAAACTCAGCATTGAACAAAGCAGTGCACTCTATTTTTTAATCGGCTCCAACTGTTAGAAACTATTTCCTTATCCTAAAATAAAATACACCAGTATACAATTCCCACACACACATATTGGTCTTATTTTTTCTCTATGTAGTTAAATCACTATTACAGTTGTTTCAACTGATCCAATACATAAATCAACTTGAATTTTTCAACATTAAAAAAAAAATTCAGGTTTTGACTATACATGCCATATAATGGCACATAGGATACAATGACCTGTGTGTCCTAGATTTTCTAACAATCCTAATTATAAGAAATAAAAGTATACATTTAATGAGGCATGCAAAAAAATTCTCTGTCAAACTATGTTCCAATATTTTGTAATTTGGAAAAGATGGAAAATGTGTCAACTCTAATTCATCTGCTCCTGCTAGAACTTTTCTTTTACACTGCCTTTCCTCACTCCTTCCAAATCTTCTTCCATTCCCAACCAACTTTGCTTTTCAGGAAGTCCTGATATGCTGCCCTTATTTGTTATCTCATTATCAATTGTTTTAGAAAAGGACTGGGTAATGTTTTGTTGTGTAGCTAAGAGCTTAGCTATAGAAGCTAAGAGCTGATGTAAATAAAATTCATCTATCATTCGTAGACCTAAAATACAAAACAATATCAATTTGGGGAAAGGGATCACAATCTTAAAAAGATCTCTCACACATATGTATGTATATATACATTTTTATTCAAAACTTGAAGTGATATAATAAACACTACATATACAAGGACCCTCTCTCTAAAAATTATCATTTAAATCCTGCTAATATGGCCATAGCATAAATGAAAAAAAGGTCAGAACATTTGCAATGATGAGTTATATATTGAAGGCCACTCTCCACTTCAATCGCCAAATTCAATAAGAGGATTAACAATTTTCTCTTTATCAAAAGAAAATCTGCTTACAGCTTTCACTAAGAAACCAGAATGATGCTCACTTGGGTCAAAGAGTTAAAAGCAAAGTGCTATTGGTTAAAAAAAACACACATCAGGGACAGCTACTTCTCTCATCTCCAAAGAAATGCTTGAGTTCAAAAGATGCAAGATTTTATGCTTTTAATTAGTTGCCATTTTGATGTCAACCTCCAGACAGCATGAAAAGGAACAGCCTAGAGAAAAGTAGATTTGACAAAATTTAGTGTTTTGAAAAAACAAAATGCCACTGCTTTTACTTCTGAAATTCCCAATCCTCAGTGTCTCACTTAGAATAATGGGCAAAGAGAGATGAAAGAAAATTATGAACATGCTCCCCATCTATCCTCAATACAGGCTTTCTCCATCTTTACAGCTCCAGTGAGTTGGTCACCAGAGATTTAAATTGAAGAATAAGACCCACTATCCACACTTGGAAAGCCTTCTAAATTCCCAAAGGGATGCTTGGCAGGCTTGGAGATGTAATACAGTTCTAACAGCTGCCGATACTTATATTTGGAACATCAGTCATTTCACTTGGGATTGAGACAAGGTACCAGGGGCAAGGTGACTCAGGTGGGGGGTAGGGCAAACAATAAAAGCCAATGAGAAACTCATAAAATCTATTTGTTTGGTTGAAACATTTTGTTCTCAAGGTGAATTAAAGTTCTTTATAGTTTTTATACACTTGGAAAACAGAAGACAAGAAATGCATGCATATAACATCAGAATTTGCCATCAAAAGCACCATACAAATAATTGTAAAGTAACTTATTGGTCTATAATCCACATTTGGGAGAGAAAAATGATTTTATCAATCAGCTACTTAAATTGAGGAATGAATATTGCATTCTGTAACTTTTATTAGGTTCCTGTTATGTTCCTGACACTATACTAGATGCTGGAAATATAAAATAAAAAAAAAAATTAAGTCCTGCTCTCAAAGAGTTTACAGTCTCCCAGAAGATTCACATATATATATATATATATATATATATATATATATATATATATATATATATACACCTATGTATATGCATAACTGCTATATGTATATTATATGGCTACTATATATATACACATATATATACACTATGTATATATCCATATACATATATACATATGTATATGTATATTCATATATATATGTATATATATATGCATGAATAAGATAAAAATATTCTATAGTATTTTCAAAATGGAAAAAGCCTGAGAACTGGGGAGTTTCAAGAAAGGCCTCCTATCAGAGATAGCCCTTTAACTGGGTTTTTGCATAAGAAAAATACTTCAAAACACTTTCTGGATTCATCAATTATCACATTAGTGCCAGCTAGGGTTGTAAAATAAAGTTTGTCCTTAATCCTCCTTCCCTTTGACAACTGTTGTCTTCCTATTCAGAGTCCAATGTCCTTATGTTGTACACTCTACCCTCAATTCAGGGATACTGCTATATTATCTCTATCTCATCTTTCCTTTCCTGATTGAAGTCCATGTTCTGAACCAGGGCTATGGAGCCTGTTTGTTGCCAAGGACCACTTGGATATTTATAACCTAAAGTTATCAACTTATAGAACTCAAGAAGTGGAAGATTGTTGTACTTAACTTTCAGCTCATTGTCAGCTGTGACTGTCTTAACAAATGATTCTGGGACCAGACATTCCCCCTCTCTTGTTCTATACCATTGCCATTCTCCTCCTCATAAAAAATATATTTAATCCAGTCCCCTCCTTCCTCAGATCATAGGTATCAAAAACCACCTAAGAGTATTCATTAGTTTGTGCTAAAGTGTACACAGATTCTTATGGTATTGGTCAAGGGGGAAAACAGTGTTAGTGGAAAGGGAATTATCAAACAAGGGAAGAAATTAAAAAATATAGAAAATGGAAAGTAAAAAGATTAGAGTACATGTTCTCTTCAATCACTTTTAGCTCTAAACCTATGATTTTATGAAATTATAAATGTTCTAATCATTTTAGAAGACTTGTACCAGTTTCTTCTTATCAAAAAATGTACTAATTTGTGTGACCTGAAAGAGATTAGCCCTGGGATTAAATTCTGAAATAAAATGTGTAGATCCAGTGTGGTAGAATGAAAAGGACATTGAGACCTGGATTCAAGGCCTGACTCTGCCACAACTAGCTATCCAAATTAAGTTTTGATTATAGTTCTTGGTCTGTGGAATAAAAATTGGTATGGGTGTGTATTTTATTTATTTATTTTTTGTTGGGCAATTACCCATGGTCACACAGCTAGGAAGTGTAAAGTGTCTGAGATCATATTTGAACTCAAGGTCCTCCTGACTTCAAGGCTGGTGCTCTATCCACTGAACCACCTAGCTGTCCCTGGTTTAGATATTTTCTAAGCCAAGCTTCTTAAACTCTGGGCTGCAATTCTATTTTGTCTTGTAACTGAATGGGGGAGTCATGAAATTATAATTTATTATAAGTAAATGTTCTTATTTGTTTGCTATTTTATATACCCACATACCTGGAATCACATAAAAATGTCTTAGGCAAAAAGCAGTCATGAATGGAAAAAGTTTAAGAAGGGTCCTCCCAACTACAAAATTCTGTGATTCTAAGAAAATTATTAGTTATTTTTTTAGTCATGTCTGACTTCTTTGTGATTCCATTTGTGGTTTTCTTGGCAAAGATACTGGAATAGTTTGTCATTTTCTTCTCCAGATCATTTTACAGATGAGCAAATAGGGTTAAATGACTTACCCATGGTCACTTAGCTAGTAAGAGTCTGAGCTTGGATTTAAATTCAGATTTTTCCTGACTCTAGGCCTGTTGCTCTATACATTTTGTGCAATACACATTTTGTGTAAATATATGCAAAATATATCCAAATAAATACAAAATGTGTATGTATCCATACTTTTAGATGATATATCCGTACATTTGGAGATTATTTTGGCATATGATGGGAAGTGTTTGTTTAACCCTATTTTTTCCAGATTTCCACTTTTCCCAGCAATTTCTGTTTAATGTGAGTCATTACCCAATAAATGGAGTCTTTGAATTTACTGAATAGTATGCAACTATGTTTGTGGCCATATGTTGTTAACTAGTCAACTAGTATTTATTAAACGCCTATTATACACCAGATATTGTGTTAAGGATTGGGGATTAGAAGAAAATCCTGTTCTCAAGGAGCTCACAGTCTTTCTAAAGAAAAAACATGAATCAACTGTATGCAAACAAGTTATCTTTAGGATAAATTGGAAAATCATCAACAAAGGGAAGACACTAATATTAAAGAGGAACAAGAAAATTTTCTTCTAGACTGCTCAGTGATGTATTCTGCGAGGTTGAGATTGCCAGGAATTTGGCTCTTCAGTAAGTTGGGCTCTCCTCCCGGATGAGTAGAGAGCATTTATCATTACAAATACAATTTATATTACTAGTATTTTTATTATGTCACAGAACAATCTGAAGAATAGAAGCCATCATGGAAGCCAAACTCGATTTCCAACAACAACAACAACAAAAATTTCCTTTCAAAGCAGGAGGAATGTTGATCTGAAATTCTGAGACAAACCTTTCCTATTTTTCATCATACGGTAATCCATAATATCACATAATGGTTTGGTTTGGTTTTGTCGTTGTTGTTTTTAATAGTAACCTATCCAATGATTTACTGAAACTCACCAGGGAAATTCCATCAAAACATCATTTAGTTCATCCTTCTTCTGCAGTAAACAATTACTATTTGGTAATATATATTCTCTGTTTTGCAGCCTCATTTAAAAAACCCTCAAGTAATAATCATTTTTGTTTCCACATTGCATTGAAAACTCACATCTAATTTGCTTCCACTATCATCTCCATTCCCTCTTTCCAATTTTTTTTCCTATCCATTGATTCACTTTTTATGGGTTCCTCCTACATTTTTCCCCCTCAGATAGATGGGATTTCAATTTCTAAATTGTATCTCATTTTATAATTTTGTTCCCATACTTCTGTAACCCAATGTCCCTTTGTGGTATTTATCATTTCTCAGAGGCATCAGAAAATTCTTCCAAAAAGATCTTGCCTCAGGGGACCAGGTCAATAATAAAAATGTTCCATAAGATCAGACCCAAAACCCAAACCTACCACACGCCATTAAATGTTTCTCACAACTCAATGCTTTATCATTTATCACTATTCTATCTTTGGTTCACAGCATTTTAGCCAGCATTTGATGCATTTAATGGTTTCTAAGCTCTAATTTCAAATCCATTTTCAAGTATGTTCTTATATAAAAGCCACTGAGTATCTTAGTGATCTGTTTTCAATGCCCATCAATTTTTGTTTGCTAAAATACACAATAAAATCTAAAAAGCTGAGAATGAAAAAAGAGACAGTCATGTTTAAGTCAGTGAAATGCATAAGTTATAAGAATTGGGCATGGGAGGGAGAGGATGGTGCAGGAAAAGGCAGAGACTAATGTTTTTTTCTCCAGCTCCTCTCCCCACCTCACCTTGACAAATGGATCTGATTCTACTACTTGAATAAACAGGGAGTTACCAATTATAATTCTTCTAGGGAAATTGGGACCCAAAAGAGTTCTTAGCTTATTCCCTACCCACTATATCCTCTATAGCCACAAGTGAATCTTAAGGGTATCCAGACCTTTCTATCTGCTCAGTTAACTGCATTCTTAAATCAAGTCTTATCCACCAAATTGTAGCTGACTCCCACAGCCAAGAGATGCTTCTAGAATGTGAACTCTTTCAGGCCAGGAACTATTTCCCATTCTACTAATATTCCCAGCATTTAGCACAGTGTTTGAAACACAGTTATTATTTAATAAGTTTTATTTATTTATTTATTCACTCTTCTTTTTAATGCAATAACTATGCAGTAGCCTCCTTAAACACTAGAACTTTATAGTTTAAATACAGGAAAACACTATATTATTTTATAAGCTCCACGAGGACAAGAAGCATATCTCATTTTTCTTTTATTCTCTCTAGGTGCTTTGCAAATACAAGCTGTTCTATTGTTGGATAAATGAATGTACGCATTTAACTCAAAAATAAATGAGTGGGCATTTTAATGAAATGAATAAAATAGTAGAATTTGCAATGAGTATTAGAAAATAATTGATAATTTTATGTTGTCATCTTTTTTAATTCTTTGATCTACAATATCCATTCATACCTGAATTATCACAAATTTCTACTTGACAGGATAAAAATTAATAATATTTAAAACTGTAGAACAAAATTGTCATCATCATTCATTACTATTCATAAGTTTGGGACACCTAACACTGTTGGTTCCAAAAATCACAACTTAATCCCAATAATATTACTGAATAGAGTTCTATTGCAAGAATTTGAATGCAATAAATGTAAAACTGTTACAGTGGAGTTTAGTGTCTTTAATAAAAAGGATTAATTACATTGCATTAAAAACTTTGCAAAACGATACTTAATAGAACAAGGGCTCTAAACCAGGATCCATGCTCAGTAGCCAGATTTCAGAGGAAACATGAACTTAAATGGGAAAAAATTGCTATATTTTCACTAACCTCCAACTGAAATTTATTATTTCATTCAATTATGAATATAGGCAACAAACCCCTGCAGCATTAGTAAAACTTATAACTTTGTTATTATGAAAAATCACAAATATTTTATATCACGTTATAATTATTATATTATAGTTATTGAAGATTTTGAAATATTGTTTCCATTCAATAACTTTTAAATCTTCATTCTTTTCAAAAACATATGACCTTCTTTGTTTTGTTTTGTTTTTTTGGAAAAGGACTCTTTATTGATTCTCTTAGCTATCTAACAGTTCCTTATAAGTCTTATTTGCTAGATTGAGAAATATTTATAGAAGCTCTTTGGGTGATATCAAAGAACTGGAAAATAAGAATTATATATCAATTAGAATATGACTGAACACATTTTAGTAATATGAATATAACAGATTATTATAAAGTAATAAATGATGAAAGGAATAATTTCAGAAAAACCTATCAAACCAAAAGAACAAATTTTACAATATGAATAACACTGTAAAGACAAATAACTTTGAAAGACTTAAGAACTCTGATTGATACAATAAACTACCACAGTTCCAGAGAACCAAAAATTTTATCTACCACTTAAAGAGAAGGACTCAAGATGAAGACAAGGCCAATTTGGGTATTTGATTTTCTTGAGTGTGTATATATATATTTGTTATATAGGTTTTTTTTCTTTATCATTGAGAAAGGGGGGGCATTTGTGAGAAACAAAAATAAATATTTAGAAATTTAAAAATAAAATTTAATGAAAATAATGTATTCGCCCAAAAACTAGATGAACTGATAAGTTGCTGGAGATGTCTATATCAGTGAAAGAGTTTTCATATCAAGAACTAAGTATACTGATAAAATCACAGGTCTGAATCTGCATATAAATAATACTAATAAAATCCTCCCTCTGGGCTACTTTCCCAACTTATACTTATGAATTCAGTCCCCAAAAGTTAACTTCTCTCAGATGCTAGGGACAGCCGGAGCTCTTTGAGGGCAGCAAGGACTATCTTCTGGTTTTCTTTATATCCCCAGTGCTTAGCATAGTGCTTAGATATTTCAGGGGTTCTCAAACTACTGCAGGCAGGACAGATAAGGCCCGCTGAGGCCATTTATTTGGCCTGCCTAGTTATGGCAAATGGGCTGAGGGGCGGAGACACAGTGTGAGCTTTTGTTTTTACTCTAGTCTGGCCCTCCAACAGTCTGAGGGACAGTGAACTGCCCCCTATTTAAAAACTTTAAGGACCACTAGTCCTTAATAAATGTTTATTGACTGACTGTAGTTCATGAGCTCCAACTAATACATTTAATTAACTTTTAGAAAACATCATTTACTATCATGATAATAGTAAAAATAGTCTCTTCCAAACCTGAAGCACACTGTCCTACAATTATACTTAGTACCTGAGAGAGAATCGATTCAAACGTATAGTATAATGATAATGAGATGCATTATAGTACATACATATGTCAAAAAAATTTTGATATTGCAGGACTTGGAAGTCCTTTTTCTTTTTTGTAAAGTCTTCACACAGTGCCTCTAGGGTGCACCTCTCTGCCTGATAGGTTCTTGGTAGTTTCCTAAGACATGATCCTTTCTTGAGATATTCCTCATCACCATAAGGAGTCATGTTCCCAGAAACTAGCACCTCCAGTGGCCATTTCTCTGAATCAATGTCTATACTCAGTGTGTTGCAACTCCAAACCATATACATTTATCCACTATTGATCTAATAACATGGCCAATAGAAATGGGGAGGGAGAGAAAATCTCCTCCTGAACTGGTATTACCAAAATTCATCCAACTACTTAAGGTCTAGCTTTTTTTGCTTAGTTCATGAATATTCCCTTTTCAACTCAAAGAAGTTCATACTTCATAAAGGAAACATAGAACATAAATATTAAAATCTCTTAATTCGATTTTGTCAAATGTGATCACATCAGCTGAAATCATATCCTCTTCCCCTTGTCAGTCAAAAAGCAAATATTTATTAAGCACTTGCTATGTATCAAGCACTATGCTAGGTGATTAAAAATATAAACACATGTAAAAAGAAAGTCAATCCCTGTTTCCAAAGAATTTACATTCTCATGGGGAAAGGTAATACATAAAAGGAAGTTAGTGGAAAGGATTAATGAGGAAGTCTAAAATGCAATCCAGAAATAGATGAGACATGGATCGTCAAAAAAATGGAAATTCTTGGGAGGAATGGAAAAGGCAGGCGCGACCTCATCTTAGGGAGAGTCTATAGGAACAGAGAGTATTTTCAATGTACCAACAAAAGTCATTCATCCAAAAGCCTCTTTCTTTTATCACATTGCATTCAGTTCACTGTAGTATTCGTAAAAGATTGAGAGGGTATCAACCTGATAAAAAGGAATCATCTTTTAAGGAATACATAGTAGTAAAAAACATTTTTGGTAATATTGTGTAATACAAGGAATACAGGTATTCAAATTTTGGCTCCATCATTTAGTACAGGACATTAAATAATCCACTAGGAACTCTCTAAGTTTCAGGTTGATGATCAGTAAAGTGGAGAATACCATCCTGTTGGAATACATGGGAGAGCTGCTGAAATACATGAGAGCACCTGACAGTGGCTGCTTGGAGATCCAATATAGAATGGATCTCCTCTTGTGAGAGGATGATATAAGGAGCCTGAGAGTCAGTTGCTGTTCTCTGACCTCTCTGACTGAAAGGCCATTGTGTTGTCTGACCTTTCTCCTCTTCCCTCTGCCTCCAATTTATCTCATTCCCAGTCCCAGGTGTTGTACCTGTGTCAGCAAAGCCTGCCCTGCAACTCCTTCAGATGCTTATGATCCACAGCTGTGGAGGCTCTCGGAGAAATGACCTGTCCCTTAACACTATCCACCCCACTTGCCTCACAAAACTTCACACAATTTCCATCCTGTGAGTTGAAATAGACCTTAGAGCTATTCTAGGTGAATATCTATGTGACACATGACTCCCCTCTTATGTGCAGTGAACCAAATAAGGTATATTTAAAAGTACTTTAATGATTATAAAATATAATAAGTGCTAATCTGAAGGATCATTTGATTAGAAACAATGCAACCCTTACTATCCTATGCATAAAGACAAAAGTCTCAGAGGAACATTAATGAGGTTTCAGTTATTTTATAGCTCTCACCTTTCATGGAATGTCCATTCACAATGGAATCCTGAGCAAAAAAAAGTCATTTCCATTCCAACTACAGAACTGTGCAATGGATAAAATGCTAGGTTTAGAGGCAGAAAAAATTACATTTAAATCCTACTTCCAACATTTACCAGCCTCAGCTATGGGAAAGGAAACTAAACCTTCTGCACCTTGATTTACTCATTTGCACAAAGGGAATAACATCTACAATACCTATCTCAAAGATCTTTATAAAGTTCAAATGAGATAATCTTTGCAAAACACATTAAAAACTTTAAGATGCTACATAAATATGACTTATTATTTACATTTTTTCTATACAGTGCTTAGATCAGGTGTTCACTTCATATCTTAGCAGAAAGCATAAAGGACATTGAGTTGGGGCAGGTTTGCCTTGATAAAAAAAAAAAAAAAAAATCACCTTGTTTCTTTTATTGCCTCAGGAAGGTTGTCCAGACTGCCTATATCTGGGGCTTCTACAACATATCAACTGTAGGTATTTAATTAGAATTGTCTTGGATCACATATTGCTGAGAAGAATAAAATCTATTATAGCTGATCATCACAAAATCCTGCTGTTACTATGCATGATGTTCTAATTCTGCCCATTTCACTCAGCATCAGTTCATGTAAGTTTTTCTGAAATCAGTCTGCTCATCATTTCTTATAAAATAATAATATTATGTTGTATTCATATACCATAACTTATTCAGTCATTCCCCAACTGATGGGCAGCCACAGTTTCCAGTTTCTTGCCACTACAAAAAAAAGGGTGCCACAAACATTTTTATACATGTGGATCATTTTCCCTTTTTAAAGATCTCTTTGGATGCAGAGTCAGTACAAACACTGCTGGATGAAAGGGTATGCACAGTTTGATAGCTCTTTGGGCATAGTTCCAAATTGCTCTCCAGAATGGTTGGATTAGTTCACAACTCCACCAACAATGTATTAGTATCCCAGTTTTCTCACATCCCCTCCAACATTTATCATTATCTTCTCTTAATATCTTAGCCAATCTAACGTACAAGCTAGTACTTCAGAGTTAACTTACAACTCTGATCTATAATGATTTGGAGAATTTTTTTCATATAGCTAGAAACAGCTTTAATTTCTTTGTCTGAAAACTTCCTATTCACATTCTTTGACCATTTATCAATTGTCAAATGATTTGTATTCTTATAAATTTGAGTCACTTCCATATACTTTTTAGAAATTAGACTTCTATTACAAACACTGGTTATAAAAATTGTTTCCCAGATTCCTGCTTCCCTTCTAATTTTGACTGCTTTGGTTTGCTTTGTACAAAAACTTTTAATTTAATATAATCAAAATTATACTTTTTGTATTTCATAATGCAAAATTATCTAGTTCTTGTTTGGTAAAATAATAATAATAATAATAATAATTCTTCCCTTCTCCAAAGATCTGACAGTTAAATTATTTTTTGTTGTCCTAATTCGTTTATAGTATCACCCTCTAAATCTAAATTGTGAACCCATTTCAACCTTATCTTAGTATAGGGTGTTAGGCCGTGGTCAATGCCTACTTTCTGCCATACTATTCTCCAGTGTTCTCAGCAATTTTTGTCAAATAGTGAATTCTTATATCAGAAGCTAGAGTCTTTGGGTTTATTAAACAGTAGATTAATATAGTCATTGACTGTTGTGTTTTATATACCTAACCCTTTCAACTGTTCCACCACTCTTTTTCTTAGTTATCACCACATGGTTTTGATAATTATTACTTTCTAATTCAGTTTAGGTCTGGTACAGTTAGACCAGGTACCTTTACATTTTTTCATTAATTCCCTTGATATTCTTGACCTTTTGTTCTTCCAGATGAACTTTGATATTATATTTTATAGCTCTATGAAGTAATTTTGGCAAGTTTGTTTTGGCACTGAATAAGTAGGTTAATTTAGGTAGAAATGTCACTTTATTATATTAGCTTAGCCTATCCATGAGTAGTTGATATTTTTCCAATTGTTTAGATCTGACTTGATTTGTATGAAACTGTGTTCATAAATTCCCTGGGTTTGTCTTGGCAGGTAGATTCCCAAATATTTTATATAGTCAACAGTTATTTTAAATGGAATTTCTCTTTCTATCTTTTCCTGCTTGGTAACATATAGAAATGTCAATGATTTATGTGAATTTATTTTGTATTCTGCAATTTTTCTAAAGTTATTGTTTCAAATAGTTTGTTTCCTCATTACCTACTCTATTTCCTTCAATTTCTTTATTCTTTTCTTATTGCTAAAGCTAACATTTTGAGTACAATATTGAATAATAGTGGTGATAACAGGCACCCTCCTGCTTCTAACTTATCCCCATTATATATAATGCTTGCTGATGGTTTTAGATGGATGCTGATTATCATTAAAAAAAAAAAAAACTACATTCATCTCTATACTTTCTCGTGTTTTTGAAAGGAATGGGTGCTGAATTTGTCCAATGATTTCAAAAAAAAATTTTAAGATCAAAATATTTTTAAAGAAAAAATAAGTATAGATTTTGAAGGACATTGTGCTAGGTACTCAAAAATAAATGAAGCATGGCCTGTACCCTAAGTAGTACATAAATTGGCAATAAAATTGGTATTTTAAAATACATAGAAATAAACACCATGGAAAGGGAACCATGATAACTATATAAGAAAGATGCAAGGTACTTTGATGGTACAAAGGAGGAACGGATCACTTCTGGGTAGCAACATCAAGAGAGATTACATGGATAAATTAACATGAGCTATTATCTTAAAGCTATAGTATATTCCTAGAAAGTATGGAAAATAGTGTGATTAGAGGCCTAGAGATAGGAAAATATGGGATTGAATTAATAAATAGCAAATAGTTCATTCTGGTGAGAGTCCAAAATCAAAATCATACATTTAAAACTTAAAATGCCCTTGGATAACATGTGGTCCAACTCCTTCAATATATAGATGAGGAAGCTGAGTACTGGGGAGATGAACTGAGATGTCCAAGATCACATAAGCAGTAAAAGTAACATCTGTGATTCAAGTCCGGGTCTTCTGATTTGAAAACTAACACTCTTTCTATTATATAATACTACCTCTCTTAATGGATAGCAGAAAACTCTATTATACCTGCTCCTCTCTCTACTGTTACTTGAAAGGGAAATGGCTTATCATAAACTTATAAAGAGAACCCTTTGAAATGTGGACGAAGTTGACTTCCTCTCTTTTTAAATTATTCACTAAGGAGGACCTAACTTATACTCCCTCCTTCCTCTCATTACACAGAGCCTGAAATCAATCTATGGTTATTAATTTGGTGCAAGGTTCTGGTGCCTGCTTTTGCTTAGCTGTGTTAGATAACCTTTCTTTAAAGGACATGCATTACATTCGTGGAATAAGTCTCTTTCAAATCCATTACCCACAATTTTCTACTGCCCTCGAGATCAGGTGTCTTCATTAAAAAGCCCATCCCCTGGCTGCCCCCCACAATCAGTAAGTGAGAAGGTAGACATGATTCAGCATTTAGTATGTCCTTAAGTGTTCCTGAAATGTTTCCCAAAGCAAAAGCTGGTCCACTGACAGCTATACTTAGCCTTTATACAATCCCTATAGATAAGTACATTCCAACATCATTACAGAGCTATCAGCCAGAGCTAAGCACTCAAAACGTACTCTATGCATGAGGCAAGTGGCATTTCTGCTCCCAAATAATAAGTAAAATATGTTCCATCATCAATAAGGCAGACATTAGAATAAACAAATTGGCAATGTTACCTTAATTGTACAGAACACGGTAAATATTGAGCCATGCATTCTATAGCTCCTAACAGTCATATGTATTGTCAATTTAGCAAAGACATCTGCCTTTATGATTTCACTGCCTAACTACCATTTCTTAAATTCTAACTAGGAAAAAAATTGCCTGATCCACAATGCCTGTCTGAAGATGAATTGGTGATAAAGACCCCGTGTCTGAATCTGAGCACAGCAGGTTTCAAGGCACTCAGCCTTTGAGAAAAATGCCTGAATACATTTACTGTCTCCATGCGTGTGTTCCTCTACCCCCCACACAATACTACATTATATCCTGTATCATAAGCAGTCTAAAGTATAACAACTCTTATCTGATAAGATGCAAGCTTGTATGGCATTGTTAGACATGGGCTATGAAGGATGTGACAATCAACTGTCAAAATAAAGGGCCCTTGAGAAGAACATTTCAGTTTTTAAATGGCTTTCATAAACAGGCTTCTCACTTCCTAGAATAGCCTTGCAAATAGCCATTCATCTGAAAATAACCATTTATATTATGCCAGGCAAGTAGAAAAGAATGCCGATTTCATTAGTTCCATTGACTCTATGCCCAGCAGAAGGAGAGTACAGTTGTATGAAAATAAACTGTAGGAGCTGATAAAATGGTGACAAGTGAAAGGTTTATAGCATTGGTGCTTTAGAAATTCCATCATAAGTGAGTAGGGCCTCAAGTGGTAAACTATGATATAGTTTATAATTGGCTGCACTTGATTTATTATTTACTAAGTGACAACTTAATGACCTAAAAGGTTCCTATGTCCTTAGACAGCATCATGCTCTAAGTAGGTATACACAGCTCTATTTAATTTCTCCAGTCTACAACAATGGAACAAGCATTTATTAGTGCCTACTATGTGCATGACTGTGCTAAGAACAATGACTAAAAAACCAAAATTAAAAAAAAAAAAAAAAAACACAACTATCTTTAGGAAACTTACTTTCTACTAGGGGACTACCACTTATAAATAAATATACAAATGATAATTTAAGGAGGGGACAGAGAATACTAAAAGCTAAATCCTCCTCACTGCAGGGCTCATTCTCAATCCACTGTGCCACCTAGCTGCCCAATAAGACATGTTAAATTCAAAAAATTCAGTGCAGAAATATAAGACAGATGAGAGATGAATATATAGCACTGCATGTGAAAAAGACCTACCTAGAGTTTAAACAGATTGCAAAGTCTATTACTCTGACATGGCAGAAAAACTAATGTAATCATGGGCTATGTTAATAGAAAAATAAGAATTAGAGGCAACTAGGTAGTATAGTGGAGAATGCTAAGCTTGAAGCTGGGAAGATCTTAATTCAAATCCAGCCTCAGATACTAGTTATGTGATTCTTCAGACCACATATTGATTTAGAAATCCACAAATTAACCTTCTCTATATCATATTACATTGCATATAATAACATGAGTATATTATGTATGTAATATCTGCATTTTTATTTATTTTGTTAAAAATTACCCAATTATGTTTTAATTGGGCAGATTTGCAGCCTATGGGCCTCTGGATTAGATGACTTCAGTGCTTACTTCAAGCTCTAACTTTATGCTTATCATGATTGTTTATAACCATTTATATTATTTATAAATCATTTATAAAAGACAGATTTTTAAATGCTACTGAAATCAGCTTAACCAATTATCTTTCCTTCTGGTGAAATATGACATAGATGACTTTATTGAACTACTCAAGACAAAACCAATGACAGAAATGAGATTTTATTTAATATCATCAAGGTATGGTTTGACATTCTTGAAGTTTTTGTTCCCTTCTTTTCCCTTTTTCCATTACCAATCAGTACCACTTATTATGGCACTGTGAATTGGTCTGCACCAATAAATGGAGCAATTGACAAATGCAACTGAGTTATTAAAATTCTTATCTTTCCTTTATTGTATTATGATGTCTAACTATTGGTTCTACAGATGACATTTAAACAAGACTGATGAAAATCTTCTTTTTTTAAGATCATATGGATTTTTTAAATGTTAAACTTCAAGTCAGTTTTTACACTCTCCTCTTTCATCCTCATCAAAAATTAATTCTTCTTTCTTTTTTTTTTTGTTTTTGTTTTTGCAAAGCTGAGATTGTTAATATTTCTCCCAGCAGCTTTAATTACAATTTTTGATTCATCCTGCCTGGCATTTTATATAGTATATTCTTAATGTAAGTTAAATAAATGAGGTAACAATATCAATATAAAATCTTTTGTACTCCTTTTCCATTTTTTGGCAGTTTTTAAAAAAGCTTTTTATTTTTAAAACATATGCACGGATAATGTTCAGTATTCACCCTTGAAAAACCTTGTGTTCCAAATTTTTTCCTTCCTTTCCCTTCATCCCCTTCTCTACATTGTAAAGGGCTGAAACTCTTAAAAGGTGTGCTTGAATCAGACAACTGAGCACTTAAAGCTAATTACCTCTTGGACAATGACTATTAACATATGTTTGGGAAAATGGCCTTTCTCACTATTCTGTGCTGGCTTGATGTTTTGGTATATACAGATAATCATAGGAAGGATTAGAGGATGGTTTGAGATGAGTCAGACTCACTTTGCAGCAGGAGGAGGAGAAGGGAGGTTGATGGAGATCTTGTGGCAGTTTTGTCCATCTCCTTCACTTCTCCCCCTAAAGACCAAGGACTTCTACTTATTCTGACTCTGGCTGATCCTGAGGTCTCCAGGGAGCTAGCCCAGAATTTACATTACATGGCAAGTAATTCTATATATGTTAAACATGTGCAATTCTTCAGTACAAATTTCCACAAATATCATGCTATACAAGAAAAATCAGATCAAAAAGGAAACAAAATGGAAAAGAGAACAAAATGCAAGCAAACAACAACAAAAAGAGTGAAAATACAATGTTGTGAATCACACTCAGTCCCCACAGTTCTCTCTCTAGTTGCAGATGGCTCTCTTCAAGGATTGATGAAAATCTTAAGAATCATAACCTATAAATCACATTTTTCAGGTTTTTGAGAAACTCCAGTAAAAGTGGATATGAGAAGTAGAGAGATTTATTTTAAAATCTAAACACTATTTCACTCCCATGATTATCTAAATACTGCATTTTAATATTGTCAATTTCATGTCATGATTATCTTTATTACTATTAAACATTCTACTCATATACTTATCAAATATAGAAATTAAATGAAAATGTAATCTCAACCTGGTATTAGCTACAGTTGTAGATTAATACAAAAAGAAAATTTGTAGAAAAGCATGATGAATATAAAGGAAAAGAAACAATCAAGTCCTTTTGTCCAAGAGCTTTTAGAGGTATTGACCTTTAATTATGGTTTATCCAAGAAATCCCTGCATTTGAAGTGTATGGGATTTTAACTAAATGTGACATTTCCATCATAGGTAGGAATTTAGTATTTTAATGCATGTTTAATAAATCTGGTTTGAGTCCTCCTACTATTTTGCCTTCTAGTTACTTCCTTTGGGTGGTATAATAGATATAATAACTAAAGCATGCATTAGGTATGCCTAAACAAAGTAGCATACATATAGCAAGTACCCAATGTGTGTTGTCAACAATAAGAGAAAAAGTTAAGTAGAATCAGGGAATTTTCCTTTGACAGTCCAGTCCTCAGAGAATACTTGCATTTGCCTTCCTGATGGATTATATAAGAGTACAAACAGATGTTACTTATCTGATTCTAATCTATTACACTGAACTTTGTAATCCTAGTTCTAAACATGTATCATTGAGATGCTGGTAACATGTGATGTTGGAAAAAATCTAATAGGCTCTGGAGCCAGAAGAACTACTTACTCAGAAGATGCTAAAATCAGAATTCAGTGAGCATACAAAAGGGACAACTTAATGACTTCTCACTGTGCTTTCCTTCCTATTAGTAAATGAGACAATATTTTCTGCGAGCTTCCAATGGAAAATTGTTTTATCTCCCAGCTGGACACAATGTGTCTATGAGAACATTCATTTGGTTTTAGTCTTTCCTTATGGTAGATAAAGAAGTATCTCAGGGTGGAATTTTCCAGGAAACAATTTTACAAGTTCACAAAACCTTAAGGATCCATCCAGTATTCCCTCTAATGACCAGAGCCAGTAAAAGTGGCCATCAGAGTGGGAATCACTGACAACAAAGGAAACACCTGCAGACAGCTGTAGAAAGAAAGCAATCTGAGGCTAGGGGAAGCTTCAGAGATTGTAAACCCTTAGGACAGAAAGAAGTGCTAGGCTTGCTGGGATTTAATTTTAGAAAAGCTCCAATCCTTGAAACCCAAAAGAGAATAACACCTAAAAGGAGCTTCATGAAGATGACACAAAGGTAGAAAAGGACTTCCAGTTTTAAGAATCAAGAGGTGCCCTTTATCCACATGTGATTTACCACCATTCTTTGAGCCCACTCTCTCAAGGAAACGTATGTATTTAAGGAGAGAGTATACCACTTCAATGGATAATATTTAAACAACCATCCTTGCTATACTTTTGCAGAAAACTTCTTAAAAACACTGAAAGACCTTCCTTTAAAGGAACCCATCACTTTCAAAAGAGCCCATATAATCTGAAACAGCTCTAAATTATTTGCAAAATTTGAGGGCTTTTTTCCCCCTTCACATAAAAAATTGCTTCTTTGCAATTTCTACTCATTGCTCTTTGTTCAGTCTTCTTAGTCAGAGCAGAATAAATCTTATAAATTAATAAATTTTATCCCTCTCTGAAGTGCTGCCCCTTAACATACTTTAAAATAACTATTTTGTCCCCCATAATGTAACTCAATTAATTTGGATTGACCAGAAGAGGTCTAAGAACAATAAAATGACCCTCTAGAGACTGAAGAGTTCCAGGACTAGAAACCTCAATAGCACAAGCCCCAAGAGAAAAGATAGACATTTTCTTCTGGAGATCTATCTTAATGGCCCCAGAAGGAGTTATTTTAAAAATTAAATATTATGCCTTTTTATACTTACCCCTATTTTATATAATGAAAAATATTTATGTATAAAAAAATAAGAATTAATTTACTTTTCAATATGAAGACCATGGAAGAATTCCATAAAGATCAAGAAAACTTTTTTAAACAACTGTATTAGAGTTCTTAGAATTATAGATTTAGAACTAGAAGAGATATCTGACATCAGTTAGTCTTATTTCCTAATATCACAGAGAAGGAATTTGGGGTTGGAAGAGTCTAACTGACTTGTCCAAGGTCACACAGATATTAAGTGGTGGCCCTAGTATTTAAACCAAGGTCCTTTGATTCCACATTCATCACTCTTTCCACTGAACCAAATAACTTCATAAATTAACTCTGAGTAAATGTCATTACTAACTACTTGGCTGATTAATTCCATTCTCTTCAAATCCATCATCTCTTGACATCATGAGAGCAGTGAAGACCAGGTGTTCAAAATATTTATCATTACTTCTTATAAATAGCAAGGTGTTTTATAGAGGTTTCATAAAACAATCAAAATTGGAAGGAACCTTAATGGCTACCCAGTCTAATACTGGAAAAATTGTAACAAGCAGCCATCTAGCATTTCCTTGAAAACCTTTGTGGAGGAAAACCCACTACTTTCAAAGGAACCCATGTACTTTCACAGAACAATAAACTGTTTACATGTTTTTCCCCCAACATCAAGCCCAAATTTGCCCCTTTGCAAATGTTATCCATTGTTCCTTATTTGTGCCTCTCTGTCTAAGTGGGCTAAGTCTAATAACTCTCTGAGTGTTAGCTCTTAAAATACTTAAAGGCAACTATAATGTTGCCCATAAATCTAATTTAAATTAATTCTTTTAGGTTTCTTGCCATAGATATTTGGTTAATTCAAGGTTTCTTGAAATAATTACATTATTTTTGACTCTCTTCAGCTGAAATTCAATTACGAAACAGACCAGGTTTTAATGATAAAATTCAACAAACTTTTATTATGCATCTATTCCAGCTGTTGACAGCATTTTGGATAAGAGTTCTGTCATTCAACCTATTAACTATACTTTGCAATTTTGTGTCACTTATAAATGTAATAAGCATACCCTTTCAGCTCTCATTCAGGTCAGTGAACTGTGTAATCATCTAGCCCACATTTCTCCATCTTGTTCATAAAGATAGCAAGCAAGGTTCATCAATGTCCCTTGAAGATCACCTCTTCCCCTTTTAAATTCTTACAAACTGTGCTGTTATAGAAAAACTTCCTGGATCCAAAGTCAAAATATGTAAATTTGAATGACATCTCTGCAACTTACTACCTGTACTTAGGAAACTCTTTTTTTTTTCTTTAAGTCTCAGGTTATTCATCTAGAAAATAAATTAGTCAGAATAAATGATATCTGATTGTCATCTCATCCATCCTAGGCAGCAATCTTATATATTATTTGATCTTTTGTTTTTCTCAATATAACAAAAGTCCTTCTTTTTATTCTACTCAGCTTTCCTTTCCAGTAAACTCATTCCGAGTCATCATTCTTCTGACAATATTTTCAATTAATGCCTAATGATTTTGTATTCCTCTTTTGTTATCTGCTCTTGCTTTTTCTTATGAACATATATTTTAAAAATACAAACTGACTCACCTTGCATTCTCATTGATCATAGGATTTTGAGTCCTTGAACCAGTAGTCAGTTAGACCAAATCATTTATAAAAGGATTACACTATAAAACATTCAACAAATCTAGTCCCTGCTTGAAAAACCCTAAGACTGGGGGATCCACCATATCTAAAAGGCATCCCATTCCACTTTTAAAGAGCTCATATCATTAAGAAGTATTCCTTGAAATCAAGCCTAATTTGATTCTCCATTGTTCCTTAGTCAGTTTCCTGGATCCAAGCAAAACAAGTTTCATCCCTTTTCTACATAATAGACCTTCAAATATTTGAATATAATTATCATATTCCAACCCATCTTCTCCCCTTCAGATAAAACATTTCCAGTTTCTCGAACTGCTATTCACATTATTTGGAATTAACACTTTGTACCATTCTGGTTTCCTTCTTTGGAAGTTCTCCAGTTAGTTCTTGTTCTTAAATTATGGCACTTAGAATTGATCATGATTTTCTAAATGAGGTCTGAGGACAGAACACAAAAAAGTAATGGCATGTAATTCAATATAGTACATAATTTCATTCCTGGGAGCTAAATTTCTAATGCAGCCCAAGATTGTATTCTTTTCTGGTAGCCATATGACCCTACTGGATCATATTGGGCTCACAGTCTACTAAAACAAAACTTTTTTTCAGACAAACTATTATCTAATGATGCTATCCCCATTTTATATTTCTGAGATGTACTTTTATCCTTAAGGATTTTTTATTTTCTATGACAAAGTGCTCTGACCTGTCAAAAATCTTTTGTAAACTGTCATCCAGTTTTTTTAGCTCTCTTCCTCAATTTAGTATTATTTTCAGATTGGATGGTAATGCCAATTATGACTTTATATATATATAATATTTAATGTTGTAGGTATACATTTATTTTTTATTAATAAATTTATTTTTTAATCAATTAAGTACACTTTTTTCCTACTCCCTTGTCTTTTCTCCCCACCCTAATCTTCTAGCATTAGAAAACAAAATAAACAAAACTCCTGTTACAACCATGTTTAGTTGAGTAAAACCAATTTGGCCATGACCAAAAATATAGTGGTTCAATATGTACTTCATCCCTTCCTAGCAAGAGCTGAGCAGCATAATTCCTTCATAAGTCATCTGCAATAATTGATCATTGTGTTAATCAATGTTCTTAAGTCATTAAAATTATTGTAAAATATCATAAATTATTCTCCTATCATATGCTCATTTCATTTTGCATCAGGCCATGTCTTCTCGGTATTTTTCTGAAGCCATACCCTCCAACATTTCTAGCCACATAAAGTATCTCACCACATTCAAATCTAATTACATGGTTAACCATTCTTCAAAGAGAAAAAAAGGTCCTTTTCTCTATTTTTTATCTATTTTGATTATATAACAAGTACTTATATTTCTGGGTAAAAGATGCACTGTTTAATAGCTAAGTATGGAACAATTTTTTGGCTGGACCCACTAACAGTTCTATCAACAGTACATTAATGTGACTGTTTTCCCATAGCCTGCTGAGGATTTTATCCTGTACCCTACAGCTTTGCTAAACTTTTTTCGGCTGGTTGTTTAGTTGATTCTCTAGAGTTTTTTAATTGAATTATCGAATCATCTACAAAAAGCAACTATTCCATTTCTTCTTGGTTTAAGCATTCCCACAATTATTTTTTTCTTGTCATTACCATAGCTAGCATTTCAGACACTATATTGAATAGGAGTGGTGACAATGAATATCCTCCTAATCTTTTGGGAAAGACCTCTATTTTATCTCCATAATAGATAATGCCAGCTCTTAGTCTATGTTAGTTATATTTGGATAAACACTTACATATCCTTACTTACAGATGCTTTTAAAAGCATTTTTGTCTCTTTTGCATCTCTTAACTCTTTCAAGGTATCTTGGGGTTTACTAGCTAGATTTCTTTCTTAAGGATCAACACTTAAATCAAAACCAATCTGATTCTAATTGGCCACCAATAGGTCCTAGACCAAGCTCCATTTGGTCATTGTTTGGGTCTTGAATGTAAATAGCAATCATTTCTGCTTTGGCCAGAAACCCTGAGGTCTTCTCCTCCTAGATTCATTCATTCATTTACTTATTTATTTAGACTTTTTTAGACTAGGTGAAAGAGGAGATTCTTGGCCTCAATTACTACCTAGCCTTAATCACTGAATGGATACAGCCTCAATCAAAGTGAGACTGGTTAGACTTCTGGGAGTAGAGCCAAGATGGTGGAGTGAAGCCAGGAAGGTGCTCAAGCTCTCCCAGTTTTCTTTGCAAACCACATAGAAATCAAGCCTCTGAACAGAGTCTGATGGAATGAAACCCCTCTTTAGCTCAAAATAGATTGTAAAAACTTCAAGACAGGTCAGGCTCACTGTGGTGAAAAGGGTATTCAGCCCAGCTCAGATAGAG
This sequence comes from Sminthopsis crassicaudata, assembly GCF_048593235.1. NCBI lineage: Eukaryota > Metazoa > Chordata > Mammalia > Dasyuromorphia > Dasyuridae > Sminthopsis > Sminthopsis crassicaudata. The sequence continues at coordinate 85,801,201 of NC_133620.1, read as the reverse complement.
TCTGGGAAAGCCTGTGAGAGGGTCTTCATCACAACAAATCAGCAGCTAAGACCCTCAGTTTTGGCTCATTAAGGAGAAAATCAATGGGGAAGCTTCCAGTCCTAGTTCAGAAGGAATAATCTTAGGAACCAGGCTACTCCTGGAAAGAGCAGGCAAAACTATCCTCTGCAAACACAAGAGACCTTGTGCTCAAAGCCAAGGCTCAGAGATGCATAGGAACCTTGGGACAGCACCTCCTTTATTCCAGGAGCAAAGATCAAGCATAAGAGTTAAAAAAGAGGAAATGCAAAAAGAAAAGGAAATAAAATAAGCAAGAAACAGAAAGACCCTTAACCAGAGAAAGCTACTAAGGTGACAAGGCAGACCAAAACACAAACTCAGATGAGGGCAGAATATCCACATAAAAAATCTCAAAGATTGATATGAACTGGTCTTATGCCCAAAGCGTCTTCTTGGGAGTATTCATAAAAGACTTTAAAAGCAAATAAAAGAGGTAGAAGAAAAAATGAGAAAACAAATGAAAGGTATGCAAGAGAAAGTCAACAGCTTGAAAAAGGAAGGTAATTCTTTTTAAAATATAATTGGCCAAATGCAAAAAAAAAAAAAATTCCACTGAAGAAAATAATACCTTCAAAAGTAGAATTAATTAAATGGAAAAAGAGATACAAAAGTTAACTGAAGAAAATCACGCATTAAAAACTAAACCAAGGCAAATGGAAGCTAATGACTCTATAAGACATCAAGAATCAAACAAATGAAAAAGAACTAAAAAAAGGAAGAAAATGTAAAATATATCATTGGAAAAACAGAAGACATGGAAAATAAATCCAGAAGAGATGATTTTAAAAGTATTGGACTATCTGAAAGCCATGACCAAAGAAGTCCTGGATAACATTCTCCAAGAGATCATCAAGGAAAACTGCCCCAATATTCTAGAAACACAGAAGGAAATACTCATTGAAAGAATCCATCCATCACCTTTGGAAAGAGATCCCACAAGGAAAAGCTCTAGGAACATTGTTGCAAAACTCCAGAACTACAATCTCAAGGAAAAAAATACTGCAAGCTGCCAGACAAAAGCAGTTCAAGGAGCAATAATCAGGATTACTCAGGATCTAGCAGCTTTTACAATAAAGGATCAGAGTTCCTGGAATACCAGATTCCAGAAGGCAAAGGACCTGGGGTTACAACTGAGAATTAACAAGCATCATCTTTCAAGGGAGAAGATGGTTCTTCAATGAAGTAAGATACTTTCAATCATTTCTAATGAAAAAAACAAAACTTAACAGAAAATTTAATTTACAATCACAGGACTCAAGAGAAGCATAGAAAGGTAAACAGAGTGAAAATAAATATTTAAAGATTATACTGTGTACATCCTTAGATGAGAAAACAATATCTATAACTCTTGAGAACTGTATTTATCACTGGGGCTGACTGTGGTTGTGAATGGATTCTGATGTAATGACATCAAAGAAAAAGATATTAAGGGGTAGGAAAAGGTCTGTCCTGAGAAAAGAGGAAAGGGGAGATATAATGGGACAAATCAGATCATTAGATCACATAAAGAGGCACCAAAGACCTATTAATAATCAAGAGAAAGAAGGGAGGGACATGAACATGATCTGAAGCTTAATCTCATCAGTTTTGGCTCAAAGAGGGAATAATTTAATCCATTTAGTTGGATATAGAAATGTTTCTTATCCTATAAGAAAGTAGGAGAAGAAAGGGGAAAGAAAAGGGAGGAATTGGATAGAAGGGAGGGCAGAAACACTAGGAGAAAGGGATAAGAGAAGATAAGAGGGGTGGTAGAAGATAGGGAAGGTAGTAGGTGGGATGGCTTTTAAAAAACACTATTAAGGAGGAACAAGGTAGAAATAGAACAAAAGTATATACAGGGAAGAAAATAGAATGGAGAAAAATACAGAGCTGGTAGTCATTAATGGGAATATAAATGGGATGAACTCTCCCATAAAGTGGAAGCAAATTGCAGAGTGAATTCAAAAAACATAATCCTATAATATGTTGTTTACAAAACTGAAACCTGTTGAAGATCTTAGCTTAAAAAGGCCAAGGTCTCCCACTGTATTCAGGGCTATCTCCAGGCATCTTGATCCATATTTGACCACTAGACCCAGATGGTTCTTAAGGGAAAAATGAGGCAGGTAACCTTGCAAAGCCCTCCCTCACTTAAATTCAATTCCCTTGACCTGTATATGTCAGAATGTTTATGGCAGCCCTTTTTGTAGTGGCTAGAAACTGGAAAATGAATGGATGCCCATCAATTGGAGAATGGTTGGGTAAATTATGGTATATGAATGTTATGGAATATTATTGTTCTGTAAGATATGACCAACAGGAGGAATACAGAGAGGCTTGGAGAGACTTAAATCAACTGATGCTGAGTGAAATGAGCAGAACTAGGAGATCATTATACACTTCAACAATGATACTGTATGAGGATGTATGCTGATGGAAGTGGATATCTTCAACATAGAGAAGAGCTAATCCAATTCCAATTGATCAATGATGGACAGAATCAGCTACACCCAGAAAAGGAACACTGGGAAATGAGTGTAAACTGTGAGCATTTTTTTTTGTTTGTTTTTCTTCCCAGATTACTTTTACTTTCCGAATACAATTCTTCCTTTGCAACAACAACAAAATTCAGTTCTGCACATATATATTGTACCTAGGATATTCTATAAGATATTTAATATGTATGGGAATGCCTGCCATCTAGGGGAAGGGGTAGAAGGAAGGAGGGGAAAAATTCAGAACAGAAGGGAGTAGAAGGGATAATGTTGTAAAAAAAAAAATAATAATAATAATTACCTACGCATATGTACTGTCAAAAAAATGTTATAATTATAAAATTAATAACAAATATAAAGCTTAAAAAAATTCAATTCCCTTGCATTTCATGGCATCACCTCTCTGATGTCATGATCCTCTTCAAGAATGAAAAACAAATAACTTATGTTGAGAAAAAAATGATTTATTCTCATGTTTCTAGCATTTTTTGACAGGAAATAGTTGTATATCTTGGCATGATCTTTTTCTACATATTACAATTATAAGATTTGTTATTTTTTATATTAATATACTCAATTATGTTTAATTTTCTCCTGTTTTAAATGGATTTTGCCTTAAGGAAATAAAGCTAATATGATATTAATATATTATCTTTCTGATATGTTGCTGTAGTATTTTTGTTAATATTTTGTTTAAAATGTTTATACCAATTTTTATTAGGAATATTGTTCTATAGTTTTCTTTGTTTTGGTTCCTAGTTTGTATCAATACCATATAAAATTTAATTAATTGTTCTTTAAAGGATTGATATAATTCACTTTAAACCCTTCTAATCCTAGATTCTTTTTTTCCTTTGGAAGTTCATGTATGTCTTAGTGAATTTCTTTCTTTTTTTTTTTTTTTTTTTCATATATTGGGTTTCCAAGTCCTCTATTTATTATTCTCTTAATTTATGCACTTTATGTTTTATAAATATTCATCCATTTCATTTAGATTTTCAGTTTCATTGGAATATAATTGAATAAAATTTTAAATAATTTCCATATATTCAGGTCTATAGATTCACTATATTTAATATTTTATTTCTATTTTTCTTTATTGTTGTTGTGAGAAATAGATGAGTATTTGTTTGATTTCCACAGTTGTGAAGGATGAATTGGAGAAATGGTACTTGAATTGGAGAACTGCAACCCACAGGGAAATTGTAGAGTGATAGGGTTGGAGGTTACCTTCCCCAAAATAATGTAAGAATGTAAGCTCCTTAGAGCAGGGACTGGGATTTGTAATCAAGGATGGTGGCCCACAATTTGAAAAGAGTCTTTGGCTCTTTGCCCCAGCTTTCCATTGTTATCTTCCCTTGAAAAAATGGAATCTTCTTGGGAGCAGGGATTAGATAGAGTGGGAAACAGCCTGCCTTACGAAGCATTTGATAGCCTCAGGCATTCTTACCTCCCATTTTTAGAAACTGCATTTAAGAAAACCCAGCCATTGGGGAAAGGAGGCAGAGGGTGGAAGGGGAACTCTCTTTAGGGGATAAAAAGGGACTGCCCCTTGTGTGTGTGTGTGTCTGTGTGTGTGTGTGTGTGTGTGTGTGTGTGTGTGTGTGTGTGTGTGTGTGTGTGTGTGTGTGTTTCTCTATCAAACCACACTTTGTATGTCAGGGAGTTTGCACCCTTTCTTTAGAGAAATAAATAAGTTCTTTTTGCCTTTCTTAAGACAATCTTTGATTATTAATTTAAAGAGGGGACTGTGACCTTTACCACACATTGTGAATATATATTTTTCACTTTTTTGATAATTTAGTTTTTTCTTTCCTTTTTGGTCAATTTGACCAAATTTGGTTTATCTAATTTTTTTTTCAAAATCCTAACTCTTGGTTTTACTTTTTTAACTCTGTGATTTTTCTTTCAATTTTGCTCATTCTTTTTTAATTTTCTGTATTTTTGTTCTGGGGCTTAACTGGCAGTAGGGTGTAATGTTCTCTCTAAAATGTAATGTTCTCTATTGAGGTTTTTTTTGGGTCTCTGGGAGCAGCCTTCGTTTCAGTTCAGTTATCACCACAAGTGCAGCCAGGTGTTAAAGTCCAAATCCTTTATTGTCTCCTTCAAAGTTCTATCTCCTTCACTTGGGGCTCAGCTAGTTTTCTGGGGGCCTTCCAGAGTCTTGGTTTCAGTGAAGTGAAGGAAGAGAGCCTGCCACCAAGGTGTGTGAGATGGGATGAATCTGAGTCCAAGGGCTTGAGCTTGTGCCTTCAGTCTCCAGTCTTCTGTCCACTTGTCTCTGAATCTCTGAATTTGCCTGGCTGAGACTTCTAGCTTATATGCTATACACTGAGTACAAATCAATCATTACATCACTAGGAAACCATTATTTGTTGTAGGATTAAATCAATGCTAAACTAGATTTAACTATTGTCTCCTCAATTGTTTCAAGTTCTGGCCCATAACATCTCCTTGTAGCATTCAATCAATAATACTGAACCATGCTAAATCAGATAACTATGCTCTCTATCAATTCCACTGACTTAGTACCTTGTAAGAATCCTTTGTTTCAAGTTCAGAGTTCTGGCCCATAACAGTAGGGCAAGGTTACAAGTTTTCTAGTTTTTTTAGTTGTTGTCCAAGTTATTGATATATTGATATTCTTAATAATGAAAATGTTTAGAAATATAAATTTGCAATAAAAATCTTGTTGACTGCAACTCCAGAATTTTTGTATGTTCCATCATTGTTATTATCTTTAATGAATTTACCTATATTTTCAAGGTTTTAGGCTTTGACCTACTTGTTTTTTAGGATTAATTTACTTAGTCTCCAACTAATTTTTATTCAGCAATCCTTTGTTGATTTTGATTTTTACTGTATTATGATCTGTAAAAGATATTTGATTTTGTTACTTTTCTATACTTTTCTGTATTATATCCTACTACATGTCAATTTTTCTAAAGTTGCCATAAACATCTGAGCAACATGTATAAACTACTCTATTTCCATTTAAAAAGAACTCCACAGCTTTGAATGAAGTGAACAGTGAAAACTATCTCACAAAACCAAGACAGTGCTATAATAATCAAATGAAGGTTGGCTGTGCCTCAGGGCTAGGTTTCTTTCTCCAGAAATCATATGGTTTACAAGGAGTGGGTCCTTTGCTTTGTTAGACTAAATTCAGGCCACCTTGGCATTACAACCCTCACATAAAGTAATTCAGTAATCCTAATGATGTGATTGGGTTAGAAGTTTTTCCTTATTTATGACTTAGAATGTGAGATCATTTGTTCTGACTAATCAGGGCAAAGTCCAGCTTATAAGGGATGTGACCCCAGACCCCAATATTATTCTTGTTTGTTAATTGGATCTTGGCTCTCCTTGCCTAACTGCTTGTGGGAAGGGAGGCACCCTTTCTTGAGAGATTGTAATAAAATTACTTTCTGCTTTTACCTTGAGAAATTTCCTTAATTTAGTTTTCTCTGACCATTTTTGAGATCAGACTCTCAGTTTCCCTTTCTGTGAAGTATGGGCCTAAAGCAGAAGCATCCAAATACAAAAAGAAGCACAAGTCTCAAAAAAAGAAGAAGAAAGGAAGAAAAGAAGAAAGAAGAAAGAAGAGGAAGAAAGAAGAGGAAGAAAGAAGAGGAAGAAGGAAGAAGGAAGGAAGAAGGAAGGAAGAAGGAAGGAAGAAGGAAGGAAGAAGGAAGGAAGGAAGGAAAGAAGGAAGGAAGGAAGGAAGGAAGGAAGGAAGGAAGGAAGGAAGGAAGGAAGGAAGGAAGGAAGGAAGGAAGGAAGGAAGGAAGGAAGGAAGGAAGGAAGGAAGGAAGGAAGGAAGGAAGGAAGGAAGGAAGGAAGGAAGGAAGGAAGGAAGGAAGGAAGGAAGGAAGGAAGGAAGGAAGGAAGGAAGGAAGGAAGGAAGGAAGGAAGGAAGGAAGGAAGGAAGGAAGGAAGGAGGAGGAGGAGGAGGAGGAGGAGGAGGAAAAGCAGCAGCCAAGGGCAAGTGGCCAGTCAGGTAATTTATGCATGCATAATCCAGAGGTAAAAGGGAAGAAGCAGTCCAGATCAGAACTGCTCTCCCCAGGGCACTGCCTGTGTCCTTGGGCTGTCCTTAGTAGGCTGAAAGGGACCCTGGGATCATCAAGGCTTGGTGATCCAGCATCAAGGGATGACACTTAGTAAGCCAGAAGAAAGTCCTGATAAATGGCACAGAGCCTGCAGGGGTACTCTGGATGACCAGAGGATTGGAGGTGATCCAGGCTTAAGGATCCTGGTGGAGAGGTCAATTCTGTGTATTACAGGATCTTAGTCCAATGAGATTAAATGCTCTCCTCAGAGAAGGGAGAGAACAGTCCAAATCAAATTTTCAGAGAAACTTAATGAGATATTTCTGTTGTATGTGGGGAAGGGATGGTATTCTTCCATGTAATTTTTGTCTGTATTTGTGTCTTAATGCAGAATGTCTGTGTCATGTCTGTTGTGTGCGCTAGATTTTGTTAAAAAGACAAAAAGACCTGTCTTTTTCTTGTAAACTTCAGCTCTTGCCAAGCTGGGGCTGCAGAAAAAGTTAGCTAATTTTTGATGTAATGGTTGGGGAGTTTTGCAATTGATCATTTCAAGATTCCAAAGTGCTTAGCATAAAACAAATGCTATATTATTGTTAATTTCTTTACTGGATTTAATTGCTTCATATTTGGTAACTTTATATGGGTTTTTAGATATGACCAGCATACAATACCCAATGTTGAGATACATGAATTTTGTGTGTCTGTGTAAAATAATTTGGAAAAAAATTAAACTAAACTACATCTCCTGCAAGGTAGATAGTACATAAAGTGAGTCTCTTTCTTTTTTTTCCCTCTTTCCCCATTCCCTGACTGCAGCGGGGACACATGGGGTGAGAGGGAGAGAAAGAAACTATGCTCAATCGGTTCAGTGAAATTTATTGTTTGAGATATGATAGTAAAAGCAGTTTCATATAAATCCTTTTGCACTGATTTTGGGGAAAAAAAACTTTATGATCTCTTACAATTAGATGATCACTATTAAATGGTATGTGCTAGAATTGTGAGTTGTTTACTTTAAGCACAAGGTCTTGGAAATTTGTGTGCAAACACTGAAACATGGAAATTTAAAGCTGTATTTTATTTGATTTTAAGTTTAAAAATAGATTCTTAAAACAAAGTTCTGGTAGCTTACCTTGGGGGTCACATGTTTATATTCACTAATTAGATGAAGTATGTGGCTTTCTAAAATATATATTGGGTAATTTGTAAAAATTATGAGCTATGCTTTAAAATTTTGTCAGCTCTGCTGGATATATGTATAAGCTTTATGAAATTTGGTCCAAAGTAATTTAATTGTGAATCTTAAGGTTTAAAAAAAGAAGAAGAGATGATTTTAAAGGCAAGGGACGAGAAAGATTGATTTGCAAAAGCAATTGATAGTTTGAATGAAACATCTAGTTAGAATATCACGAAGAAAAATATTGATTTTTAAAATCTTTTAAATTAGTGTGTATGTTAAAATTGGAAACAACTGTAAATTACATGAAATTCCTATCCATTTTTGTGAAAGACTATGTTATGTTTATTTGGCTATTACTTAATGAAAATTGTGAAATTGCTAATTAAATTATTTGAGGTTATTGGTGTAATAATGAAACCTAAAAATCGTAAGGTATTATGTGGATTAGGTAGACATCAGATGATGATAGGCACCAAAATTGGGGTTCAGTCAAGGTAGACTTATTATGTACAGGAGTAAGCTCCTAGTAGAACTTGCCATTTCAGTGGAAAGGAGACACCCCATGAAGTTGGGGCATGTCCTTGGCTGGCAGGCTGGATCCTGGGGAGGACTTGGTACCCTAAAAAGGTTAGCTGTGAGAAGTGGAGTCAAAAAGCATGGTAGAGTTGAGAGAAACACCACATAAAGTGGAAGAAGGGGAAAGGGAAAGATCTTTCATCTTGGAAAGGTGAAGATTTAACTCATCCTTTACCCTCCCCATTTACCCATTTCCCTCCCCATGTGACTACTTCTTAGAAGTAACAACAAATTGTACTTACTGGAGCTGAAATTACTTTAACATTAATTGCTTTTATTATTTAAAGGAACGGCCTACATTTACATGGTGTTAATAACTGAATATTTGTTTATATTTTTCAAGTCTATGGCTGCTTTAAGGCAAGGTCATTTTTGATTCTGTATCAAAGATTCCATTGCTTAACAATGTAAGAAACTTTTAAGAGGTTTGTTGGAACTGCTCTCTGAACGTGATTATTTCTACCAAGATCTCCATCTGCCTTCAGCAAATTATTTAAATTTATTTAAGTACATAATGGTCTCATTGTTTAATGAATATGATCACAAATATGATCTGTAGCTTTCTTGAAGGACCTAGAGCAGAATTTTAACCTGATATCCCTGCACTAGTTTTGACTAGATTAGACACAAGAGTTTGTAAGATTTTTAAAATAGACTTGAAGCCCCTGATTGGTGTTGTACATGTTATTTGTATTTCCAAAAAGTTTATAAGGACCACATCAATTGGAAGAAGTTGAATTAACATATTTTAGAATGAAGAAATTATTAATGTTAATTCTGATAAGGTTCTTTTATATGAAATTAGGATATTCTCTGGTCCATATGAGTTTTAATTGATTGTACAGAATCATCTTAAAATTGTACCCATTATTTAAAGAGACTCTGAGGATAATAGTTTTTTTGCCTTTGTCCCTTTGAATATGTTTCTGCTATAGACAATAAGCAATTCAGAATTTTTCTGTGTATTGAACATTTTAAAAGCAAAATGATTTGTGTAATGTTGAACTTAAAACCATCTACTTAGATATGAAAGATAAGTTCTGAACTTTCTAAGATGAATCTCTTACTGTTATCAATGTAAGATCACAGTCAATACCTATTTAGGATATGTGACCTTTGAGAGCTAGATTCATCTGAAGTTTTGATTAATGAGATTTGCTATTGGAATGTCATAAACTATTCAGTAGAATGTGATCCTGAATTGTTATAGGTAGAAAGTAGTATCTGGGATAGAATTAGGAGGACAATCTTGGCCTCTGTTTAGGTGGGATCTTTCTTACTCAGTTTCCCAGTGGTGTTCTTTTGAAAAAGAACTCACCTGATTATTCCTGAGTCTGACTTAAAATAGAATTGTTACTACATGATTAATTGAAAGTTGGGACAAATACCTGAACTAAAACTGAGTTAAGGATGCTTTATCCTGTATCATGCTCTCAGGTCTGAGAGGACATGTTTTGATGCTATTATAATCATGTCCTGGCATTTTTTCTCTTATGGCAAGTTTTTATAATCAGAGCAAATGGTCAGTAAACGCTATGAGCACAATTGAAAAAGATGTGGTTATTATACCCTAAAGTAGATAAGTGAGTATTCAATGTAGTCATCTATCTGTTGCTAGGTGCATATGTTTGTCTATTTATTTTAACATTTCTGTTGTAGCTGACTTTTTGTGGTAGGTATCTTTATTTCTGAAAGGTTACCTACTCCAACCATGGGGAACATAACTGGTTGGGATGATTGGTGGCCCTGCTATCTGAGCCTAAGAAAAAAATTCCAATCAGTAAGAAAATGTATATGGAAGGCTCTCCTCATAGCACTTGGTGGAGTCCTCCTATTCCCATTCTGTATTATCCAAGATGATTAGAATGAAGGGCAAGGAAGAGAAGAAACTGTCTGGGTGATTTCATAGTTAACATTCCCATGAGAAAAGAATATTGCCTTGGATAAAGATAGAACAAAAGACTTCAGAAAATTTGCACATGTTCTAATTCAAACTTGGACTTTTTCTTTTAACTCCTCTTGGTGGTCTTGGTTTGAAGGAGTCTGTTGGAGACAGGCTTTATGATTTCTCCTGATAGCCCTCAAAGAGTTATGTCTCCCCTGTATGATGCAACTCATTATCAATGTGGTTCAGAAAATCTGTGCAAAGTCATTAAGATAGAAGGTACAGTCATGGGATTAGTGTGGTTGATGGTGCTCAAGAGACAAGAAATCAGAGCCTGGGAGATTAAGCCAGATCCCGAAAAGGAAAACATCAGGAGTTGAAGAAATGTATAAAGTTTGGTGTGAGAAGCTTTCAACTGAAGAAAGAGAGGGGGGAACTGAATGAAGTGAGCTGTGAAAGCTGTCTCACAAGATGGAGACTGTGTTATAAAAACTGAGTGAATGTGGGCTGTGCCCCAGGGCCAGGCTTCTTTCTCTAGAAATCATGGAGTTTGTAAGGAGTGGGACCATACAGCCCTTTTCTTTAGCTAGTAACTAACACTTAAATAATATTTATTACATGTCCAGAACTGTGCTAAGTGCTTTACAATATTTATCTCATTTGATCTTCACAATGATTCTGAGAAGAAGGTCTTAGGATCACTATTTTATAGATAAGACAACTGAAACAAATAGAGAGTAAGTGACTAACCCCAGGTAAACCCAGGTAAAATTTGTACAAATATTTGTACAAATAGTAAATGTTAAAGGTCAGATTAGAATCAGATTTTCCTGACTCCCCAAGCCCAGCACTGGATCTACTATATCTAATTGTGCATGTGTCCTTTTCCTCCTTTGATCAGCACCAAAGAGAATGAGATTCAAGTGTCACATCCTCCCTTCATAGCATTCTACTTGAACAAACCCAAATTATTGGAGGCAACTTTCTCCATCTTTATTCTCCATCCCCTTCCTTCAATATATTCCTTTTCCATATCCTTTTTATTCTTCTTTTAAGATAATCAAAATAGAATTTGCCACTCCAGGTTTTCTGTGTTCTTAGAATATTTCTGTGACTTTGATGATAATATTCTTCTGAAAGGACACAGTGGCCTATGCCTACTCTTCATTCTAGAAAGTCATTTCTAGGCTCAGAATCTCCATAGCATGCTTTGAATATATGATCTGGACCTGCATGACAAGTGATAGTGCTCCAATTGTCATCTATTCTTTTAGCCTATAGAAGATTGGTCCCCATTGTAGAGATCAACTCTTCTTGTTTTCATACATATTTCAGTTGCTAAACGAGAATGCACTATGTGATGTACCCCTATGTAGACCTCTTTGTGACCGTAGATTTCTGTTTATCTCTCTATGTTGACTTGGCTAAGAAAAATGACTTAATTTGATTTGCATCTTGGATTTTCCAATCAGGAAATTCTTTGGTGCATTTTCTAGATCTTTATGAGACAGTTTTGATGGTAAGCTAGGCTGCTATTCTGCTTTCTTAATTCTTGCTACTATTTATCCATATTAATGTTAAAGAAAATTTTAAAGTAGGGGCAGCTATATGGCATAATGAAGAGAGCACCAGCCCTGAAGTCAGGAGGACCTGAGTTCAAATCTGGTCTTAGACACTTAATACTTCTTAGCTGTGTGACCCTGGGCAAGTCACTTAACCCCAGCCTCAGGAAAAAAAGAATTTTTAAAGTACCCAAACAAGCCCAGACCTCTGAAATATCTCCATTGGAAACCTCCTAACACATTGGCATGGAGCTATACAACTCTAAGGCTAGACATAAAATCAGTTTTTGAAGAAAGCATAAAAAATTGGAAGAAAAAGACAAGAAAGAAGAAGAACATAGGAGAAAGCCAATGAAAATAAGTCAGTAAATGGAATCTCATGCAAAGAACAAGAAGGCAATGTCATTGTGGAGTTTACAGGGATGAATAATGTAAGACTGGAAAGGCAACAAATGGACTAAGTGATGAAGGGTCAAGAAGTTAGCTCTTGAGATTTTGGTAAAGAGAGCTGGATGACTCTTAGCCAGTATTGAGATCTTTTCCACAAATAACTCATCTCTATCTTTTCTACCCAAATGGTTTGATAACTGAATCACTTTTGTTTTCTCCTCATTGACCTTTGCCAAGCTCTCCTTATCTGATTCTTGGACTTTCTCACATATACATATTTTCTTGATATACAATGTTATTTCACTTTGCCTTTTATCCTGCTTGTTTGTTGTGTAGAAAAGGGAAAAAATGCCTATTCAGAGTATGTTTTAACCACTGACTCCATATGACCAACTCTGAGTGATATCTAGGTCAAAATTTCCTTCTTGTCCTACGTACTTGTCATTCTTCTTACTTATTGTCTGATTTGGGGGTATTTCTATGTAGAATTTTACTATTGATAATTCTCTTAGATTTTACTACCTGTGAAATTTTGAAGGTTCGACTATGATATCTACTGTTGTATATAAATATATACAGTTTTTTCCTCCATTCTTTAAAGAAAGGAACTTTTAGTTTAAAGTTTGATTTTCTAGGCATCTACCAAATTCATTCATTTTTTCAACCATAACTTGATTTATGTTGTTAAATATTTCACAATTATATGTTAAACAAATTTCTAACATTCTTTTTCTTTAATTTACAGTTTTAAATTCTCTCTTTTCCTCAGGTTCTTCCCTTCTTGAGGAAGCAATGTGAAATGATATACCTATGAAATCATACAAAACATATTTCTATATTAGCCATATTGCAAAAGAAAACAACAAGAAAAATTAAGAAAGTTTATAAAGTATGCTTCAGCCTGCAGTAAGAATTCATTAGTTCTCTCTCTGGAAGAAAATAGTATTTTTCATCATAGGTCCTTTGGAATTGTCTTGGATCATTGTCTTGATCAGAGTAGCTATATCATTCACAGTTTATCGCCCTTTTAATATTCTTATTGTGTACAACGTTCTGCTTCTGCTCATTTCATTTTGCATGAGTTCATATAAGTCTTCCCAAGTTTTTCTGAAAGTATCCTGTTCATCACTTCTTATAGCAGTTTTGAGTTCTTTCTCACCACAAAATAAGATACCATAAATAATTTTGTACAAATAGGTTCTTTTCCCTTTTCTTTAATCATTTTGGGATACAGACCCAGTAGTAGTATTTCTGGGTCGAAGGGTTGCAGTTGTATAGCCCTTTGGGTGTAGTCTCAAATTCTCCAGAATGGGTAGATCACAACTTCATCAACAGTATATTAGTGTCCCAATTTTTTCATATCCCCTCCAGCATTTATCATTTTCCTTTTCAGTCATATGCCAGTCTAATAGACATGAGGTAGGATCTTAGAGATGTTTTAATTTGCATTTCTCTAATCAAGAATGATTTAAAACATTTTGTCATGTGACTACTGATAACTTCAATTTCTTCTTCAGAAAACTGCCTATTCATAGACTGACCATTTATAAATTGGAGAATGGCTTATATTCTAGAAATTTGGCTCAGTTACCAACATATTTGAAAAATAAGATCTTTTCCTGAGAAAATTGCTGTACATTTTTCCTGTTTCCTATTTTCTTTCTAATTTTAGTTGGATTCATTTTGTTTGTGTAAAAACTTTTTAAGTTCATATAATCAAAATTATTCATTTTACTTGCCTTCTTTTCTCTTTCTCTCATTTGGTTATAAATTCTTTTTTATTGATAGATCTGACAGATAGATACACTTTTCTGTGCTCCATAATTTACATATATCATCACTTATGTCTAAATAATTGCCCCATTTTTACCTTATCTTGTGAGATATTCTCACAAATATATTCTTAAGTTTTGGTAAATATACTCCATCTCTGGCTAGAAATCTGTTGTTTCTACCTGACAACTAGATAGTGCAGTAACCATGTTGGACATAAATCCAGGAAGTAAATTTCAAGGGAATTAATGAAAAAAATACAAATTAAAATGGCCTAGCTATACCAGTCCTAAGACTGTATTATAAAATAACAATCATCAAGTTCATTTGTTATTGGCTAAGAAAAAGAGTAATCAATCACTGAAGTAAATTAGGTTCATAAGACACAAAAGTCAATGACTAGCATTTGATAAACTAAAAATCCAGCTTTGGGATAGGAACTCCCTACTTGACAAAATTTAATGGGAAAATGGGAAATTAGTATGGCAGAAACTAGACAATGACCCATATCTAGTCCCCCTATACCAAGATAATGTTGGAATGGGTTCATGATTTAGACATAAATAGTAATACGTAAGCACATTAGAAAAACAAACAATAGTCTATCTCTCAGATCTGTGGAGAAAAAAAGAAAATTTTAGCCAAAAAACTTGAATATAGTATGGACTGCAAAATGGATAATTTTGATTATATTAAGTTAAAAAGTTGTTGTACAAACAAAAATCAATGCAGACAAAATTAGAAGGGAAACAGTAAATTTGGGGAAAAAAAACTTTTACATCCAAGGGTTGTAATAAAGACTTCTTTTCTAAAATATATAGAGAATTAATTCAAATTTATAACAATATAAGCCATTCTCTAATTGATAACTGGTCAAAGGATTTGAACAGACAACTTTCAGATGAAGAAATTGAAACCATTTCTAGTCATATGAAAAGATGCTTAAATTACTACTGATTAGAGAAATGCAAATTAAGACAACTCTGAGGTATTACTACACATTTCTCAGATTGACTAAGATGACAGGAAAAGATAATGATGAATGTTAGAGGGGATGTGGGAAGCTGGGACACTTAATACATTGTTGGTGGAGTTGTATACTGATCTAGCCATTCTCAGGAGCAATATGGAACTGTCTAACAAACTGTACATACTCTTTGATTCAGTCTTTGATCCAACAGTGTCACTACTGGGCCTGTATCCCAAAGAGAACACAAAAAGGGAAAAGGGATTCACAAATGCAAAAAATGTTTGTGGCAGCCCTTTTTATAGTAGCAAGGAATTGGAAACTGAGTGGATGCCCATCAGGTGGGGAAGATTGAATAAATTACAGTATATGAATGTTATGGAATATTATTGTTCTGTAAGAAACAACCATGAGGATGATTTCTGAGAGTGAAACCAGAGAAACCTGAAGAGACATGAAAGAATGCTAAATGAAGTGAGTAGAACTAGGAGAATATTGTACATGGCAATAACAAGATTATGCAATGATCCATTCTGAAAGACATGGCTCTTTTTCAACAATGAGGTGGGTCACTCCATGTCCAAATACACTTGTGGTGGAGAGAGCCATGTGCACCCAGAGAGAGGACTATGGGGACTGAACATGCATCATAACATAGTATTTTCACTTTTTTGTTGTTGTTTGCTTACGTTTTGTTTTCTCTCTCAATTTTTTTTCTTTTTTGATCTGATGTTTCTTGTGCAGCATAATTGTGGGAAAATATGTACAAAAAATTGCACATGTTTAACATATATTGGATTATTTGCCATCTATTAGAGGGGGTAGGAAAAAGGAAGGGAAAAATTGGAACATAAGGCTTCACAAAGATGAATGTTGAAAATTATCTATGCATATGTTTTGAAAAAAAAAGCATTAATTAAAAAAAAGTTTAAAACCTATGTCAGACTTTATTAGCTCTGTGACCTATCACAATATTACTTAACTTTTCTCAACTTCAGCTTCCATATCTGTAACATGGGGGTGATAATAGTACTCTAAGTTTTGTGAGGATAAAATTAGATAATATGTAAAGTATGATGCAACCTTAAAATGTTATACAAATACTAATGATTGTTGTATTATAATTATTTTAAGCTGTGGTCCAGAAGTTCAAATCCAATTCTTAGCCATATTTTGATGTTCCAAATCAATTTTTCCTTTTCTAAATCCATTGCCTGCAGTGGACAATAACAATAAAGAGACAATCTATATTCCTATGGTCCTGAGTTTCTTACCCAAGATTTCATAATCTTTGATAACACATTTTTATTCCCTCTGACCATATCATTGGTGCCCAGGTGAATAACCAGAAGTCAGTCAGTCAATAAACGTTTACTAAATATCTGCCTTCAAAGAATTCACAATTTAGTGGAGAAAACAACAAACAGAAAAGAAATGTATGAACAAGCTATATACAGGTAAATAAGAAATAATTTACAGAGGGAAGGCAATGGAATTAAGAAGGGCTAGAAGAATGCCTTCCTGTACATGAGAATTTAGTTGGGATTTAAAGGAAATCAGAGAAACCAATAGTCAGAGATAAAAAAAGAAAAACATTTCAAGATAAGAGGCAGCTAGAGAATATGTCTGCACCAAAAGCAATCAATGGTACTGAACTGAAGAAAAAGTGAGAGGGTACAGGATGTAAGAAAATGGGAAAGGTGGAGAAAATTGAGGCAGAGATTATGAAGGGTTTGAAAAATAAAGAATTTTGTAGTTGATCTTGAATGTGATAAAGAACCACAAGAGTACATTGAATGGAGGGTACTACAGTCAGACCTATGCTTTAGACAGGCAAGTGGATGCAATACTTCAAGTATGAGGTGATGAGTGCCTGCACCAGAGTGTTGGAAATGTCAGAGAAGAGAAAACAATGTCTTTACATACATTGTAAAGTAAAATTATTATGGTGGGAGGGAGGCAGAAGGGGAGTTGAGGGTGGCCTCCCTAGGTTATAAACCTGAGGAACTGGAAGGATGGTGTTGCCCTTTATAGGAATGGGGACAGGAGAAAAGGATGAGGGATTGGGGAAAAGAGAGAGATAATTAACTCAGTTTGGGATGTTCAGTTTAAGATTTCTGCCAGAGACCCAGTTTGAACTGTCAGAAATGCAGATTAAAGATCAGCAGAAAGGTTAGGACAGGATAGGTAAATTTGAGAATAGTAATTAAGTCCAAGGGACATGATGAAATGATCAAGTGAAGTATTATAAAGGAAGAAGAAAAAAACATCTCAGAACTCTGCAGTTCTGAACCTATGGTAAAAGGACATGAGTTAGGTGAAAATCTAGGGAAAGAGAATCTAGCAAAGGGGACAGTTAGGTAACAGGAGAACTAGGGAAATAGTGATGTCCCAAAACCCTAGAAAGAAGAGAATATCAGAGAGGAGAGGGTTGTGGACAAAGTCAAGGTAAGTTTCAAGAATGAGGATTGAGTCACTTAGAGAGAACTGGCAACATTGGAGAGAGCAATTTCAGGGAAATGTTTACACCAAAAGCCAGATTGGAAGAGGCTATGAAGAAAGAAAATAGAGAGTAAATGGAAGCACTTATCATAGATAGCTTTATCTATTTATAAGGTCAAAAGAGATATACAACCAAAATTAGTGGGAATGAAAGATCAACTGAGGTTTTCTGAGGATGAGAATCATGTGGACATGTTTGTCAGCAGTAAGCTCAGCCCTGTAACCTATCATATTGATTTTGCTATTCATACCGTCAAGCTCTTTCTAACCAATTATAATTTGTTCCCTACCTACAGAGTCCTGTTCTTTCTTCTGCATTTCCCTAAAAACTATAAAAAGAGTAATTATTCACCACCTCTGAGTCTTAGCTTTACTGAGAAACCTGAAATCCTATTTATTGGTAAATTCATGCTTGACTTTTAAATTGATATTCTCAAAACATTGTTTACTCTATTTTAAATGTAAAAAAGAAAAATGTCCCACCTCGCCCAGTGAACCAAGAAGAATAAGTCAAAATATAGCCAGTATGGGAATGGATGAGCAGAGAAGTTATATTATCAGGGAAAGCCAAATTTCAGTAATATCTAGATGAAAAGAAAAGACTTAGAATAAAAAGAAGTGTTGTTTTGATTTGGTTTATGGTTTTTTTATTTGTCTGTTTGTTTTTGCCACATTATATAGAGAAAAGAAACTGGAATGAGAGGGCTTAAGAGGATGGGAATAAGGATTTGAAAGATGATCTATAAAAGTTCATACTCACTGAAATGTGTAGGGTATGACTGGGTGTGAAAATGTTTAATCTTAAAAAGAAGGCACTATTCCTCTTCCATAGGGAAGCTGGAGATAGTCTGGAGACAATGCAATATGAGACTCAAGTCATACAAGGTCAGATGGATAGCTATCTTCCCTCCAAAGAGCAGGGGATATATAAAGACTAGAGATTAGGTAGGAAACAATACAGTAGGAGATGTAAGGTGAATCCACACAGGAGAAGGAAGTCCCACTCCCCATCTACTTTACTCTTTCCTCACAAACACGTGTACCAGGAGATGGAAACCTTAGGAGCAAAGGGAGGGTCGTTCCTCTTGAAAGCAGAGTTTCTCCACGTCATTATTGGGAAATCAGACAGGCAGAAGGAGATGGGGAATTGTTTTGTACTGGTATAGATGGAAATAGGGTCAAGCTGGCCCCTTGTCTCTTTCTCTCAGGGACAAAGAGAAAAGGAAATGGAAGGCACATGGACAGGGGAAGTTCTGACTCCTCTTTTCACTTGAAGCTGGAAATCAGGGGGCATTGCAGGAAGTTGAGTAATAGAAAAGGTAGTTTTTATCCATTTTGTTAAGTTTTGGGGGGTTCTTCATTACACCTTGGATAACTGTCCTGAGAAAAACCAATGTTCTCTACTGCAGCTACCTCATTACTTTCCATCAGTTCCTGGGGTCTTCTAACCTTCTACCAGTATTAGAAGACCCCGGTACAATCCTCTACAAAGCTGATCCCCGTCTCCCATTTAGTGAATTCCTTTCTATGCCTCCTTTTTCAAAGAAGGCCCAATCTCCCACACTTTACACACTTTAGATTTTGGCACTATACTTCTCACTGCTGGAATTCCCTCAGTACCTGAAGAAGCCTTCTCACATCACGTCACTCTTTGGTCATGAGAAGGAGGCCTCTTCTCTACTGGTGAATTTCTTTTTTTTTTTTTATTAAATTTATAAGTATAACATTTTTTGACAGTACCTATGCATGGGTAATTTTTTACAACATTATCCCTTGTACTCCCTTCTGTTCCGAATTTTCCCCTCCTTCCCTCCATCCCTCCTCTAGATAGCAGGCAGTCCTATACATGTTAAATATGTTTTAGTATATCCTAGATATAATATATGTATGCAGAAACAAAATTTTTGTTGCACAGGAAGAATTGGATTCAGAAGGTAAAAATAGCCTGGGAAGAAAGACAAAAATGCAAACAGTTTACACTCATTTCCCAGTGTTCCTTCTCTGGGTGTAGCTGATTCTGTCATCATTGATCAATTAGAACTGAATTAGATTTTCTCTTTGTTGAAGATATCCACTTCCATCAGAATACATTCTCATACAGTATTATTGTTGAAGTGTATAATGATCCCCTAGTTCTGCTTGTTTCACTCAGCATCAGTTGATGTAAGTCTCTCCAAGCCTCTCTGTATTTATCCTGTTGGTCATTTCTTACAGAACAATAATATTCCATAACATTCATTTACCGTAATTTACACAACCATTCTCCAACTGATGGACATCCATTCATCTTCCAGTTTCTAGCCACTACAAAAAGAGCTGCCACAAACATTTTGGCACATATATGTCTCTTTCCGCTCTTTAGTATTTCTTTGGGATATAAGCCCAGTAGTAGCACTGCTGGATCAAAGGGTATGCACAGTTTGATAACTTTTTGAGCATAGTTCCAAATTGCTCTCCAGAATGTCTGGATTCTTTCACAACTCCACCAATAATGCATCAGTGTCCCAGTTTTCCCACTGCCCCTCCAACATTCATCATTATTTTTTCCTGTTATCTTAGCCAATCTGACAGGTGTGTAGTGGTATCTCAGAGTTGTGTTAATTTGCATTTCTCTGATCAATAATAATTTGGAACACTCTTTCGTATGATTGGAAATAGTTTCAATTTCATCATCTGAGAATTGTCTGTTCATATCCTTTGACCACTTATCAATTGGAGAGTGGCTTGATTTCTTATAAATTAGAGTCGGTTCTCTATATATTTTGGAAATGAGACCTTTGTCAGAACCTTTAATATTTTTATTTGTTACTTCCCTTCTAATCTTGTTTGCATTAGTTTTGTTTGTACAAAAGCTTTTTAATTTGATGTAATCAAAATCTTCTATTTTGTGATCAATAATGATCTCTAGTTCTCCTTTAGTCACAAATTCCTTCCTCCTCCACAAGTCTGAGAGGTAGACTATCCTATATTCCTCTAATCTATTTATGATCTCATTCTTTATACTTAAATCATGGAGCCATTTTGATCTTATCTTGGTATATGGTGTTAAGTGTGGGTCCATATCTAATTTCGGCCATACTAATTTCACTGGTGAATTCCTTCTGGGGTCTCCATTGTAGGGATAGGCCCAAGTCATCCATGCTTCATTCTTCTAGCTCCCCAACTTTACCCCAATGCTCTGAGTACCTTTCCTCCCCTTTTGCAGGCCTCTTTTGAGTATTTTCTTACCTATTAAGATGAAGCTCTTCAAGGGGAGAAGCTATCTTTTTGCTTATATTTTGTATCCCCTGTTCTTAGCACGGTACCTTATTATAGTAGGTGCTTAATAAATTCTCTTTTCCTTGCCTTTATCCTCTCCTCTCATTCTTCTCTTATTTCTCTAATGTTTACTGGATTAACAGAATAATTTCTCACCTGATAATTTCTATGGTTCTACTATATTAATCTTTTTTAAAAAATGAGAAGTTTCTTTATCTTTATAGCATCAAACTCCCTTTTCTTCATGAGTCTACTTGTCCTTTCCTCCTCAATGGAATTCTTTTTATATCTTAGGATTTTCATTCTTAGCAGCTTCTTCTCAATCCTAAATTACTTTTCTTTATACAAGTTCAGACCATAGAATTCTAAGTACTCATTCTCTGAATATTTACATTTCTACTATCTCAAAATATGGGATAAACAAATGCTTTCTTCTCCATTTCTATCACTAATTCTAAGATGAAATGGTCATTCTTCCTCCTTTCCCTACAAAGATTATCACTTCTATTTCTGTATTGATCTGCTTTTTTTTTTTTTTTTTTTTTATGAAAATCAGATGCAGAATAGCATTTTCTTTTTTTGGTTCCTCCAACTTTTAAAGAAAGAATTTTAACCTTTTTTTTTTCCAGAGACAGGCAGATAACTGAAAATATCTGTCACTATTTTTTTTTAAATTTTTTTCTGTCACTTTTTTCATGTCTCCATATCAGCCTCATGATTGTTGTTAGAATATAGGATTTTGAACTAAAAAGTATTTAGAGATCATCTAGTCCACCCTCTTCACTTTACAGATGAGAAAACTGATCCCCAAAGTGGTCTTTCCACTTCTCAGCTCTGTAAATTCATTAGAATACAGGTTATTCTTTGGATAGCCCCTGAAGGATTATAAAACCATGACAACAGGCCACCCAGAGTCACAAAGTCAAATGGAATGCATGTAGCATAGCCTTTAAAACACTTGAAAGCCACGATGGAAATAAACATAAAATGAGCAAAGATCAACATTATAAGGAATTGAAGAACAAATCACTTTAAAAGTTTTTCATTTTAATCTATTGCTAAGTGAATATAAAATTGTCCTTCCCCCAGGTTCTCCCTTTCTCCCTCCCATTATGTCTTTCTCCTTTCCTTTTTATTCTCTTTTAGCTCTTCTTTCTGCTGCAGGGAAGGAAGATGGTAGGAAGGAAAGAGGAGGAAATAATCACTTCAGTCGCTATTTTCCCCCGTGTTAAGTCTTAACAGAGCCACATGCTTCAGTTTAAGCAAAATTATCGTGCTCCACATGAGACAACATCAAGACAACAAACAGCATCAAAAGGCCCTACAGAGAGAGGGGATTAAGCCATTATCCATAATGCAGCCACACTAATTAGCACAGACCCTTAGGCCCAACACATGGAAGAAATCCACATTAGGTCTAAACTCACAGAGTTTCCCAATAAAGATAATTTTTAAAAACAAAAGCAAAATACTGACCCAAAATTCCAGTGCTATCATTTAGATTTCAGTGTTTATAAATCACAGTGATGTGTTCTTTTGTATCTAGTTCCTAAGAAAATGGGCAGGTATAACTTTGGTTAGTCTTTTGGAATAAATGTGGTTTGAAAAATTAGGTACTCCTCATGTGTGACGGCAAATAGTTGAAATGTTACAAGACTGTCCAAAGTAGACTTTGATAAGCAAAAGTAAAAGACAAATATGACTGGGATTTTGAGCAGAATCTTGCTTTCCAGATTTTAGATAATCATTCTAGATAGATATGTCAGTCCTTCAACTAATTATAGTGTGGACCTTTGAGTGGATAAGGAGAGATGCCTAAATGGATGAGACAGAAGCTCCTGTGGGAAGTCAATAAGGTAGAGGTTTGGGATTATGATGTTGGAGATTAAACACCAAGCATAAAAGATGAGATATATTAGACAACAATCTACAGGGGATGATAGTTGCAGAACCAATTGTTGCATATTCATTAGTGGAAGGAAGTTCCAGGGCAGAAATTTCCTCCACTGGTACAGATTGGAAACTCTGTTACAAATTACAATTTTAGAAAGTTGCTTGGATACGAAAAGGTTGAGCAATTTGCCTATGTTAAAAGTGTCAGAGGTAGTATTAGAACCCAGATATTACTCACTCCAAAGCCAGTTCATAGGACTCCCCATAGGAGTCAAAGGTGGTAACAAAACAAAGATAGGGAAACCCATTGTAATGATGGCATTACCAGTAAAATTCAAGAAGGTACATGTTGAAGGAAATTACACAGAATTATATCTTTGCAAAATATCTTTAATTATTAATAAGGCATATCCCTATCTACTGATTATACCAAAATGGTTAGCTAGAAATCAGAATAGTCAAAACAGGGAGATACCTAGGAAGTTAAGAGATTTTTAATGTTACTTTTAATAATTGCACATTCTTACATCAGAAAATTTGTTTTTCATGGCATGTGGGTGTTTATTTTGTGATTTTAAAAAAATCTGATTTATGTAATCAATGCTCCAGCTTCATGGAAATCAACATCTAGATGCCATAATTTTCCACCATGGTAATATAATTTTCAAAACTTGCTTAGGTTATATAATATCTCATCCAACTCCTCTGGAAAACAGACAGTCCTCTCAGGTATTCTTACCTATTACTCATCTTCACATACCTACAGTCCAGTCATACATAGCCTACTTGCTATTCTTCACATGTAATATTCCATCTTGTCTCCTTGGGCTTGTTACTTACTGAGTGTCTTTCTGCCCAGAATGCTTTCTATTCTCATCTCCATTTCTTTTTTGTTTTGTTTTGTGTTAGATTTTTTTGTTGTTGTTGTTGTTGTTTTTCCTGAGGCAATTGGAGTTAAGTGACTTGCCCAGGGTCACACAGCTAGGAAGTGCTAAGTGTCTGCAGCCATATTTGAACTTGGGTCCTCCTGACTTCAGGGCCAGTGCTCTAACCACTGGTTCCACCTAGCTGCCTCCTTATCTCCATTTCTTAAAATCCCAGGTTTTCTTTTAGACTTAGCTCAAGCATCACCTTTTTGGGGGAGGCTTTTCTCGTTCTCTTCAAAGGCCTTCCCATCCCTTCCAAAGTTCCTTTTGTATTGACTATATCTTGTACTTACAACTTTTTCCTCCATTAGAATATAAACTCTTTGATGTCATGAACTGTTTCACTTTTTTAATCCCTTAAATTTAGCATAGTAAATACCTCATAAACTCTCGTTTATTGATGAACTGGAGGAACTTGATTAAGTAGATATAGCTAGGTGACAATTATCTATCTACTAATGAGCTCTCCTATCAATAGAACATAAACTTCTTGATAGCAGGGACTGTTTTATTTTTTACTTTATATCTCAGTTCCTAGCACAGTACTACATGTTTTAAAAAATACTAATTGAATGAAGAAATTATCTCTTAGTACCTGGTATTTGCTTAATCATATTATAATTTCTATATATGTCTTACAAACCACACTCTTAAGGCATGAATTGAGTCTTATTTATTTTTATATCTTCCCTATAAATGAGTATTACATAGGAGTGAAAACATTGACCTCTGAGATAGTAATATTAGATTCATGTCTTATCACTAACATATATATTGATTGTGTGAACTTGGTCAAGTTACTTAACTTCTCAACATTATAGACAACTTTAGACTAAATTCTGTGGAGGAAAAAGAACAGGTATTGTCCTACATTTTCTCATCTGGGCTTCCTCTACATCAGTGCACATTTAATCCTTATCTATCTTAATTCTATTTTCTCCAAGTACTAGTTTGGTAATTTGATCACACCCAAATATGGGAAGGATCTGTGGTTTTCTCAGAATGGAGAATTCCCAAGGTCCCCTTTGACTTGGTCCTTAATGTTAAATTCCCAGCTCAAGTGTGTTCAAACCAGATTAAAATGTAATTGAGAAATGTTTAACAAAGTAATAAAAATACAATACTGACATATGTAATGTTAATGTTATGTGGCTTTCTAAATCAATATGTGGCTGGCTTTTTGTTTCATTTTGACTTTGACACCATTGACTTAGATGATAAGTCCTACCGAGTGCTTTGAATGACTTATCCTGAGTCAATCAGCTAGTGTCAGAGGCCAGTCCAGGTCCTCCTGACTCTAAAGTTGGACACAATCTACCCCACCCATGATCCTCCTTTTTTAAATATAGTAAATATTTAATAATTTTTTAAATAATGAAAACATTATAGAAAAATTGTAAAGTGAATCCTTGAAGAAAAAAAAACAAAAAAACAAAGCATCAATATAAAGAAATAACTATTTGGCAATAAAGAGGTCTGGGGGAAACAGAAAAGATTATTTCTTCAGATTAAAGGAATTGAAGTTAGATTTGCACAGGGAAATATTAGAAATAACATCTTTAGTTGTAGAAGACAAAGATTAATAGAAAAATAAAAATTATTATAAAAGCCCTGTTACAGGATGCTTTTTAATCCTGCTGCTAGATAAAATCAATCCCTGATAAAAGCAAGAAACTGAAGCTTGGGGAACAGAAGGCAGAAAGGGAAAAAAAAAAGGTGAAGGGGAAATCCCTTAACAGCCTAGCTGGAGAGCTAAGCATAATGCCTAGTGCCTCTCCTCAGTGAAACTATATTGCAATCATATAAGACCCTCTGTTACTGTCTCTACCCAATAGACCAAATTCATTAACATGATAAAAGACTACTGATCCAATTCATGCCTTTATATTATGAATACTTTAAGAAAAAAATGGAAGATGCTGAATAGAGCAAGCACAGAATAGCACAAAAATGAAATTGATTATATTTTAACAGGTAAGAAATTGCTTTTTATTGATGTGGAAATCATTCCTGAATCAGCTGCATTTGTATACATGATTAAGCCATCAACTTGTAAGAGCAAAGATCAAAATTATTACAAAGCTAAGAGAAGAACAAAAATGAGGGGAAAAAATGAGATGTAATTGTAGCAATTGCACTCTAATCTATTTTAAATAGTTATTGACAATTAAATGGAAAACTGATGGAGAAAAAGACATAAATTTTAAAAATTAAGTATAGATAATTCAACTGCCATAATGGCAAGAAAGGATCCTAAAAATCAGCAGTGAGCAAACATCTGACTTACTTGCCAGAAAAGAAATATGGCATCCAAGAGCAAAGCTGGCTCGGTTGTCTATTTGTCTATAAAGTATTGTGGCCAAGAATGATGGAAGGTTATTAATAAGATCAAAACAGAAGATGAGAATTTATAGAAGTAGAAATCAATTTAGAAAAAACTTAGAAAAGAGATCCAACTAAGGAAAGTCATCCCTAGGAAATTTAAAGATGGCCCTATAAGGAGGATAACAGACAAAAGATGGAGAAGCTCTGAAGATTTAGAGTCAAGACCAAGAAAGCATGAGAGAGCTGAAGAGCTTGTCCCAGAGAGAACAGGGGAATAAGTGCCAATGAATAACCAACTCTTTCTCATCAACGACCATGAATTATAGATTACATTACAGCTCTAGATACCTGTGGAAATAACACCAAAGAAAACAAGACTGCAATAGTAGTTACACGAGATCAAGCATATACAGGGGAGGTTCATGCTGATAGCAACACAATTTTCAATGAATTTAAGGACTGATTCTCAACATATCTGGGAAAAGAAAAACATCAAAGATGTGCATGAAAAAATCTTGGCTCTTGTCATTACCAAAAAAGACAATCAAGATAATGATGTAAACATAGTTTGAAGGCAGCCTTAATTAGAGAATATTAGAAGGAAACAGACAGGCTGTCATAAGTTATATACTAAAATAAATCACATTTTTATCATCATACAATTTAATTAAAAATTGGAGAATACAAGATCCACAATATTTACTCTTTGTTAACCACAAAAGAACATGCAAGTCAATAAAGCAAAATTCTACCCTTAAGACTCCTTACTGTAAGGAGCCATTCATCAACATGTTAAAAATTATAAAATTCTTTGATAGTTATGACAAGAGAAAACCTTATTGGAAGGCCCTCTTATTGTTACTATAAAATAAGGAAGAGTTCTAATGCTGAGTCCAAACTGAGGAAGGATTACTAATAAATGGTAAAAATCTTCTAGGTATTTCTACTTCTATATGATATTGTGCTGATCTCATCAAGTCCTGAATCATTACATAGCCTCCTAAGTGACATTCATAATCAGAATTTGGTCTAACTATTCATGGGAAAAAAAAACAAGTATATGAAAAATGATGGATAATGAAGATGATTAAAGGATTTCATCAAAGAAAATTAATTGAAAAACTTGAACAGAGCAAGTGGGAAGGGCCAGTGATAACTGATGGACATCCTACATGCTCTATTAGTATCCTTGGTTTGTCAGAGGAATTCAAAGAAGGCCCTAGCACACTAAGTAGATCCCCTGGATCAGATTAATGGTAGGACATGCACGAGAGTCACACGGGATAGACAGAATTAGAAAGGTTGCTATATGCATCACTGAAGAGAATACCCATATCGTTGAGATCACAGGTTGATTGAAATATTCCAATAAAATTGTTCTTCTTCCACAGGTACCAATGAATAACGATGAAACCTTTGTTTCATAATTCTCACATAGATAAATTTGCCACCACCATAAATAATATTCCCCTAGAAGTGGGGAGGGAAAGAAGTAAAGAATTTCACACACTCTTTTTAATAATATAAGATAAGAAAATGCACAAAGTTATTCTTTTTCATTTAATTTTTATATAGTCCATTAAGCCTGTCTTAAATCTCATGAAGATTGGAGATAACTAATTTATGTAGGGAAAAAAGTAATAGAGCAAAATTGGAAATGAGATTTGGTAGGAAATATGTTTCTGTGATTATAAGTTTGTGCATATATACGTATGTATCTATATGTAAACATACCTAAAATTAAATGGGAAATAAACCCACAGTAAAATTATAACATGGTCAGCATTTGGCATATTAAAATATCAAAATGGATTCCTAATTTAGATGTTGTATTGAAGAAAAATATTGTTTCTTAAATATTTTATGGTATAGAAAAATATTTTAGGGTTAGAGTTATGTACTATAGGGGCCAAGTTTCTAATAATCTATAAACAGTGACTGATACTCCTAATTAAAGAATGGACTACTGATTTGTAGGCAGACTCCATCCAAGACAAAGTCATTAAATAGGTGGTCTGTTTGGGGTATTTTTATCTCTTATTTTTCAATAAACACATTTCTCTTTTCCTTTGTCAACATATACATTTTATGTTACAGATGGTGGGGTGGAGATAAGAATGAAGAAGTCTGGGATCTGGATTCTAAGGTTATGTGGATTTGCATCTGAATTCTAACATTTACTAGCTGGATAACCGAGGAAAGGCCATTTAACCTCAGTTTCTTCATCTGTAAAAGAGGAATAAAATTCTTTTAACTATCTTATAGGATTATTAAGAAGAAAGTTATTTGTAAAGTGCCATGGGAAAATGTGTTTTTAATATGCTTGCTCAATAGTTATCATTAGTAATTAGTCATTCATCTTGTGCTCAATGTTCAAAGTATCCTGAAAAGGGAAACTGCAGTTGAGGAGGTGAGGAGATAAGAGGGACTAAATTAGTTTATGTGTCATTTCAAGTATAGAAATAAGAAACTCAAATGTTTTCCTCATAACCCCTAATCTTAAGATCAATTTAATAAAAACCAGGAGTAGTTTCAAGTTCTCCTAAAAATAAATGTGGGTCTTCACATGTCTCTCAAGCGAGTGGGGAGAGAGAATCTGGAACTCAAAAACAAATGAATAAAAATTGTTTTACATATAATTGGATAAAATAAAAATATTAAAACAAAAACATGAAAGTAGGTTGAAGTTATCACACCCCTCTTCATTTATTGATGCCAATTCTCTCCTCCCAATTCTCAAAATAGAAATTTTAGTCTGTAATTTCCCCTAGTAACCTCTTCTCACTCACCACTCCCTTGTAATCTCTTCTTTTTTATCTACTTCTCAATAGCACAAAAATCTAACCATCCTTTTTTTTAAGTAATGAATGATAGAGAAATCAAGAATGGAAAGGTCTGAGAATCATTTGTGGGGAATGTTAGCTGTCTAAATTCTTCAAAACCATGATCATAGCTGAAAAATCTGGAAGCATGTTTTACTTTATCCAATCGTACTTCTACCTACAATCTCTGTTCTCTAACCAGGGCTGCCACTATTATCTGACAGCTGCTGGTGCTGAGGGAAAGGAGCTATTTTCAGAATCATAGGGAGATATATAATTCAGAATCATAGGAAGATATATAGGAGTTCAGAATTGCTATATTGCAAAGACTTTTTAATAGGATAAGACTAGTCTCACAATTAAAAAAAAATCTGAATCTCAATTTCAAGCAAAAACTATCTTTCTCCAAAAAAATGCATGTGCCTTTCAAGCCTATACTAATAAGAAATATAAGGAAAAAAAAAAAAACACACTGTCAGAGACTGTTTTAATGGAGCATAGGTTTGACAACCCTACCACCTGCTTGATTCCATTAAGCTAAAGGAGGTAGTAAACAGCAAAAAGAAGAGAGGAAAACAGTTCTAATGAAATATTTAAGGACATCAGGAAGAACAGCAGCATCAAGCTCTTAGTTTAACAAAAGAGAAAGAATCTTCCTAACATGTCAATCAGCCAACAAGATATAGTCTATTAATAAAGCCACCTTCTAATTATGGAGACAAGTAAATTAGAAAGGTAGATCATCTATTTTGGCTAAGAGAATGTAAATTCCAAAAGGTTAAGAGGGAATATAAAATGATTAAAGCATAATAATTATGAACAATTGACTTTGGAACTAATTTTAAAATAAAAGAAAAACAAAGCTTTGTATTCTTTGCCATTGTCACTTTTTTGTTATCATGTATATGTGACTGAAAATTAATGCTGAAAGGCATTTGGTATCGTATCCCTAAATCTGGAGACCATCTCAGGATAATTTGCTAATGAAGAAGTCTTGAAATTCAGTGGAAACAGATTAAATATTCTTCATACAAAGGAACAGAGATGACACTATAGTTAATGCCTCAACAACTCCTTGCTATAGATAGAGCAGCTGGAATTATCCTTGATGCAAAAGATGAATTAATCTCTTAGACTGGAATTTACCGTCTTTTAAATACACATTTTTCTCCTATATACCTAAATAATGACAGTCCCAAAGAGGCATGCAGATTGCCTAATCTATCAGTGCTTTTCCTCTTGTTTGTCTTTTACAGCTCCATATTTGATTGTTTCTAAATAACAGTAAACAAAATTGAAAGGGCTCTTTAATTCCCCAGGTGAATTTCATTTGTGGTAAATGAGCAAATTCAATTTTCCCTAATATAGTAACCATGGAAAGAAATTCCCTTCCCTTCCATAGGCCTACCACCTCTTTAGACACATTAAATTCAAGGGAAAGGAGTCTAGTTGTACATGTCAATCTCCTTAGAAAAGAACATGAAGGATTAAATAAAGCTAAGCAAAGAAGATTTTTATCTACATATCCCTACAGAGTGACTGGACATCTCATACAAGTATTAAAACTGCATTACAGACTAATCTGATGACAGTCTTCTACATGCAAAAAAAAAAAAAAAAAAAAGTGGGGGAAATAGGGAAGGTAGAATTACCTATTAATTCAGTCTAGCAATTTTCCACTAACTTAAAAGTTTTTTTTTTTAAGTTGCATTTCCCTTCACTATTACAATATGTTGGACTTGTAATCTTACTCTTACAAGTACTTCCATCAAGGCCGGGACTCTTCATCTCCCTTCTCTCACTTACATATCCAAACAGCTACCTTTTCAATCTTGCTTTTTATACTGCTTACTCTGTATCACTTGACTGTGGAGAAGGAGAATTCTTAACAGTTGTTCAAAGATATCAGCCTTATTGTTCAGTATGAATCCCTCTTGAATCCCTTCTGTTGCTGATTTTTTGTAGCTTGTTTTAGAGCATTTGGAAGGAAAAAAAGTAGCAAGGAAAAAAAATGGATTCAACTTTCAAAATCCAAACTCCAATTTTTCCTCCCCACTACCATAAGTCTTTGCTTTCTTCTAGGTATTTCCTCTATACCATAAAACATGCTTAATGAAAGCCAGCATTTTAAGTCTTTTATTTAATCCAGAGCAGAATAAACAATGGCTCACCCTTGATAATAAAAGCTCATATATGCAAAGATGAATGCTACCTGAGAATTGACTCAAAAGGAAGATTATTTTCCAATCAGCTTAGTGTACATCCTCAATTAAACCAATTAAACATGCATTTATTAAGCACCTGCTTTTTGCAATTACTGGAGTTACACTCTGCTACACAAAGACAAAAACAAAAGTCTCTTTTTTCAAAAATCTTGCATTCTACTAAGTAGAGAAAGAAAGAATAAATCTAACATGTAAACAAGTAAGCAAATACTATGTAAATACAGAGGAATTTCTTTGGTGCTAAGAATACTAACATCTGGAGAGTGTTATGAAAGGTCTCATATAGATGAGATAAAAAGCTAAGTTACAAAGGACTCTAGAGGACTCGAAAAGTTAGATATAAGGAGGATAATAATACTAGAAGTGAGTAACACAAGATGAGGGATGCAATATGAAGTATTCCACATCATCCAAATGAGCCAGTTTGATTGAAGCATTAAGTACATGAGAAGAAATTATATTGGGGTAGTTACAAAGTACAGTAGATAGAGCACTGGCTCTAAAGTCTGAAGGTCCTGAATTCAAATCCAGCCTCAACCACTTAATACTTAACACTAACTGTGCGAACCCTGGGCAAGTCACTTAACCCCAAATGCTTCATACTCACAAAAAAAGTGATATGAAATCAGCTCAGAAAGACTGAGTGTGAAGGATTTTAAATGTCAAAGATGTTTGTATTTCATCCCAGAGGAAATAGGTAGCTTCTGAAATATTTTGACCAGGAAAATTACATAGCCAGATTTGTGCTTTAAAAAGATTAGACAGATGAATTGAAAAGAAAAAAGGTTAGAGAAAGGAAACTCATTTAGGTAGTTACTGCAATAATTCAGATGAGAGGTAATAAGAGTGATGTTTTATGAATGGAGAAAAGGAGTAGAGATGAAGAATATAAAAGAGATTACAAAGATATAATCTTGGCAATTGATTAGAGATGTATTGTGAGGAGTCTGAAGAGTCACCATTATATAATCTTTTGTGAGTGGAAAAGAAGGAGCAGGTTGATCTTGGGGAAGAGACATGATGAGATCTCTACTGGCCAGACTGAGTTTGATATACCTAATGGACATCCAAGTAGCAATATCCAATAGGCAGTTGGTGACATGAGACTGAGCTCAGGAAAAATAAGAGTAGGATATGTAAATTTGGGAGTATAATGGTTTAGAATTACCCCACCATGATACAATTTGTAGTTCCAAGATACAATATTCCATCTCAGCCTGAAAGCAATATGGAAATCTCATTTGAGACACAAGTCAACAACAAACATTCATAGAGACATGATGGGGAAATCCATAGAGTCAAGGAGAAACTGAAAACTGAGTAAAAGAGTATAAATGAACTAAGCAATTCCTCAAAATGGAGGTTCTATAAATAACTCTTTAACAGGAGGATGGGGAGGGATCATGAGGTAAAAGGATCTCCAAGAACTTGGTGAAGGTCCAGTAAGTAAGGATCAGCATAAGGATCAGACTCAGAAGAGTGAAAGAAAATGTCCAGGAGTTCCCAAAGAAAAAACACACAGACTAAAGACTGAGAGGAAGGATCAAGGAATGTACAAGTTTAGCAGCAGTGATAGCAACATTTCAGAGATATCTCCAATCCCCTCTGACTCTTAAAATGAACTTGAAAGAACTGATTTGTCAGGATCAACTGATGAAAGAAGAAACTAAAAAATAATCCAAAAGGAGAGTCCAAATAGAGAAAGTGGAAAGGGATTGAACTATATTGAACTATTATAGAGAAGAAAGAGACACAACTCTACAAAGGAATACTCACAGGTCCTCTCACATATATACTTTTCTCTGAATGCTCATAGCCACTATTCTATCTTAAACTTTTATTACTTCTTGTATGGTCTACAGCAATACCCACTTACTGATCAATTGTTTTGCATGTGTGTTTTGGTGTTTCCCAGTCTCTCCCTATCTAATTCATTCTCAACACAGATACCAAACATCTCTCACATAAAAAATCCAGTCACATCATTTCTCTGCTCAGAAATATTCAATGGCTTTTAAATCCTTCTAGGATAAAACACAACTTCGTAGTTTTAAGACCTCTGTAATTTTGCTCCTAACTACATATACAAAGTTATTTAATATTGGTCCCCTTAGTCCCTTTCAGTTGCAAATTAATTCCATGAGACTGTTAGCTCCTTGAAAGCAGGGACCATCCTTAACCTTTCTTTGTATTTCTAAATCCCAGAATCTAGCACAATACCTGGGATATAGCACACTTAATAAATGTTTATTGACTGATGTACTCTCTAACTAATCCTCCAAAGGAACATTTCATCACTATACCTTGAAGAAGCTATAACCCAAGAATTCACTCTCTCCTTATCTCCTCCTTTTATTAGAGTCCTTAGTTTCCTTTGTAGCATGATACAGGACTAAAGCTTGCTCTTTGAACTGGTTCATTCACTCTAACTTTCTTCTCCTAGAAAGACAGGAAACTAACAGGCTCAGAACCATAGACTTTTGTTTCAGTAGAAGTTTTGAAAATCTCATGGGAGAATAATAAACTGAGGGGAGAGGGGCTAACACTTCTTCTCCCACTCCATCCCTGTGGAGTCACAGCGGCGGTGGTATATCAGCAGTTAGCCTCCTAAACTTCATTCTTCCTAGGAGACTGGAGAGAAGAAAGCTAAAAGATCAGAAAGCACTTTCATAAGACTTTCTTTTTAATCACAGATGCTTGCTCAGGTAGCTTAAGTGCTGATATGTTATAGGGAAAGTGAAGAAACTGGTGATCCTTAACCTGTTTCTAAGCATCTGATAGATATATTATTTCTCATAATTATCTGTTGACCTCATTACCTTTTATCCCTTTGTTCATGAATGAAGACTCAAGACAGCTCTGGAAGCCACACAAGAAAAAGTGATCTATGAATATTCAGGACAGAGATCCCAGTCCTCCAGGACAGAGATCCCAATCTTGCAGGCCATTATAAAAGAGTTTTTTCCCTAACTGAGGGCATAATTATGTCATTAATATTAATATAATTAATATAAATAATTAACAAATATTAATTTTTAAAAATTAATATAATCACTCTTCTGAGGGAAAATTTACTATGCACTTGGCCATTTCCATTAACCTCATAAGACTTCATGTCTAACTTACTAAATGACTTATTATCAAAATTCCTCAGGTAGACTCTGACAAATGTACACAAATACAGTCATCTAAAATTTCAACAAGATTCCATTTTTATATAATCATCTTCGTCTTTTTATAGCAAAACAGTTGCAAAGTTTCTCTTTCTTTTTCTCTCTCAAAGCAGTGAAGATAGTAGAGAGCAATCAGATACTTCTGAAAAGTTTCACCTCTCTCAAGATATAGCTGGTGCAATAAGACCATAGCTCAAAATTCAGGAGTGAAGCTCCCTTCCAATAATCTTCTTTAGAATTACTGATTTTACTGTAATTTTCTTCAGCCACACTATGAAGAGATGTGTTTTGTCCAGTCACTAGGCTTCCAGCACAGCAACTAAAGCCTCTTGTCAGCTGATTCTCCAGGAGGCTATTTTATTTTGCTCCTGGTGGATTTAAAACTCAGTTTTTTAAGACTGGCTTTTCTCTATTTCCAGTACTTTGAATCAGAGCTTTGTAATAATGACTCATATTTCCCTTGTGAAGGAAAATTCACAAAATTTACCTTGCTGTCAGTCATAAAATCGAAAGTCTTTATTTAATCTACCCATAGTTGCCAAATATTTGTTTAGTTTACAATCTTATCAGTAATAACATTCCTAGAGCTAAAGGCAGCCATGTGCAAATGATCTGAAGGACCACAATGCTAGCTGCTTCAGTCTCTTCTCTGCCTTTAAGTGTGGGTTTGTTCTCTCTGTGCATTTCTTCTGAAGGGAAAGTCCTAATGATCTGTACTTTCGTCACATTTTACTCAAGTAACTAGGTTTCCTCAGACTTAAATCTTATCATTTTTTCTTGTATAAACTTCTTTTTCTGCTCCTTTCAGCAACCAAACTGTTCATATACAAAAGGACAAGTGCTTTATATCCTCAAGTATTAGCCAGGATACTACATCATTTCAGAAGGCTTTCATCTCCCCTTCCTTCCCAATTTGTGTTTCCTCCTTTTTGAAAGTTATTTTATATTCATTTACCCGTGAAGCATTGTAACTTCCAGATAAAAAAGTTCCTAGAAACCAGGAGATGTTTTGCCATTTTTTTTGATAAATTCCATACATCACACATTGTTTTGCATATGATGCAAATTTTAATAGTTGTTGATTGAATTAAATTAATAAGTAACCATGCTACCATTTGTAGAACTTTGCAAATAATCTCAAAAGGGGCAAAGAGAAGTGAAGGAGCACTGAAAAAACAAAATGTAGCATTGTGAATACTAAATTGATTTAAGGATCTATGCCTTACTTGTACCAATAGGCATAAAGGGTTGCTTCTGTCAATGTATAACCAATCTATTATAGAACTTAAAAAAAGAGACTAACTTTGTTTTCAGTTCCAAAAGGAAGTCAGAGAAGAAAAAATTTTACCTTTCATTACATTAAAACTATTTTCTAGAATATACATACATATATATTTATGAACATGTGTATGTGTGTGTACATCTATATATGTACATACATATATTTCACCTTCAATCTCCATGTCTTTGATACATACACTTTCCTATGACTTTAAAACGTTCTCAAAGGTTTTTCTCTTTGAAGCTTCTATTTTCATTATCTACTTTAAGCCAACCCTTGACCAACCTAATATCAAATTAATAACCACACAGACCACCATCTTACTACCTTGTCTAAGCTACTTTGTCTAAGACATAACTCTAGTTACACAGGAAGAGGGTGACAGGCATACTTATTTTTATATAATAATTAGAACTTTCATTATTATGAAAGAAAAATAACTTAACCAAAAGACAATCTGTTCTGCTTTAATGTAATAAAAAGAGCCTAAATTCAAAATTGAAGAGTGAAATTTAAGTTTTAATGAAAGTGTTATTGAGAATACAGTGACATGTTCAAACAAACAAGAAAAATGTTCAAAAATGCAATTTAAGCATTTTGTCATGCTAGAAATAAAGGCATTGCATGTCTCTCTCAATTAGCTATAATTTTATACATGCACATGTATGTATGTACAGGCTACAAATCAAATGCTTCCTAGCCAAAACTAGGCTTGCTTTCTTCCATGTCCCCAATGAGGATGAAATGGTAGAAATTATAACTGTACCATAATAGTAGCTATTATATTCTTTTCTTGAGCTAGGTATATCTGCTTCCTACAGGGAACCTCTGGGCTATCAAATTGCCTATGTAGGAAGGTGAAGCAAGGAAAATTTGACTGCCTTTGGTCAAGTGATTTTTTTTTACAATGTATTCATGCCACATAGTAATTCTGAAGAAGAATCTCTGATCCTGAGATAACAGCAAACTTTTCCAAACATGCTATTGCTTTCCCTCAACCATTTGTGTTCCTTTCATGTTAAGTTGGTCATGCTAAGCTTCCCTTCCCTTCCCATGACACCACTGGAAAAATGAAAGTAGGGGCTAAAAAAATTTGCTTGGATGAATACAGCATCAAATAGATGTAGTGTTATTCTACATATATATATGTGCATATGTATATATACACACATATATATCAGAGCAACCTTGTGAAGAAAGTATTATTATTATTATTATCATCATTATTATTATCACCATTTTATGGAATGGAAAATTGAGGCTCAGAGAGGTTAAGTAGCCCAGGATAGCAAAGCTAGTAGCATCTGAGATAAGATTGAGACCCAAGTCTTTGCAGCTTCATCTATTATGTCAAGTTGTTATGACTTCTCATCTGACCTTTTGATTATAGAATTTGGCATATACATTAAGAACAATCAATTCTATTCTGTGCCATAAATATCTCAAAAGTCTTATGGTCGTTTGACTTTTATTGTAGCAAAGCATTCATTTTTCCTTGAGAAACCACAGCAAAAGAAAATCATCCCCAAATTTCTCTTTTTTCATGAAAAAAATTCCTAAAAATACCTAACTGAAATTTATAATAGCCATCATTAAAATAGCATTTTGAGGATTATAAAGCATGTTATAAGTATTATCTCATGTTATTCATTCATTCGATAACATTTAGTAAGTGTTTACTATATGCCAGACTCTGTGGTAAATTTAAGGACACAAAAAAAGGCAAAAGACCATACCTCAAGGAGTTTACAACCTAATGGGGGAGACAACACAAAAACAAATATATACGAAGCAAGCTATATGCAGGATAAATAGGAAATAATTAAAAGAGGGAAAGATACTAAGAGGTGGGTACTATTATTCATGGAATTTTACAGACAAAGAAACTCAGGCTTAAATATCTTGCCTAGAGTCACACTTAGTAAATGTCTAAGCCCAAATTTAAACTCAGATGTTCCTGACTCCAGGTCCAATGTTCTACCTATTGTACCATATAGCTTTGCTTCTATCAAATAAGAATAGATTTTAAAATGGGAAAAGCTTCTAGGCTTAATGTAATGCAATTTGACTGTAGTAATATAAGTAACACTGGTATAACTCTGTAGAGTATAACAATTAAAAAAAAAAAAGAATCAATAAATCGTGTCAACATTGTCACCATAGATGAACAAAAGGATTCAAAAAAGGTAGTGTAACAATTATCAATATCCCTTTATTTCAGCTCCCAACAAAATACTGGCAAGAGGCTCTCATTTAGTAGGCTGAATAACATCCCAAAGTCTCTTGCAATGTTTTATGTCTAGCTATATTTTGTTTTAGTGCCACTTCAGATGTTATCATTGTTTCACATATATATTATGGGGAGGGGAGTTCCAAAAATAGACATCTTTCAGAAAGCCCTTACCTTTGGATTCTGTCACACATCAAGGCTTGTAGTGCATTTTGAGAAAATTCTCATGCTGGGATAGGATGAACAGTACTCTGACAGTTATATGAGGACTTGAATGGATATCTGCAGTCTACATGATAAATGACTTACAACTTGAAATGGTGTCAACCAGAGGGCACATTACTGACACATTGCTATGGACTCTTTCTGTGAAGCACTGTTGGGTGAAATGCTTCAAGTTGCTCATGTGGAAATAACAGACATTTTTCTGGCTGAAACTGAATTCTTTGAATGAATGAATAAATGAAAAATAATTTATTGAGCATAAACTATGGGTTGGATACTGTTTTTTAACAATGTGGATACAATTGCAAAAACAAAGATGGCCCCTGCCTTCAAGAATCTTATATTTTGGGGCAGCTAAATGGCACACTGAATGGAGCACCAGCCCTGAAGTCAGGAGGATCTAAGTTCAAATCTAGCCTCAGACACTTAACACTTCCTAGTTGTGTGACCCTGAGCAAGTCACTTAACCCCAATTGCATCAGGAAAAAAAAATCATATTCTAATAAGGGAGCACTCTAGCCATTGGGCAGTGGGGGCCTAAAGGGCACATTTTGAATTAGAAAATTTCAAGAATAGTAAAAGAAACGAAAAAAAGTCTAGAAAAAGAGGATAGATTGACATACCCTTTCCAGGAAATTCTAGAGTTAATTGAATTATGGTTTAAATAGTGGGGATGAAGATCTAGTAGCAATGGTATGCATGCAATGGTAAAGTGACTCTTCGGGGAGGACTAGCAACTCTCATATGAGGACTTGTCACACTACTCATTCACTTTCTTGTCTATCTTCATCAAATTTTTACCTTAGGCTACAAGAAAGACAAATAGTGAGAAGATGACTGGAGAATGAAATGTAGCCTAGCTGAGCTCACAGCCTAGATATAATGGACAACTGAGGCAACCACCAATCAGTAATCAGGACAGAAGGATCAAAAGCAAAAGTTTCTAAGGGTGAAAAGTTGAAATCCTGAGTCTTTAAGCAGTAAAGTGGATAAAGTGAAATTAGTTGAGACATGAAACAAAGATGGAAACATTCCTAGACAAAGCAGACAATTTTGGTTTGTTCATACCAACAAAATGAAGCTGTTAGTGTTTTTCTGTATTATTACTTCATTAAGAAAACCATAAGCAAATCCAAAAAAATTTAATTTCCTCACCTGAAAAAATGAGGAGTTTGATCTTTAAGATTCCCTCTAATTCTAAGGATCTTCTAACGCTATAAAAAACAAGACATGAGAATAGTTCATTCTCCATTATCCATAACAAATGTTATCTCTGATTGACTGTCCTTTGCTACTCTGCAGGATGACCCTTTCTCCATCTTCAACCACCAGTTTATGTCTGTTGGGAATACAAGATAATTAGCTTCAGAAAAATATGGTTAAGAAAGTAAAGTTTATGGGAGCTGAAGAAGAGAGTGAACAAAGGATTTTTGTATAATCTTTTCTAAAGCCAAGAAGATTATTTTATTATTCTCTGCCCTTTTGTATTATTTGTACTACTTCTTCCCTCCATTGGGGTAGATAAATAGGAGTTAATAGCATAAAATTCTATGCTATTCTCCTGCCTCCTGTCTTTGTTGGAACTGAAAGCTAAACAAAACCAGAAAAGCATGTAAATAACATAGTTGCAAATAGCATTATGTTCCTGAAGTCAGGAGAGGAAAATACAAACAAGAAAAATAATGAAATCAAAGAAGTAAAAGACTAACAGAAACAAAGATCACTGATCTAAGTGGTAGGAGAAAATGGATGGGGTGAGAGATATAAGTATGGATAAACCAAAGAAAAAAAGTCAGTCAGTCAACAGGCATTTATGTGGAAGCTATTATGTGCCAAACACTGTACAAAAGAATCAGATTTCAACGAATATTCATCCCCCACATTCACACAGACATACATATTTTAAAGATAAATAGGGAAGAAAGTATAAAAAAGTATGTATAAATAAGACATTTATAGGAAAAGTTAGACATAATCTATAGAGGAATTACCCCATCATTAAGAGAGGAATAAAAAAGATTAAATAAGAAAGATTAAAGATCAGAATAAAAAGAGGAGGAAAAGAAAAAAAGACAGAAGGCTAGACAGAAAAGTCACAATAGAAGGGATAGAAAAGTTTAGACAGAAAAAAAGGAACAAAAAGAGAAATCAATACAGGAAAGAAAGAACTGGTCAACCATTAAAAAGGGAAATCAAAGCAGGAAAAAACTGGTTAACCTTGTACTATAAAGGTACAGTGAAACGTGAAAGTAAAATAAAGGAATTCAAACTCTAGTCCCCCAAGTAGATCTGTCAAAAAGCATTTGTTGAGCATTTGTATATCAATAGGCACCATTTAGGGATAG
The DNA here is from genome assembly GCF_048593235.1 of Sminthopsis crassicaudata. Classification (NCBI taxonomy): domain Eukaryota; kingdom Metazoa; phylum Chordata; class Mammalia; order Dasyuromorphia; family Dasyuridae; genus Sminthopsis; species Sminthopsis crassicaudata. Next base: position 85,761,076 of record NC_133620.1, on the reverse strand, counting down.
TGAGCTAGTCCAGTGAATAGAATTTTGGCCCTGGGGTCAGGAGAACCCAAGTTCACACTTGGCTTCAGACATTTACTACATGTATAAATTGGGAAAATTTCTTAACCCTGTTTGCCTCAGTTCCCTCATTGTGCTAGAGGAGAAAATGGCAAACCACTTAATATGTTTGCCAAGAAAATCCCAAATGGGGTCAGATTTAGACATGACTGATTAAATAAACAACAGCAACAAAAAAGCACCAATGATGCAGTAATGAAGCAAGTAAAACATGAAATTTGGTAATGATTTACAAAATAATACCCTTTGTCCTTTAACAGAGTCCCCTGACCAATATCAACAGATATGTTTGTTTGGTAAGAACAAATAAAAATGATCTGTTATGTAAAAGATTTTCCAAAGACCTTTGGACAGCAGTGATCCTTAACCTTAAAAATATTCCAAAACAGAAGATAAATAATTAGAAGGCTTCTGCTTACTCAGATGATTATAATTAAATTAGCTAGCTTTGCAAATGGTAACACAGAAGGTATCAATTCATAAATAAAGATTCCGTGTACCCACCTATTATGAGAGTGATTTGATAGTTGAGAACCTTTTTCTTAATTTTATATGAAATGATCCTTCTCTTGAAATCCTCTTCAATAATAAGTCATTTCCCTAGGTGGTGAATGTGTTTTTTGAAGTTAGTACAATTTGTGGGGCAGTGGGATAGACACTAAAGTTGGATACGGAGGCCTAGGTTTGAACCCTGACTCAACTGCTTATGACCTATGTAAATTTTGATAAATAATTTAACTTCTGTGAACTTCAATTTCCTTATTTGTAAAAAGATGGAATTATATCTGATAATTTTAAAAGTTCCTTTGAAGTTTAAATCTGAAAAATAAGTGATAAATTTAATATGATTTGTAAACTAGTATGTTTTAAAAATAATTTGACTGATTTCCCTGTATCTTCAGCTATGTTCAAGAACAAATCCAGAAGATATGTTCTAAAATACTCCAAATGACAGGAAAATTTCTGATGTAAATATATAGCTTCTGGAGATGATTTCTCTTAGTAAAATGCTCATTTGTTTTAATAAAATTCTAACATATATTTCCAGATCTGTTTTTTAACATCACACTTCCTGTGTATCTTTAAACTTTTTTATTGTTCAGTTGTTTTACTTGTGTCTGATCTCATTTGTGTCTTTTTTTTTTTTTGCAAAGATATTAGAGTGATTTACCATTTTCTTCTCTAACTCATTTTACTGAAGCAAACAGAGCTAACTGACTTTCATAGGGTCACAGAGCTACCAAGTCTTTGAGACCAAACTTGAACTCAGGAAGATGCCTGATACTCTATCTACTGTGCCCCAGAGCTGCCTTTAAACTAGTCCTAATGTGAAATGTGTTGAACTAAACAAAGTTATGGAAATTCAAATGTATTGTCATTTATTTATAAGCATTAAGAGCTTTAATTAGATGAACCAGAAGAACCATCATGATTGCCATATGGGAGAAACTTGTAGAAAGGGGTTCAGTTCAAATTTATATTAGCAGATAATGAAGTTATCTGTAGATTGATCTCACTACACAACCTGAGGTGGCTACGTATTTTTGAAATTCATTAGTTGAGTGATGTTTTATAAATAAGATTTTTCCAGTATTTTTCACCCACTAATTTAAGTTTGAACTGAACTCCTTTAAATAAGTTTCTCTGTTATGTCTCTCATGATAGTAGTTCTAGAAGCATTTGTCTTCATCTGACTGAACTCATCGTTTGTTTAAAATAAAAGGTCATCTTTTAAGACAATTTCCTTAAATGAAGATGTGGCTTCATCACAACTCAGTGAACTCCAATGCTTTCTTATTGATTTTAAGATAAAATATAAACTCTTCTATTTAATCTTTAAAGCACTATAAAACCTGGTCTCAACCTATTCCTCCAACCTCCTTGGACATTACTCTCTCACACATTGGCTTTCTTTCTACTCCTCAAATAATATATTTCACTCCTTTTCTCCTTGCCATGATATTGCCATTTTCCACATTGTTAGAAAGTGTTCTGTCATTGCCTCTTTCTCAGAATTCTTCTCTTCCTTTAAGTTGCAGCTCAGGTATTATCTTCCAAATGAAACCATTTCTGATCCCTTCTCCAAAATTACTAGTGCCCTCTATCCCAAACCTTATCATTGTATTATGAGTTCCTGGAGGGAAGGAATTGTTTTTATCTCTTTTTGTATTCCCAGTACTTAGCACAGTGCCTGGCACATAGTAAACACTTAATAAATGTTTATTTATAAATTAACTTATTGTATTTGCCTCCTGAGAATGACAAAAGGAAGAAAATGACATGTATGAGATGTTAGGAATATAAAATCAATAGGCAACATGTTGGATTTAAAAAAAAAAAAAAAAAAAAACAGAATAGAGTAAAGAGTTAAGGATTATACCTAGGTTGCAAACTTGGGTGACTGGGAGGATGGCAAGCTTAACAGTAATAAGAAAATTAGGAAGACGGGAGAGTTTGGAGAGAAAAATAATGAGTTCAGTTTGGGACATATTTAGTTTAAGATGTGTTTGGGACATTTAGGTTTAAGTCAATAATGATATGAGAGTAGTGCTCAGAACAGAGGTTGCTAATTGACTAAAAGACAAAAATAACAAATTTTTTAAAATCAAGTACATGGTAGGAGAATGGTCATTATAATGGCATCCAAATAATGCTAACGAAGACAAGATTGTCCCTGCTCCATGAATTAAACAGAAAATCTATAAGCAGAAAAATGTTACCTATGCTGAATTGGATAGTAGAAGGAGCCATGACATGAACTAAGAAAACATTTTCAGGATGCTGCCAAAATAAAATTACAGTTCAATAGCCTTGACCCAAGGCACTTGAAAACTATCAATGGCAATAAATTTAATTGGGTGCTTAACAGCAAATGATGGAGTGTAGCTATTTATACTTAATTCCAAACAAAGCAACATACCCTGAAATCCAGCAGATCAGCCTCACATTACTGCCAACTCCAGCACAAATCCTCAACCTGCTCTTAGGAGCCAGAAACCCCAGAATTTCCCCTAAAATGACAATTGACTATTCTGTTGTTCCACATCAGCTCACACCAATTTCCTTTGGAGAATATACAATTGTTTCTGAGTATTAGCATCCAAATTATTGGTAGGAGTTTAGAGTTCTGGTTCATGGAATCTAAAAACCACAATAACCATTCCCCCCCCAAAAAAAAAGCTAATAATCCCTGATGGTTGACAATAAGCTAGTTACATTCATGTCCCAGTGTCTCTTAACCAAAGCAATTATACAAGGAATCCCAGAGGACAAGAGGCCCTTGTTAATAATGCAGATGGTTGTCCCATTCATTTTTAATGCTTCAGCACAAAGCAGAGTTTAATTTCACCTGTATTTTCATCCTGTGTGCTTTCTCTTTTAATCCCTCTAGCACTTCTATCCACCATATTTCTACACATGTACAAAAAACAAACAAGCAAACAAAAGCACTGAATTAATAAAATACTAACCTTAGAAGCAGAGAAATATGGGTTCAAATCTCACTTCAAATATTTACTATCTGTGTGATCCTGGAAAGACATAATCTCTTTTAGTTTTAATTTTCTCATCAGTAAAAGGAAAATAATAAGAGTACCCACCTCACAAGATAGTTGTGAGAATTAAATGAGGTAATATATGTAAAATTCTTTCAAATTTTAAGGTATTATATGTGTTAGCTTTTATGATGATGATAATGATGATGATGATGTTCCCCAAAGTGCATATAACAGTACTTTTTTATAAGAGTAAAGACCTGAAAACAAAGAGAATCTCCATTGACTGGGTGAAAATGGACCCCAAAGTGTAAAGGGCTGAAACTATGAAAAGGTATACTTGAATCAGACAACCTTAAGGCTTGTTACCTATTTTATATGAGACAGTGACTATTAGCATATATTTGGAAAAATGGCCCTTCTCATTGTTTGGTAATGCTCAATGTTTGGGGTTAAGATAATTATTGGCAGGGATTAGAGGGTGGAGTGACAGAGGCTGTAGGAGGAGGAGGAGAAAGGTGGAGATTCTAGAATCGAGAAGAGATCTTTGGCAAAATTCCTGGTAGTTTGCCTGCTTCTCCCCCAAAGACCAAGGACTTTTACTTATCCTGACTCTGGCTGATCTTAAGGCCTCCAGGGAGCTAGCCCAGACTTAACACAAAAGTTGTGATACACAACTGTAATGCAATATTATTATGCCGTGCGAATTTAATAGCATGAAAAATAAAGGGATGCATCAATCAATAAATATGTTTAAGTACCTAGTATCAGTCAAGCCCTATGCTAAGCACTAATGATAGAGAAATAGTCAACAGACAGTTATTGCTCTCAAAGAGCTTGTGGTCTGATGAGGATGCCTAGGAAAACATATATCAGATGATTCAAATAAAAAAACAGGAATGAAAACAAAAACAAAATCAAATTATGCATTTGTATATTTATAATAACTAATTTTGACCCTGAAGAAGAAATATGAAAAGCACCTTTTTTTGGGGGGGAAGGGGAAAAATGAATAACTATTGATGTGCCCCACTATGAAAACTGTTGGATTTGATGGATTCATTGATTATTGTTGCTGAACTTTCCTTATCCTTTTTCTTTTATATTCTTTGTTTATAAGGGATGGCTTCCTAGGTAGAACAGAAGGGAAATCAATAAAGATATGCAAAAGCTATGATTAAAATTAAGATTAAGAATAATCTCTGTTGAACAGAGATAGCAAAGAAACAACAAGGACTCACTTAAGCTCTCCCAATTTCCCTCCCAACTTCCTTTAAAACAATGCTTCAGGGGCAGCTAGGTGGATAGAGCACCAGCCTTGAATTCAGGAGGACCCGAGTTCAAATCTAGTCTCAGACACTTATCACTTCATAGCTGTGTGACCCTGGGCAAGTCACTTAACCCCAGCCTCAGGAAAAAAAAAATGCTTCAAAACAAGTTCTGAAGTGACAGAACCAAGAAAAGATTGGGGTAAAATAATTTTCTGTCCCAAGACAATTTATAAGGTCTGCAAGAAAGGTCTATCTAACCAGGGTGATGGTCAGACCTGAAGTGCAGTGAAATATAAACCATGAACCATCAAACCAGCTTCAAACCTTGGAGGCAGCTGCATCAATTTCAATAGCTTCAAAAGCTCTCATCCACAGACATAAAAGGGGCCAGTCCACAAGTCAAAAAAAAAAAAAAAAAAAAAAAAAAAAAGATTAAAGGAATTTTTTTTACTGGTAGTAGGTTCAGAACTATTACATTACCAATATATAATTCTAAATCACAGATTCAGGACAAGAAGCAGTATTGTACGAGCTTGCAGGACCTACAGGAACAAGAACTCTGGATTCAGTTACAAGGTAAAAAAGAGTACTCGTGGTCACTCACAGAGCAAAGCACAGGCTAGAAACAGTAGTGACCACCTTAAATAATACCACCTTAGAAAAACTGAAAATGTATAGACAATTAGCTCTGAAAACAGGAACAAGAAAAACTTGAAACTAGGGACAATGCCCTTTACTCCTAGAACAGCACCTAACTGTAACATAAAGCTAAAAGTCAGGAAATAGGCTAGAAATAAACAACAACAACATCATCAAAAAAGAAAGAAAAGTAAAAAAAGTTACTATAGGGGCAGAAAAGATCAAGACACAAACCCCAGAAGAAAAAAACAAAGTCAAAGCAGCTACATTCAACCCTCAAAGAAAAAATGAGAATTGGTCACAGGTCCCAAAAGAATTCCTAGAAGAGCTCAAAAAGTATTTTTAAAATCAAATAAAAGGTAGAGGAGGAAATTGGGGGGGAAAATGAAAATGATACAAGAGAATCATGAAAAGAATCAATAGCTTAGTAAAAGAGATACAGAAATTCACTGAAAAGAACTTTTAAAAAGGCAGAATTGATCAAATGGGGAAAAAAGATACAAAAATTCACTGAAAAAAAGAACTCCTTAAAAAGCAGAATTGTACCAGTGGAAAAAGAAATATGAAAGCTCATTGAGGAGAATAATCCCTTAAAAAGAGAATTAGGCAAGTAAAAGCTAATGATTTTATAAGCCATCAAGAAATAATAAAATAAAATCAAAAGAATAAAAATGTAGAAGAAAATGTGAAATATATCATTAGAAAAATCTGGAAAATAAATCAAGAATACACCATTTAAGAACTATTGACGATCTGAATGCTATATATAGCAAATAAGAGTGTAGATATGATATTTTAGGGAATTATCGGGGCAGCTAGATGGTGTAGTGCATAGAACATCAGCATGCCAGCCTCAGACACTTAACACTTACCAAGCTATGTGACCTTAAACAAATCACTTACTCCCAATTGCCTCACAAAAAAAAGAGAGAGGGGGAAACGAAATTATCAAGAAAAACTGCCCTGATAGTCTTAAAACCAGAGAAATTAAAAGAATTCACTGATCACCTCCTATAAAAGATCTCAAAATGAAAGCTCCTAGAAATATTATAGTCAAATTCCAAAGTTCTTAATGTTAAGGAGAAAATAATGCTGTCATAAAGAAATAATCCAAATGCCATGGAGTCAAAGTCAGGATGACATAAGTTTTAGCAGCTACTACATTAAAGGATCAGAGAGTTTGGAATGTGCTACTCAGCAGAACTGATTATAATTCTTCAAAAGAAAAAAATGGATATTGATTGAAATAGAGGACTTTCAAGAATTTCTGATAAGATCAGAGCTAAATAGAAAATCTGACTTTCAAATACCAGACTCAAAAGAAGCATAAAAGCTAAGCATGAAGAATAAATCAGAAGAAATTCAGAAAAAATTAAAATGAGTACATTTCTACCTTGGAAAATGATAGTTATAACTCCTAAGAAATTTATCATTCTTAGAGAAATTAGAAGGAATATACATAGATAGAGGGAACGGATAAAGGGGATATCATATGATTTCCAAAAAAAAATAATAATAATGAAATTAAGAGGTGAAAAAGAGGAATGTACTGGAAGAAGGGGGAAGGGAAAAGTAGAATGTGGCAAATTATATCACATAAAAGAAGCATAATAGGAAGAGCTCTTATAATGGAAGTGAAGGGGGACTGGTCAAAGCTTGAACCTTACTGTCATTGGAATTAGTTCAAAGAGGGAATAATATACACACTCAGTTGAGTATAGAAATCTATACTACCTACATGGAAATAGGAAAAGAAGTATAAAAAAAAAGGGGAAGTGGGGCTCATATAAGGAATGATGCACTGGAGGAAGCAGCAAGTGGACAGAAGCAAAACATTTTTGAGGAAGGACAAGATGGAAGGAAGAAGGTAAAAGGATAAACAAAAGGGAAAATAGAAGAAAATATATAGTTAGTAATCTTGATTGTGAATGTGTATGGGATGAACTCACCCAAAAAATGAAATTACAATGGATTAAAAAACAGAACTCAGCAATATGTTGTTTTCAAGAAACACACAAAGCAGAAAGATACATACAAAGTAAAGCTAAAAAGCTGAAACAGATTCTATTATACTTCAGCTAAAGTTTAAAAAAAAAAAAGCAATCCTGATCTCAGACAAGGCAAAAGCAAAAAATAAACCTAATAGAAAGAGAAAAATGGAGAAACCACATTTTTCTAAAACAAATACCAGAGATGATAAAGTAATAACAATTCTAGACGTATATGCACCAAATGGAATAGCATCCAAATTTTTAAAAGAAAAGTTAAGTGAATTATACAAGGAAATAGATAATAAAACTGTAATAGGGGGAATCTGACCTTTCCCCTCTCAGAACTAGAATATAACCAGAAAATAAATTTTTAAAACTAGTATAGGAGAAAAATAGTACTTTAGAAAAGTTAGATATGGTATATCTCTGGAGAAAATTAAATGGGAATAGAAAGGAATACATCTTTTTCTCAATGGTAAATGGTACCTACACAAAAATTGATCATGTATTAAAAACCTCTCAACCAAATGCAGAAAAACAGAGAAATTAAATGCTTCCTTTTCAGATCATCATGCAATCAAAAGTACATTCAATAAAAGGTCATGGAAATAGATTAGAAAGTAATTTGAAACTAAATAATATAAACCTAGAGAATGAGTGGGTCAAGGAACAAGTCAAAGAAATAATAAATCATTTCATTAAAGAGAATGACAACAAGATATTAATATATCAAATTTTATGAGATGCAGTCACAGCAGTATTTAAGAGAAAATTTATATTTCTAAATAGTTACATCAATTAAAAATAAAGGGAAAGCAGATCAATGCCTTGGGTATACAAAAGAAAAAAAAAACCCTAGAAAAAGAACAAATTAAACTTCTCCATTTAAACATCAAATTGGAAGTCCTGAAACTCAAAGCAGAGATTATTAAAAATTGAAAGAAAACCATTGAACTCATAAATAAAACTAAGAGTTGATTTTATAGGAGAGTAAGACAACAAAACATAAACCATTTGTTAAATATATTTTTCTTGTTGTTGTGTTTGAGGCAATTGGAATTAAATGACTTGTCCACAGTCACACAACTAATAAGTGTTAAGTGTCTGAGACTGAATTTGAACTCAGGTCCTCCTGATTTCAGGGTCAATGCTTTATCCAATGTATCACCAAGCTGCCCTGTTATGTGTATTTTTTTAAATTACCAGGATTAAAAATAGAAAAGGGAAATTCACTGCCAATAAAGAGATTTTATGCTAATTATATGCTAATAAATATAACAATTTAAATTAAATGGATTAATATTACAAAATATAAATTGTTCAAAAAAAGAGAAGAGAAAATAAAATTCTTAAATAACTATCTTAGAAAAATTAATTGAACATGCTATCAATGAAGTTACTATAAAAAATAAATAAATAAATAGATGAAATCAGAAGCAGATAGATTCAGAAAAAAATTCTACCAAACATTTAAAGAATTAATTCCCAAACTATTTAAACTATTTGGGGGGAAATGAGCAAAAAAGGACTACTACCAAATTCTCTTTATTACAAAAATTATTGTGCTAATACCAAATCAGGAAGAGCAAAAACAGAGAAAGAAAACTATAGACCAATTTCCCTAAAGAATATTGATTCAAACTTTTAAAATAAAATACTAGCAAAAAATCATAACAATATATCACAAAGATCACACACTATGAGCAGGTAGGATTTATCCTGGGAATGCAAGGCTGGTCCGAATACAAAAATCATCAACATAATTGTCCATATCAATAACAAAACCAAAAAAATCACATGTTAATCTAGATAGATGTAGAAAAGACTTCTGACCAAAATACAAATCATTCTTCTTAAGAAGACTAGAAAGTATAGGAATAAATGGAGCTTTTCTTAAAATAAGTAGTATGTACCTAAAACCAGCAGCAGGCATTATGTATATTGGAGATTAGCCAGAACAAGACTTCCCAATAAGATTAGAGAAAGCAAGGATGCTTATTATCACCACTATTATTCAATTTTATACTAGAAATGCTAGTTGTAGCAATAAGAAAAGAAAAAGAAATTAAAGGAATTAGAATAGGCAACGAAGAAACAAAACGATCACTCTTTCAAATGATAAGATGATATAATTAGAGAATGCTAGAAAAACAACTAAAAATAGTTGAAAATTTTAACAACTTTAGCCAAGTTTCAAGATGTGAAATAAATCCACATAAGTCATTAGCATTTCTGTATATTATCAAGAAATTTCTGCAGAAAGAGACAGAGAAATTCCATTTTAAAGACCTGTGAAAAATATAAAATACATAGGTATCTACCTGCCAAAATAAACCAAGGAACTATATGAAGCCAATTATAAAATGCTTATTCACACAAATAAAGTCAAAGTCAAATGATCAGAAAATAATATTAATTGCTAAAAAGGAGGCTAAGTCAATGTAATAAAAATGGTAATTTTACATAACTTTATTAATTTATTCAGTGCCATATCAATCAAATCATGAAATTTTATTTTACAGAGCTAGAAAAAATAGTAATAAAATTCAACTGGAAGAATAAAATGTCAAGAATATCGAGGGCATCAAAGCAAAAGATGTGGAGGAAGGTTCTCAAATTACATTACAAAGCAGTAATCATCAAAACAGCAGGTTACTGGCTAGGGAATTGGGTATTGATCAGTAGAATTGATTAGGTACACAATACCCATTAACAAATGATCATAGTAATCTAATGTTTAATAAACACAATGATTTCGGATTTGGGGACAAAAACTCATTCTTGAAAATAATTTCTGGGGAAAACTAGAAAACAGTTTGGCAGAAACTATGCATAGACCAATGTTTCATACTATATACAAAGATGAAGTCAAAATTGCTACATGATTTAAACATAAAGGATGACATCACAAGTAAATTAGGGAAGAAGAAAATATTTAACATGTCAGATATATAAAGGATGAATTTATGGCTAAATAAAAGAGCATTATGGAAGGTAAAATGTTATAATTTTCATTATATTGAAGTAAAAAGTTTTTGTACAAGCATAACCAATGCCACCAAGATTAGAAGAAAAGTAGGAAACAGAAAAAATTCCAGCAAATCTCTCTGATGTGTGGAGAACTGAGTAAACTTTATAAGAATGAGTCATTCCCCAGTTGATAAATTGTCAAAGGATATAAATAGGCAGTTTTCAGAAGAAGAAACAAAAATTGTCAATTGTCATATTAAGAAAAAAGTGCTGCAAGTCACTATTAATTAGAGCAACTTAAAAGAACTCAAAAATACTGGAAAATGACAAAAAAGGAAAATGACAGATGTTTCAGGGAATGTGGGGGAAAATGAGACCTTAATTCACTCTGGTTTAATCACTGTAGTAGAATTGTGAATGGATTCAACCAAGCTGGAAAGTCATTTAGAATATGGTCCAAAGGGTAATCAAATTGTACTTATCCTTTGATCTACCAATATCACTAGGAGATCAGTATCCTAAAGAGATCATTAAAAAAGGGGAAAGGACCTGTGTGTATAGAAATATTTATGACAGATCTTTTTGTGGTGACAAAAATATTAGAAATTAAGAAGATTACCTTCATTTGGGGAATAGTTTAACAAGTCATGGTACATGATTGTAATGATTGTCCTGTACCAAATGACAAGGTGGATGATTTCAGAAAAACCTGGAAAGATTGACACAAAGTTTCAATGAAGTGAGCAGAGCCAAGAGAACATTGTATGTAGTAACAGCAATATTGTATAAGATCAACATTGAATGGCTTAGCTTTTTCTCAGCAATGCAATAATTCAAGTAATTCCAAGGGATTTATGATGAAAAATGATAACATCTCTAGAGAAAATAGTGTCTAAGTGCAAATAGAAGCATACTTTTTTATTTTACTTTTCTTGGGGAGAGTTTGCCTTGTATTCTTTTGCAACATGGCTAATATGGAAATATGTTTTACATGACTGCACATGTATAATCTATACCTAATTGCTTACCATCTCAAGGAGGTAGAAAAGTAAAAAAAAAAAAAAAAAAAAAAAAAAAACCTCAAAATTTGAAAAGTGAACGTTTAAAATAGTTTTTCATGCAATTTGAAAATAAAATATAAACTTCTAAATAAAAGAATAATGATAATCTCTGGTTCTTCATTCTATTTCATCCCCATTGTCCAATCAGCTATCAAACACTACTAGTTCCGCCTCTGCAACTACTTTTAAATCCATTATATTTTCCCTGTGCATATGTCCATCAGCTCAGTTTAGACTCTCATCACCACAACCTACCAAATAGACTCCCTGATCACAGCTGGTTGTTTTTCTTGTTTTGTGGTTGTTTTTATCCTCCAATCTAAACAGAACTACTGAAATATTTTTTCTAAAGTATGTCTGGCCAAATCATTCCCTTGCTCAAAAATATTCCTTGATTACATATTATTTATAAGGTAAAACATGGAGTGTTCTAAAACCCAATATAGCTTTAAACAATTAAAGCTTAAAGCTATTAAAATTTTAATCTCCTATGATTTTTTTGGACATTTGGTCTAAATTTTTGCCTATATCTTCCTCTACCTATCATCGAAGAACTTCCTTTCATTATACAGCTCCAATCTACCTCTCTAATCCTATTTCCTAGCCCTCCTTCCCCTACCTCTACCCTAGCCTTTCCTTTATGTATATAACATTGTAACCAAAGTGAGCTATAAAGTATGCTCCCAAATTTGGCATTTAATGTTCACATTCATGCATTCACACTATGTCATCTTACAGAAAGAAGCCTAGAAACAATATTAATATCTAATCCAGAAGAAAACCTGGACTCCATCATCCTGATACAACTAAAAGTCAAAAAAATTGGAGCAGCTGAAATATTTAAATAGGATTCATCTGTTCCAAAATTGTAGTTAGGGAATCCCAAAGTAGGGAAGACATAGTTCAATCAAATCTTTAAAAACAAACAAACAAACAAACAAAAAACCAAATAGGGATTTCTCTCTGCTGGAGGTGAGGAGTAAGGTAAAATAAAATAAAACTAATAAATTTTAAAATATCTTATTCTGCCCTAAGAAATCAAATTGAGATAGACTATTTTTTTTTAATTTGATGATTGGAGAATTTCTAGCATAGCCTAAGGCTACATATCAACCCACATTAAGGATCCATAAAAGGCTCCATTTGTGTAATAGCAATAAATCAATCAATAAATATGTATTAAGCACTTACTATATGTCAAGAACTATGTACGCTAAATCCTTGGATATAAAGAAAAAATATTTTTTTAAAAAAAACTCTTTTTGCTCTGGAAAACAGTTTCAGAGTTCACTTTCACTTTGTTTCATATACATATGAATAACACATATATTACAGGTATATATTAGTATGTGTATGTATGTACAGCCAAAGACAGAGCTCTGTCAAAATATCTCTATTTCTCTCTTTTCTCAGAGAATGTTCCCTATTCAATTAAAATATCCTCATACTACTAGAAGCCAAAGGATAATACTATTTATCTAGACAAAATATCACACTAAAAAAAAAAAAAAGTTACTAGATTTTCCCTATATTTAAAGGAAGTGTTTTGGGTTTAACATGAAAAATGGCCAAAAGGGAAAAAGGAAAATTACTGTGTTGGGAAGGAGGGAAAAGATATTCCAGCTACATCATATTTGTTCCTAAACATCTCATATTCAATAGACCAAAAACAGTCTTTTCCCTAGGTTCCTGGGTTGTAACGGTCTTAGTAAGGTCAGGCAAACACAATTGAGATGGAAGTGGACCAATGGTCTTTGGGATCCCTGGATGTGCTTAAGAGTTGAGTACTTGGGAACTTTCTTCGTGGGTGGTACCTCCACCCATGGCGGGAACCCAGATCTCGCTCTGAAGTCTCAGTCAAATTCTGGATGTAACCTTCATCATCGATTGGCTTGTGTCTGTGACCCCCTAGACCCTATATAAGCTCTGGACAGGAAGAGCTCTCTCTTTCTTACCACCTGGAGCTTGGACTGGGAGGGCACTACCAAGATAGGTGCAAGAGTAGATGTGATCAATGTGAATAAAGCCTAAGCTTGTTCATCTAAACTCTCCAGTACTTTATTATGCATACTAACTGCTTCCTATGAGACAGCAGCCAGAGGATTCTGAGGACCTCAAAACAGAGGTAAGGCTGATGTTATATTTACCAGTTTCTCTCTTATAGGCCTAGGAATAAGGACAGATAGGCATTAGTTAGGTGAGAATAGGCCTAACATAGGGTCTTTTCTTTTTGATAGCAACCCCTGTCCATGCTTCCATTCTCCCAATTCACAAAGTTTTATCAGTTTTCCCCTCTGTAGCTCCCTGTGTCTTCTCTATATTTCTATTGCTTTGTAACCTAATTAATCCTCAGAAAATAAGCAAAAGCCTTGAGAGGAACCCATTGATTCTTCTCCAAAATGATCTTGGCTTATTAAAGTTGGAAGAATATCAAGAAGACAAGTATGAGTAAAAAATGTTTGTATCAGCAAACCAATTTTTAAAATTATTGAATTGAGATTGGAAAATTGCAGTTTTAGCTGATGGAACTCTATTTTTCATTCATAGCTATATCAAAGCTCTTATTAGGAGAAGTCCAAGTGAGTCTTTAAGGACTGCCATTTTCACTGGACTATAATATGCCATCCAGAATAATGCTTTAGAGATGTTTATATTCCTAGTGAGCCTGGAATTCTTGTCCCCTTTAAGGAAATGTTGAACTCTGATAAATACATTTACAAAATGAAAAGCAGAATTATTCCAAAATTATTCCTAGAAATTCCTAGAAGGAAATAGAATTCTGCATGAATTTATACCATGCCACATGTCACCAAAGGTTAAAGAATTTATCCAAGACAAATATAAATGAGTAGTCTGGAATTTAAGCAGCACCAAAAATGGATAGATCACAATGACTGAAGAATCTCTAAACAAATTGTGGTATATCCATATGATAGAGTGGTACTGAGCTATTTTAAAAAATATAAACATGATTTAAGTACAGAGACTCAGGGAAATAAATGCTGGAATCACTGCAAAAGAATGAAATAACACCAGAAAGATTACACACACAATGATCACTACACTGGATTAAAATGATAACCACCAATCAAAACTGAATATTGTATTATAATGGTTAATCTTGATCTAAAAAGAGCTATATGAGAAGACCCTTCTCTCTGATTCATTAAAGAAGGGGGAACTATGGGTGTGAAATACTATACATTTTTATGATTCATTGATTAGTACAGCAGAATATTTTCCCCCTTTCTTCCTATTTTCTTATTCTCTATAATAGTATATGGTGTTGCTTTGGGAGGTACTGGAGAAATACACAATGGAATATAAAAGTTTTATAAAAACAAAAGATGTAAATAAAAAACTTTTAAAGAAAATAAAATAGTTATTTTTTGAAGCTAGGCTTTAAATAAATAAATGAATTCTTCAGATACACTTATCATCATCCAAGGAAATCATGAAGAATTGAAGAATATGAACAATTGTGAACCTATTGTCAAATTGTTAATACATTTATCACAGCAAAATAAGAATGTACTAATATTGAAAAGTTTTAAAATGTACAAAGTGGTAAAGTTTAGTGTCTGCCAATATCTATTTTTGCTTTGTCCCAATTAATTCATAGACTGCTACAAACAAGTTTTTCTAAGTATTTAACTAAGAAAAGAAAAAGATATGTTCCATTAAAACTTAGAAGGGCCAATTTTAAGAATAGGGAGATCTAGAATTCCAATTTTAGGTAACAAAAAAGCAACCAGAAGTTTAAAAAAGTAGTAGATGCAAGCTCCTCAAAGAGATGAAAGAATATGTCATTAAAGTCACAAATAAAGTATTAAGTTTGGAAAATAATTGTGCAGATATGGTTATACATACCTGGGTTGCCTGCCACTGGGGAGGTTGAAGCCAGCTGATTCTTGAGCTCAGAAGTTCTGAGCTACTGTAAGTCTGAAAACTCATCAGTTGTCCTTAAGTCTGGTACTAGCTACTTAAAGAGTAAGGAGTTGGAAACAGTTGAAAGGGGAGCAAAGAATCAAACTGATAGAACAAGAATTCAAAAATTTCAAGGGGAGGAAAGTGTAAAATTGAACTGGTGAAGACTAAGAATAAGTAAAGATGGTGGACTGGGAATTGGAAGCTATTTTGAGGATGAAAATTAAGTTTAGAAGTGAAATGCAAGGAGAGATAGGAAGATAGGAGATTGTAGTCAGAGAGAATTTCACATTTCTAGATCTTGAAGTTAGGATAACTGCAAGTGATACAAGATCAAAGACATCACCATTCCTACAGTACATGTAGTTAAGTTGAAGTGGAGAAAACCACAGGCATGGAAAAGGTTGATACACTAGGAAGCAAAGGTGTTTAAGAGAACATAGACATTTATAGTGAAGGCTCCAATGAGAAAAAGACTGATACTAAATTCCTTAAGAAAATAGAAAAAGTGGCCTGAGACAAGTGACAAAAAGTAGATAAGGTGATGAACTTACATGGAAAGAAACTCTAAAGAAAAAGAGGTTATTAAGTAATGATATCAAGGGGAGGACCTAGAAATGTCAATGAAGAGCAAAAAATATGCAGTTTTTTCTTCCTGGCATATTACTTTGGGTTCATGGGGGGGGGGGGGAATCCCTACACAAGAAAGAAAGGTTGAAAAGAATAAAGAATTGAGAAGTGATAAAAGAGAAGGGAGGCTTTAACCTAAGTAATCTTAAATGAGAGGATTGAAAAATGTCATTGACAGTAAAAATTTGGTCATTTTTGTTTACATAATCTTGAGGCAGGTAAAGATTGTAGTAGCTATTTTTTTTTTTGTGGTAAAGTTGAACTGGATATAAAGACCAAAAGAAAAGATAAGTTACGGAAAAGGCAGTACATAATTCCTAGAATCCTCACAGATCCTTAAAAATTCATAGCTGCACATATATATATATATCCAAGCTATGAAGACAGGATCCTCTTTCAAAAGTTTTCCCCAAATACTGATGAGTTAGGACTTATTCCTAAATGGTTCTAATCAGAAGAGCTTTCCAATCACCAAAACTGTGCTTAAAAACAAAAAACCAAAAAACAGGAAATCTCATCTCAGGCAATGATTCCCTTATTTAGCTTCAACATTTTCCCCATGAGTAAGAATACATTTATCTCCATTGCTTAATATAGTGTCCACCACATAATAAGCATTTTTAAAATGTGTATTGACTCATATATACCAACTATGTGATCCTGGACAAGTTATTTAAACTTTCAATAACCTAGGTCCCTCTTAAAAACTGTGAGTGTAAAAGCAAATGCTAATTGATATTAATAAAGTCTGATTCCTTATTGGGAGTTCCCTACCAATGAAATCACAAATTCTGTCCTACAGATTTCCCTCATTTTGCCACATTCCTCTGCATTGCACAGCATCTGGGCCCTCTTCACATGGATCATCCATCTTTCCTTATAGCTTTCTTACTATGGAATATCTATCTTTGTTCCTTTCTCTCACTGATCAGTTTTCCCAGGGCCTCCATTTGTTCCCTCTTTGATTCTGCTTCTGACTCTCCTAATCCAACAACCTGCCTTCCCCTTATCTCACTCTTTAGCCCCCCCATCTACTCGTCAGCTTCCTTTTGTGCATTGTCTTCCCTAATTGGGATATGAGTTACCTGAGTTTTCTTTGTAGAACAGCAGATAAATGCTGTGTATGAAGTCAGGAAGATGAGATCAAATTTAGCCTTGGATGCTTTCTAGCTGGGGTAATTAATTGGTGCAGTGGATAGAGCACTGGGCTTGGAATCAGGAACACTCCTGCTCATGAGTCAAAGTTGGACTCAGATACTCCCTAGCTGTGTGACCATGTGCAAATCGCTTAACTCTGTTTGCCTCAGTTCCTCATCTGTAAAATGAGCTGGAGAATGAAATGGCAAACCATGCCAGTAATTTTGCCAAGAAAACCCCAAATGGGGTCACAAAGAGTTAAATATAACTAAACAACAATTTACTAGTTTATATGACCTTTAGTTAAGGATTAAATTACTTAATCTCTTTTTACTTCTGTTTCCTCAACTACAAAATGAGAATAACAGGACCTACCTCACCAGGATCAAATCAGGTAATACTTGTAAAGTGCTCAAGACAATGTCTGATAAATAACAGGTGCTATATAAATGCTTCTTCCCTTCTTCCTTCCTTAATTTTTTTGCTTATTTTTGTATCCCTAGAACTTAGCACCCAAAATGAGTTTAAAAATGCTTGTTGCTTTGACTTGCCCAATGGGGAAACAGATTTGAAAGAGAAAAAACTCAGAGCATGTAGAAATCTATAAGAACCATTATCCATCTCTTCCAAATTCCTTATGAAGTTTTATTTGGTCTTATTGATGCTTAGATGAGAAATAAATCTTTATATCGTCTTATGCCATTTTCCCCAAAATACTCCAAACCAGAAGAAAACTATTTTGAGGGTGTGCAACAGAGTGGAAGGAATGGCAAGTTCAATTTCCAAAGCTTAGGTGTATGTCCTAGTTATCACACCTCATAGATGTTTGGGAGTAAGTCATTAAGTTCCCAAAAATTCATTTTTTTTTTACCTACAAAAGAGAGACGAATAATATTTGTATGATCTACTTTGCACAATTATTATGAAAAAGTACTCTGTAATATCTGAATATGAGTTAATATTAGAAAACTTCTTTAAAGAGACATAGGCTAGGAAGTTTTCAAAGTTTGGCAATAGTCTATGACATCTCACATAGGTGACTTCCATGACTTACCTACAAAGGTGTTTTTTTTTTTGTTTTGGGAAGGTTTTTTTGCTTGTTTTAAATCATTCTGGACTTAAAAGTCTTGGGCTTTAGGTGTGGGATTCAAGCTTCATTAACCCCAGGTCTCCCAGATTCTGCCTGCAGACTGATATTTGGACTCAGTCTTGCTCCATTGCTTTGAGTAGTTAACCTTAGTCTCTTGGTTGTGACCCTGCCTGCATCCTGATTCTATTTCTGGTTTTCACTGGATGCCAGCCCACCTGTTTGTATCCAGGTTCTGCTGCCTCTTCTAGACATATTGTCTCTAGCCCTGTCAGCTCCTGCTCCTTCTGACCCTTCATCAGCTTACCATGGAAATTAGGCCAAATAACCAGCTCCTCAGGGGAAAACAAATGGTGTATGTTCAGCTCTCCTCCAGAGAGTAAGGTATCTTTTGTTTGTAGTAATCATTTTGCAGCAGAGTGCTAGCAAGAATGTAATGTTTTCATTTTCCATAGGACTTAAGAGCCTTAAAAATGTGTAATAACCCCCAAGGATATTCATAACACAGGAAGGTTTTTGACCCAGTTATCTTCTAGCCAAAAGCAACTTTAACAGGGGAGAAGGATTTTCACTAGAAGATAATTATAAATTTGACTCAGCTGTCATCAACTACTAGCTTAGATTACATAGACTTCTTAGGGCAAATGAGTTCCTTCCCTGGTTCCTTTTTATGCAACATGAAAGTATTACTATACTAATAAGAGCAGATCATTAAACCAATTTTGCCTCTGCTGAAAGTACTAACTTTCACTCAAGAGGACAGGGGAAATAGCTACTATTATTTGCAAATAACAAAGAAAAGTAAATCTAAAAAAAAAAAGACCATTAGTAGTTGCTTTTTGAATTAGCACCAAAAGAGAAATAATGAAAAATAATCCAGAGGGATAGTTTTGCTATATTGCAGAGCTGGGACTACTATTAATCATACACTGATTACTATGGGACCTGACTTCCACACAGACAATATCAAACATTGTCATCACTGTAAATTGCCCCATGTGCCATATTAAAGAGCTGTGTCAAGAATTATATTGTTAAGTAAGCTGCAGGAGAAACTAAAGTTGAATCCGGGAAGCCCTAGGTTTGAAAATTGTCTTGGTCATTTATTAGCTATGTGATCCAGGGGAAGTGACTTGCCCTAGGGGGTAGTTGTTCAAATCAAGTTTCATTATCCAAATACCCATTGAGCAATTGTAGGCAAAAACAGATAAGACGATGTGCATATATATAAGCAATTTAAAATTTACAAAATTCTATAAAGTGTTAGCAGTTATTAACAGTTTATAATTGGTTTGTGTCTTTCAGTGTAACACAGTAGAGTGAAATTGTGGATAGTGGTAGATTGTGGAACTTGGAGTCAGGAATTCCTTTCTTCCAATACACTCCACATATTCATTGGGAGAATATGGAAAAGTATCTAATCTTTTCTAAAAGCTTCTGCTTCTATAAAATGGGAGTAAAAATAGCTCTGCTACCACAATAGTGCTTAATAAATGCTTTCTCTATCTCCATCCCCCTCCCTATCTAACAGGGTTTTTGTGAAGATCAAAAGAGATACTATACATGAAATGCTTTGAAAACTTCTGTATGAATGTAATACATGTCATTCTTTTGAACTTGTTCATGTGAATTCAGAAACAACCATAGGACAAATCACTATATTGCCATTTTATTTTATAGGTAATATTCTTTATATCAAAGGTGTCAAATAAGTGGCCTACTGACTACATATAGCCTACAATAGTCCGTAGTATGGTCCAAACCAGATTAAAATGTAACTGGGAAATAATAAAAATTTAAAAGTATAGTCAAAAGTAGATAATGATATTATGTGATTTTCTAAGTCAACATGAAGCCTGCAGAAATTCTTATGTACAATTTAGTAGCCCCTGTTTCTATTTGAATTTGATATCACTGCTTTAGACTATTCCTCAGGTGAATATAACTTCTTTTTGAAGTTTAATAACTTATTTAGATGTGGGATCACATTCTGTAATTCACCAAAAGCATTCTTAGGAAAACTCCAGTAAGTTAGAGGATGACAGAATGATACATAACTCATCCCACACAATTTTATTTCTCTTGCTAAGTCTTTATATTTTAAAATATTTTCATTTCATGCAGCTTGGAAATTATGAATATTTAGTATGACATTTAAAATGTTGTTCTGAATCAACATTTATATCTGGCCTATTGTTAAAGGAGAGCAACAAAGTCCAAATTGTCTTCAAACTTACAAAGCCTTTTGGAAATAGATTGACAGGCAAATGTGGAAAGGGCTTCAAAGACTTAATCAACTGCTTATCCATGCATGGGCATTAATTTACACAGACCTAAGCAAACCTTTTGTTCTCCACACAGTTGCCAGATTGGAAGATTTGGAAGCTGCCATGTACCAAGAGAATGAAGGTCATCAGAGACCAGTTACATTTCAACAGTAGAGATTCAACTGACAGTGAAGCTGATTGCCCTATTCACAAGCTTCAGCTCCTGGTCTCAAAGAGGAGTATCACCAAGAAGTTCCAAAACAATGTATACAGAATAAAATTCCAAGTCTGAATTCATAATAACCCATTAATTTTTGATCAGTATTAAGTTGAATAATGTTTGACAGAGATAGGTAGAACCAATAGCCAATTATGGGTTTCATATTATGATTTCAGCAGATACTATAGAACTAGTAAGACTGATTTGGATGCAATGGACTATTGTAGGCTGTATGTGGTCAGTAGGCCACTTATTTGACACCTTTGATATAAAGAATATTACATATAAAAGAAAATGGCAATATAGTGATTTGTCCTATGGATGTTTCTGAATTCACATGAACAAATTCAAAAGAATGATATGTATGACATTCTTTAGAATGACATATGAAACAAGAGCTGTGGTATTACCAGAAAAATATGAGATATATCTATAAAACCAAGAAGATGAACTACAACCAAACAAGAATAAAGCCATGAGAGCTTGAGACTTCTATTGGAAAAAATGTACCCAAATGTAAGGCTTATTTCTTTGAACCAATCTTCCTTGCCTCTGTTGGCAGCAAGACACATGGGACTAAGAAGAGATATGAAGTCAAAAAGAAAAGAAATATTCTTTCAGAACCTTAAATTCCAGTCAACAGAAGGTACCTATGCTAAGGTGAAGAAGTGCTAAGGCAAAGGCAGAGGTGGAGGCTGTGTGATGGTATATTTTATCAGACCGTGATTGATCCCATACATGGACCTAGGGAATACCTAGTAATACTCTGAGCATACCATCCAATAGCTATAAATTACCTACATTATGACTCTGTACATGTATCAAGTAAAGATCTTGGAACTAACAAGAAATTGATTTTATTATCCCAGATTGTCTGCAGATGCCCCAAGTGCAAAATTTGTGACAAATTTGTCCAAAGAAAAACATTACCTGCACATGCTATATATTTGGAGAATGTAAGTATTATTTATAGAATATATATATACACATATATATATTGAAGATGATTGCAAACATCTAAATCATCTCTTGTTAGTGATTAATTATTTCACCACTTATGTATAGCATGATAAACCAAAAACAAGAAAGAATTTCTTGCCAGTGTCATGAGAAAGATAATTTTCACTCTATGGATTCTCTGATCAAGACAGAGACTTTGAGAGCAAGTTGTTGGTGTTGACAGACATCAAAAGATCTAGAACTTCCTCTCCTTACCACGCACAATGAGACTTAAATATTTTCAGCCTAAACACTTTTAACTTCACACTAGTAAACAAATCAGACTGAATAATGATCAAGAAATGTTATTAAAAGCTATATAGTAACACTTTCTGTCATGGACTTTTACAAAGGATCTGTCAGATACCTGAGAGCAGTAAGAAGAAGGGTTCACAGAAAAGTGAATACCAGTCTAACCAGAGAAGGGACATATTCCCCTGCAAAGATTTATGCCTGAAAAACGTGAATAGAGTAATTCCCTACAAAATCCCTAGAATGAACAGTGATCAGATTGGTGTTGCAGTGCTGGGACACCCAAGTCTTTGAGGTCTAACACTCAGTACTGATATGACAAAGAGGGTCATGAAGGTCATCTTTATCCTTCTCCTTTAGGTTGACCAGGGAAAAATGGGTATTATTTGGAACCCTGTAATAAAGCACTGAATCCCAAATGGCAAATATCTGATTTGCTAAGATATAATTCTAGCTCAATATCCACTTTTGAAAATAGTGAAATCAATGAGTGACTTCTATTTATTTCTGTCCTACTGCTCTGCCCAAAAATAGATTTCAAAGACTACTTTGGAGATATGGAATATGGCATTTCAAATGCTTTATGTATTAAAAATATTCTTGCAACTCAACCTATCCTAGAGTCCCAATGGCCCTAATTTAAATCTATTACACACAAAGGAAACAAAGCCCTTTACATTATTACTATATAATACTTCTCATTTTATTGAAATTCAGATAGAAATGGTTCTGAGACTAATTAATATTCCATGACTTCAATATCAAAATGGACATGAGGAGAATAACTAAAATATATTGAAAAATGTGACTTGGGAATAAGAAACAAACCAAATGTTTGTTGACTTCATAGAAACCTCGCACCTATCTTCAAATATTTTCTTTGTTTAATATTATTATATGATGTGTTTAGTTATTAAACACAAGTGTACAAAGGTACACAATGCACAAAAAATGGGCAAGAAAGCAGTTTTATAACTAACTTTGAACTTTTACTATGTAATTTTTATAAAGTACAGATAATGTCGATGGTGAAATCTAACAGTAGTAACAAAATCATTCTCTTTGTTTATTACCCCTTTTGTATTTTGACTTGGGTTTTTTTTCTGTGAATTTTGAAACTGCTTTCCTAATGATTTTTTAATCTATCATCATCCATAAATCTAAGACCTGCTTCTATTATCTCTCTTGCCATGTAGAAGCCCTGGCTTCTAACAAATGTGTAGTCAAAACAGTTCAACACAAAGACATATATTTATTAAAACATAGCCATACCATCTATAAAACATTATCTCTGTCAAGAAGTGGGGAATATGTTCTACTACTAGATATTTGAAGGCTCGATCATTTGCTTTCTAAATCAGAGTTCAGAAATCTTTCAAAATTTTTCATATTATTGTATATTCTCCTAGTCCTATTAATCTTCTTTCATTCTGCATCAGTTTATACAAGTGGTTCCATGTTTATTTAAGTCTATCATACTCATTTCAACGAATGCAATTTTCCATTATATTTATCTACTACATTTATTTAGCCCTTCCCCAATTGATGAGCACTTATTTTGCTTCTACTTCTTCACTACCATGGAAATTGCTATATTCTTCTAAATACAAAACTCTTCCTTCATTCTTACTATCCTTGGGATATGCACCTAATAGATTCACTAGATCAAAGAGCATGTACAGCTTAATATAATATTTCTTAACTTTTCTGAATCATGAAACTCCTATGGCAGTCTGGTAAAGTCTTTCTAAGAAAATTTTTAAATGCATAGACTATGTCAACCAGATGAACTAGCCTCTTACCTGTGGATGGCTGGAAACAAACCAGGTAAGCTAAAGATAGGAGAATCAGGAATCAACAAAAAGTTTAATTTCAAAGTGAGGGAAACTGCTTGCAAGCAATGAGCCAGATTAGACACAGGTGCAGGGACCTGCCTCTAGATGGGGAGACCCAAGACAATGTGGGGAGATCCCAGTGCTTATATTAATGGCTATGCTATGCCCTGACAATGAGGTGTAACAGCAACAATGAGACAATTTTGATTCATTGCAGGCTTTGTGACCAAAATATTGGTATTGTCCCAGATTCTCTGGTGCTTGTTTGAGTTCAGAGAATACCTGGTGCTGATCAAAGCAATACAATAATTATGTGATTTTGCCAGGGGCTAAGTGCAAATGATTGCTGTTATGCCAAGCTTAAGACACAACTTTCTCGCTGGGCCTTAGCTCTGGAAAACAGAGTGCAGTCTAATATATTGACACTGAAAATACAAAAGATTACAAAGGAAACCAATTATATTGAAATGTAGGAAGCAAAATATAAAATAAAAACCAAGTTCATTGATTGCAGTTTAAGAACCTCTGGTTTAGGAACATTTTGTCTGCAGTTTCTAATTATTTTGCAGAATGAAAAATTATTTAACCAATTCATGATTCTACCAACATGGTATTAGTGTGCTTGTTGTGCCCTTCAACAAATGGTATCTTCCTCTTTTTCAATCACTACCAAGAAGATGCCAAAAAAGAAAAGACCCCCCCAGAAACTATCTAACCTAGCAGCACTTGGATCCATTTTCTAAGTTAAGAGATATTGCAATGAAGAAAAACAGTTTTTAAGAATATGAATTGTTTGTAAAATTTTTACAGAAGATAGTGGAAAATTATGAAAATATTGTCTCATAAAATAGTAAGAAATGGTGGAGAGAAAAGCAAGATTATAGAAAGCTTGGTAAGATATCCAATTAAACCAAATGATCCAGAGAATAATTAAAAATAAAACTGAGAGATTAGCTCAGATGAAAACTAGAAAAGCTATAAAGGTTTCAATAGTAAAAATTTTCCCTGCCTAAAATAATGAAATTTCCACATTTATTCTCTAACATCACAATAAACTTGTGATAATAAGAAAATAATAATGACCCTAAAGAAAATAAAAGTGGAAATGAATGAAAAGGCAACATGTAAACACTATGTTCCATACACTGTCAAGTTCTAGGTAAATAAATACAAAAGTGAAATAATCTTTGGCTTTAGTAATTTTATCTTTTAATCAAGACATACAATGATAAATGGAACAATTCATCATTTGCAGAGCAAATGGTAACATTGAAAGGATTCAAGTTCTCAAGAGCAAGAAGTAGAAAAGGGGGAGGAACAAATAGTAAAAGAGATGTTTATTCTAGAGATGACAATTTTCAGGATGTTGAGGGATTAATTCTTAAGATACATTAAAGAGAATAGGAGATCAATAACTGGGCCCATATAAAGCATACCATTGGGTTTTAAAAGAATTAGAACATTGGATTACTGAGCCACTTTCAGTGTTATTTGAATGATCATAGAAAATGGAAGAGAAACCACAAGACTGGAGAATCATAAATATTGTTCCAGTTTTGAAGAGAATTCTACATTTAGTCTAGTTGCCTTGACTTCAATTACTAGGGTTAAAAATCTATAAAAGATCATTACAGAATTAACTGGCAAATATCTAGAAAGGGAAACTAATTACAAAGAGTCAAGGCTTCATCAAGAACAAGTTATGCCTGACTAACCTCATTTTCTTTATTTCATAGGAGTATTAAACTAGTAGATGGGAAGAATACTGTGTATGTAGTTTACCAAGATTTTTTCAAAGTTTTTAATAAGCTGTCTCAACGTTCTCATAGAAAAGATGGACTAGATGATAATTCTCTTATCAGATGGTTTCAGAACTAGATGAATGGATGGATTCAAATTCAAAATGTTTCAGTGTTAACAAAGTAGGAAGTCTCCAGTTTAGGGCCTTGTGGTCCTATCTCTCTTTAACATTTTTATCATTGACTTAGATAAAAAAATATCTCAAGTGTTTATTAAATTCACAAATGACATAAAATTAAGAAGGATAGTTAACACACTTGATGAAAGACTCAGGAAGCAAAAAGATCATGACAGACTGGAGCCTCAGACTAATTATATTGCATTTAATAAAATTAAATTCAAGAGGATGAAATAAGTATTTAAAAAAAAATTCCACAAATATCACAGCAGTTATTCAGGGAAAAAAAAATCTAGTGGTTTTAGTGGACTGAAAGCTCAGTGAGTCAGCAGTGTAATAGAGCTGCCAAAAAAGTTAATGCAATCTTCAGCTGCATTAGGATAGACATAGTTCCAGGACTAAGGAGATGATTGATTAATCCTACTGTATCCTGGCCTTGTCAGATCTCACTGAGTATTATGTTTAATTTTAGCATCTAAGTAGTGCAGTGCATAGAGTATTGGGCCTGGAGTCAAGAAGAATTGCATTCAAATATGACCTTAGATATTTACACTAGCTATGTGATTGGGAGTAAGTCACTTAACCCCTTTTGGGATAATAACACCAACCTCTCAGGTGTGTTGATTATCAAATCAGATAATATTTTTAGAGTGCTTAGTATAGTGCCTTGAATGTATTATACTATATTATATTATACTATATATACTATATTATATTATACTATATATTATTACTATATTCTGGTTTCCTTTTCACCCCTTTTCCCCTTCCATTCTGGGTACCATAATTTAATAAAGGCATTGATGAACTAGAGACTACCCAAATGAGGGAAAGCAGAGTGGTGAAAGGTCTTGAATTAATGACATATGAAAGATCAGTTCAAGATCATGTTAAGTGTGGAGAAAAGATGACTTGGTGGGGGGTGGGGGAAGACATGATATTTTCACCTTTTTGAAGCACTATCACATGGGAGAGGGATTAAGTCTGTTTGATTTGTCCACAGGGAAAAAAAAAAACAGCACTGGGAGAGATTTTCAAAGTTAACTTTATGAGATGTTAGAACAAACTTCCATCCATCCCGGTTGTTCTTTAGCTAGTAGGATCTCTCTTCTTGGAAGTCTTCAAGCAGAAGCTGGATGACCACTTGTCAGATATAGCATAGTGGAAATTTCTTCGTATGTGGATTAAACTAGATTCTGTGAAACTGACTAATTCTTTCCTTTCCAAAGATCCAATTATCTACTCTTATTTCCACTGATCTTGAGAACAGTGTCTCCTCTGATCCTAACCTTTCATTTTTTTCTTGAACTTCAAAGTTGCCTAGTCTCTTTTCTATATCCTCTTTTTCACTACTTGTTATAGAGTAGTAAAGGCATCAGAAAACCTGGGTTCAAATCCCACTTCTCCTCCGGATCACTTGCCTAACTTTGGGGAAATCACTGAATCTCTTTGATTCCTTCCAGCCTTAAATCCTGGAATGATGAGAAGAATAAATAAATCATAAGATACATGTCACTCTCCATTTCACTAACTTCCTCTCTAGCTTTTGTCCTATTAAGATTAAAAAAATTGAAATTGAAATTTGAAATTAAAAATTTTATTCCATTTCATAGCCAGCTGAAAGACATGTTTAGAAGGATATCGCTGAATTCATGTCCTTGAAAAATGCAGAATTAAATTTACTCTGCTTGTTCCTAGAGGAAAGAATTAGGAAAATATGGACACAAATTATAATGAAATACATTTAGGCTTAATATTATGAAATTTTTCATAACTATTAGAGCTATCCAAATGTGAAATATACTTGAATACTTTGGAAGGTTTAGGTTTGTCCATCACTAGAGGCCTTTAAGCCAAGGCTAGATAACAACTTGAAAGACATGTAATAAAAAGAAATTCTTACTCAGATATGGCTTGGACAAAATTGTCCTCTGAGTACCCTCCAACTCATAAATTTTGTGACTTTATGATTCTGTGAAAGTATTCCATGTGCTTCTGAAGTTCGCCATCTTTTTGAGAGCTCTCCTCCTCAACACATGGATGTGTGTGTGTGTGTGTGTGTGTGTGTGTGTGTATGTTCCAGTACAGATTCCAATGCACATTTTCTGGACAAATTTAGGGTCTTATAATAGAGTAGAAACTTAATATTTGTTTAAATGAATTCGTGTCACAAAATAAGGTGACAGGATAAATTCTGACTGAAATTCAATGAATTATAAGATATCATTTGAGCCATTATAAATATATTAACCAAAGAGATACTTCTGATATTTTTTTCCTCAGCATGTCAGAATCCTGTGTTTTCTATTTCTGGTGTATCTTGCTATCAACTTGTTCTTTATTCCACCTCCTTTTCTCATATCAGTACAACATTAGAACTATTTCTAACACCTACCTTTTCTAATGTGTCACAGAAAGTCTCTGATTAAAACATGCCTTGGTTTGAAATTGTATTCTACTAAAAATCAATGCATCATTTCTTTTCCAATCCATGACTCGATAAACAAAAATAGCAATAAGGCACATGGCCTACAACATATGAGCACTATTACTGGGGCATCTCCAAATTCACACCTCTCCAACTACTGTGGCAAAAGCCTGGATTCAGCATAAATGGAGGTCTTTGACTTTAAACCTGAGTGGACTGAATTATTTGGAGCATGGCCACCATCAGTCAGTTGGCCTGGTATGGAGGAACACATTGCTTAGATAAAACAACAGGGCCTCAGCAATCGCCACAAATCATCTGTTTGAGCATGGCTTGCAGCACTGCTACTGAATGAAAATTTTTTTTCAAACTTGTGTTAAAGCTAATGGTTTGCTGTCAAACACACCATCTGTCATCCCCATCAGATCTCACGCAGAGATGAGGGGGGTGGCAGTATTCATTGTCTTTGCACCAAATCTACACACTGTCATTTTGTATTTACGGACATCATTAAATTCAGGAAACTTAACCCAGTTGTACTTAAACAGGAGGAGTCGTGAGGAATTTTAAATTGGGAAATCTATCCTTTGGTGTCTTCCCACCCTTTTTTCAAGTAACATCCTCCTGAAACCTGACTCTCATATTAACCATCCTCTTATTTGCTCAGCTGCTCTAACAAAACTGAGAACAGAGCTCCTCGGAAAGGGAAGTCTGTATCCATTCATGCATATGATCAGAGCTATGACAAGAGCAGGGGTGGGCATTTTGCCAACAGCGGGTAAATTTGTCCCAAAGGACAGAACTTGTACTTGTCTGAGACAAAAGGAGGATCCTGGTGATAGCAAACAAGCTGTATTGTAGCCAGAGCAGCTAGTAAGAGTAAGGGGAGACTGTGGGCAGAAAAATGTTACTAGTGGAAAAATAACCCAGCTATCTTGCACAGTTTCCTGAATTTGGAGAGAAGGCAGAGGTAGGTGGGTCCCAGCCATTCCCCTCAGGAACAATATCAATGATTCTTCATTTCTCATGATCTGAGGAGGAGCTGAGTACGATTAGTTGTAGATTGGGAAGAGTTCACCTCAATGCGGGGACTATGGACCTGTACCAGAACAAGGCAGAAATATAGAAACAATGCCTCTGACTTTGCTGGGGGACCATGGCTTCCTGTGGATGTTTTTACTTTTTGATCCTAGACTCTTTTTTTTTTCTTTCTGCCTTCTCATTAACCCTCCTTGGGGCAGGGTCAAAAAGAACAGGTAGAAAGTATAGTAAGCTGTCCTATGGTGCTAGAATGGGGATATCCAGACCCTGCAAGAAGTAAGAGGTAGGCTGTACTAGGAATGGAATTATCAACAATAGCTTTCTCTGAGCACAGACCACAGTGGGGAAAAGATAGTAGATAGAAAGAAAGAAGAAAACTCAGGGAAGTCAAGGTAGAAAAGAAATGCAGTCTCTCACAGAGAGCTAGGGTTCTTGAGATGACTCTACCTCAAGGACCTTTCTTTTCCTCTAAGCTTTGTCCTCTTAGATTGCTCAAACTTTTTTCCACAGAGCAGAACCTAGAATAACAGCTTAGGGTCAATGTATACCTGCACCTACTTAGATTCCCTATCCCTCCCCAGCCCAGCTGCTTTTCCTGAGTCATTAGACTGGGAGCCTCTGCTCTGGAAGGAGTAATACTTCCAGTCTTCCAAGGAAAGCCAGCATTTCAACCATTAAATAAATTTAAACTGAGTCAAAAGATCTGCTATGGCGCTAACATTGGGGAGGCTTTCCTCTATAAAGTAAATGGGTAAGACAATATATTTTCTAAAGGATCCCTTAAAACTCTAACATAAGAACTTGAGGAATTTTGTCAGAGGGTGGGAGAAAGAAAAATGGGCCCAATTTCAATATTTCTATTGTTTACTGTAAGAATTACCATTCCATTGCCACCCTTTTTGTTGTTGGTTAAGTAATTTCAATTGTGTCCAACTTTTTGTGACCTTATTTGGATTTTTCTAGGCAAATTTTCTAGGCAAAAACTCTAGAGGAGTTTGCCATTTCCTTCTCCAGATCATTTTATAGATCAGAAATTGAGGTTAAGTGAGTTGTCCAGGTCACACAACTAATGCATATCTGAGGTCAGATTTGAATTTACAAAGATAAATCTTCCTTACTCCAGGCCCAGCCCTACCTTAAATAGATGTCTTATTGTCATCCCTATCCTCCTAATTATCAAGCTTCTTTAATATAAAATATTAGGGGATAGGAGAGGAATCCTGAACTTAACTCCTCAATATAAATAATAATTGGTCAAAATACAACCTTAATAAATGACTCACTTTCTCTTGGGGGAAAGGGACAAAGAACACCTTCTCAGCTGTGGTCTTATAGCTCAGGCTTTTTTGACCATCCACCCCCCAGTTCCATTGGAAAGTCCCCTTGGGAAACATGATATTGTCAAAAGCTCAAAATACAAAATATTCTAGTAAAGATTTGTAAGTGATAATGGATTTCTCACATCCTATTCTTCCCCACATACTAGAGATATTTTATGAGTTCTTAGTCCTCTTGCAATTACTTTCTATGGATGAAAGCTCTGAATATTTTTAACAGAAAGACAATTATCATTTTAGGAAAGCTTAAAGATCATCTTATCTGGAATTAAAAAGAGACTTTAGATAATTCTTAAAAATCTCTTCAGCCCTAGAAGCAGCCTGTGATTCTCCAAGTCCTCTACTATGAAATATACTGACAAATTTTGTTTCCTAGATACTTTATTCTTTCATAGATACTCTCTGGAGGTTATATTATAATCCTATTCTTCTTTTTACTGTATTAGATGGCCATTAAACATCTGGGTAGATTCAAAGTTCCCTCCAGAGAAGAGTATTTATGTGGTAACTATCATGTATCAGTTTGGACTGGATTAATAGCTTGGAAACATTATCAAGTAAAGGGTCATTTGTTCACTAAATACCATCCATGAAAAGCTATTATCAACCCTCAATAATAATTTTTGTAGGTATCTTATATCTTTCCTACAATCATGCCAAGAGATCTTTGTTTTCCCAAGATTTTAGTACAGAAATCCACTAGCGTTTGCTTCTCCTAAAAGTAATTCAATTAGCCTTTCAGGGAAAATTAGACTGGATTAAACTTCCCTATATACTGCTGGAGGCAAAAAAAAAAGGGGGGGAAAAATCATCATTTTAGAAAACTACAGATATTTCTCATTTAAACATTATTTTGTCTACTTAAATCTATGTCTATCCAACCTGATGAATCCAGGTATTGAGAATCAGTTCTGCCAAGCTATAAATAATCCCCAATGAGAAAATAAAAGCATAAAGAGCAGTTAACAAGTGTTTCTTTATATTGGACATTGAAATCTTCTCTGGAGATGCTCCTAGGAGCATCACTTATGTTTGAAGAGTTTTGAAACAAAAAAAGATTTAACAGATCCCAGTTGCACAAGAAAGATGTATGATTACTGCACCAAATTTTAAATGCCAACATGTAATATTTTATGTCATGTAATTAAGTTAAGTATTAAGGGAAGAAGGATCACTACTTTAAAAAATTTAAGAAATTTGCTCAAATAATAATAAAACCTGCTTTCAAAAATCCTTAGATTCTCTAAATTTTTCCAACTTTCTATAATAATAGATAAGCCTGCCTTTGCCATGGTTCATAGTTGGGCAAGATAGAAAAGAATATAAACATACCAAATAATAATAATAATAGTAATAACTTCAAAGATTTATCAAGATAGTGATCAGTCTTTTGTAGAATGGAAATTTATAATCTAAAAGAAGCAATATAATATCTTTTTGATCAATGAGATTTCCTAAAGGGACAGACACATTGTTGTATAAGATAGTAGCAAAAGATAGAAGAATATTATTCAGCATTATTAC
Organism: Sminthopsis crassicaudata; assembly: GCF_048593235.1. Classification (NCBI taxonomy): domain Eukaryota; kingdom Metazoa; phylum Chordata; class Mammalia; order Dasyuromorphia; family Dasyuridae; genus Sminthopsis; species Sminthopsis crassicaudata. Next base: position 85,728,991 of record NC_133620.1, on the reverse strand, counting down.
TACAAAACTACCCTATGCAAAGCTCATTTTATAAAGTCTTCAGCCTTGAAGTATGATACTCAAAAAATACTGAATGCTAAGAAACTAAAAGAAAATAAATCAATATTATTCAACAACCTCCCTTAAAATGCTTTGTGATAATTTTATAGAAAGAGTACTGGGTTTGGAATCATAAGCCAGGAGGTCATGTTGGATAAGCCATTTCTTATATATGTAACTACAGAGTATAAAATCACAAAATCTTATGGTTGGAGTCAGCCTCAGAAGCCACCTAGCTAAACCCATATCCCTCTTTTCTAGTATTATTCCTAATAAGTTACCATCCAACCTTCACTTGAAGGGAAATCCAATAAATTACTTGACTTTTCTTTTTTTTTTTTTTTTTAAATTCTATTTCTTAAGAAGTTTTCCCTGATATCAAGCCAAAATCTTCCTCTTTGCAACTTTTATTCATTACTTCTAGTTCTGTCTTTTGGTGAAATCTATTTTTCTTTGTAATATTCTTTTGAATACTTGAAGAAAGCTATCATGTCTTTCATTAATATGTTCTTCTCTAGGCTAAACATTCCCATTCATTCAACCAATTCTCATGTGGCACGACCTCAAGACCTTTTTCTATGCTGGACATACTCCAGTAGGACATTCTTCCAGTACAAGTATGAAAGCCCGGAATTGAAAACAGTACTCCAGATGTGACCTAATAAAGATAGGATAAAGCAGACCCTCATCTTCTATGTTATGGGCAGCATCTCTATCAAATCAGGAAGACTAAATCAAGATTTTCATCAAATTTTTCAACTCCTTTAATTTATGTGATGTACTAGTGCTTCCAGTCACATCTGTTCCTCTTATTCAGTTATAGACCCAGCACATTGCCCATCTGCAATGGGCACTTTTCTCAAATATGCTCGCTCACACACACACACACACACACACACACAGTGGGATGCCCTGTCCAATTAAATGTCACAATTTGAGCAATTTGCAATTAGTATTTTGTTATTCCAGTGAGGATGATTAAGCTGATGTCTCTTTCAAATGACAATGGCCCTTCATATTTCTTTGAGGAGGCTTTATAGCTTTCTAGGATTTGATACAATTATTATAACAATGGTACATTGGAATCAGTAGGAGAGTGGTGAACTTCACCATTAGTGAGGAACACTTCTATGTTACCATGATACCCATGAATATTTAAGTGGTATGTCTTTATACAGTGATATATTCAGTAGATTGTTAAAATAATTTCTGTTATCACACCTGACCTGTAATCTTGAATGATTTTACCATACATATTAGACATCTTCTTACTTAGTCAATTTTTTTTCTGAGACAATTGGGGTTAAGTGACTTGCCCAAGGTCACATAACTGAGGTGTTAAGTGTCTGAGGTCCAATTTGAACTCAGGTCTTCCTGACTTCAGGGATGCTCCACTGCACCACCTAGCTACCCCCTATCATTTTTTTAAGTTAACAAATTACAGAGTGATATTTTATTTTCTATACATTTTTTGACCAATTGTGTAACTTTATAGGTATAATCCATTAGGAATTCATTTTGTATTTTCTTTAAGTATAGCCTCAATTCACTACAAGTGCCATTTTTATAAGTTCTTTATGTGAGAGAAAAAATAGAAATGTGAGTCAGTAGATGCTGATATCTTCTCAGTCATTTTTTAAAGTACCAAAACTGATCTTTTCCATCAATTAGAGGATGAAAGAGGAAGAGAGGAAATCTTCTCTTTTAGTATACTGAAAAGTCCCTAAGTACTTGAAAATAATGTCATCTCTAACACAGATTTTTTTTCTCTGTGTACTTTTTGAGATACAACTTCTCTTTCCAGGCTTCATCTTATTGTTTATCACTAAGGTAAGATTACCTTACTATAACTGGTGAAATTTGGTTGTTCTATTATAATTGCTGGTGATAATAAACATAAAAATACCAACAACACATTTGTTCTACTTCAACTCTATTTGTTGTTCTCCTTCCATGTTCATCTATAAATATATTCATGATGATCTGGATTAATTGGGCTTTAGATAAAATCCTCTGTAGAATAACTTTGTTTCATTTTTTTCTGTTTCTTGAGGTAATGCTTCTATAACCTTCATTTCTAATGTTTTATGAGTGAACTTGAGTTTTAAATGGGTATTGCTATTGGCTACCATGTTGGGTTTTTGGTAAATAGAAAACAAATATTTGCTGGTAAAAGTAATCTTAGGCTTTTTGGTGAGTTAGCATTTTGTGCTATTTGAAAAATTTTAAGTGGCAATTTCTTTTTAGTATCATGTTTTGTTTTTTGGAGGGGTTTTTTAAGCCTTATTTAAACAGATCAGGTTGCTTATCTCAATTTCCTCATCTGTAAAATAAGGAAGATAATAATAGTATCTACCTCCCAAGACTGTTGTGAGGATAAATGAGATATTAACTGTAAAATGCTTAGCATAGTGCCTGGCACAGAGAAAGGGCTATTTATAAGCTTTTATTATTATTATACTGTTATACCTACTTCACTTGGAGTTGGGGGAGAGAAGATTAAGCCAGCTCTCTTCAAGCTTTAAATTTCTATTTGTAAATGTATAAATTATTGTTTAGTTAAAATTCTTAGACATCTCAGGAACTATAGTAACCTATCTATGCAGAGGACCAAACAGGACAAAGGCATACTTTTTCATAGGTTATTGAATCCAAAACTTATTAGCTAGTGAAATCTTTCTATATTTGGTAGATAGGGTAGACACAACCTGTCCCTAGGCCCATATTCAAAAACCTTTCCAATTTGATATATCCTACCAAAGCTTGTTCTCCAGTGATATAGCTAGCCTTCCCTCAGGAATCCCAGGTCATCTCCATGCTGACAGACAAAATATAAGAATGAGACTTTTTTGAAGGCTGATATGTAGTAATAAACTTGGTTTGATTCTCCTCCCCCATATTTAATATGTATTTTTCATATCAGGATATACAATTTCATTGGTATACATAAATATTGGAGAGTTAACTCCTTTACCATGCAATGTTCTTTGACCTATAGTTTTGAAGTATTATCTAGCATATTGAAAAAGTATGTGTCTTACCCAGGGTCAAAAAGTCAGTGTATGCCAATAATAATACCTTAAAGTGATCCTCATTAACACAAATAAACTCATTCTTAACAACTTAACTCTTCTATTTTTTTTCTATCCCAGGAAAATATTATGGAAAGGTAATTTTTGGTAATCCACCCACCAAATAATTGGTGTAAAACTTTTTACAAAGTTTTTTCTTTCAAGAAAAAGAAAATCTCATTTAGTCATAAAAGTTATATTCGCCATTTACATTTAGATTTGAATCAGGTCTGTAATTGCCATATAAATATTAAAATATAATTTCTATGTCAATGTTGGGGAGAAAAAAAAACAAACCCAGCCTATTACTACAATTTCAATCACGATGGCAAATGAGATCAGTGACATAAATGAAATGACCTTGGATAGCTACAGTCATTTAAAATGAGTGAAGGTAAAAATGTGATAATATTTCATTCATGGAAATTCATCCAATGAGTTTCCTTATTTTAAATTAAAAGCTTATTACAGACTAGAAATTAACATGCTCAAAATTATTCCATATAAGAATGAGGTACAGATATTATATGTGACAAATATTATAAAAAGATATCTATATAATCAGCAATGTATGAAATTCAGAGGGAATCCTGACAGGAAAATCCTACTGAATATAAAAACTGTGACTTTATCAAAAAAGATAATATGCTAATGTTCCTAAGTACATGATATAGGGACAATTACTAAGACTTAACAAAGTAGCATTGAGAACCTCCTTACTTTCTAATATTGGGCTTCAAGGTTAAGTAAAAAAAAAAGGTCAAAGTCACTTTTTAAAACCTTCTCAAATGTAAGATCCATTCAGAAAATGTGAAGCATCAAATACTACATACAGATTCCATGACTATTACAAGAGATAACATATACTAAAATTTTAAAATAAAAGTGACAGCATAATCCAAGTTTGAAATGTATATATCCCCTATTTTTTTTGCTTCAATCCAATATAGTTATGCTTTCCAATTATTGAATTTCCAATCAAATAGTTACCATAAAAATGTCAAAGGTTAAGAGGAGGGATAGAATAAAGAATGCTGGTCCTGACATATAAAGAATCTGGTTTAAATTCCATCTCAGACATTTACTAGTTAAGTCAAATCAACAAACATTACTAAGTGCTGGCATTGTAAATAAAGCACAACAATAGAAGCAAAAATAACCCCTGACCTACAAGGAATTTATATGCTAATGGTAGAAGAAAATATCAAAAAAAAATGGTAGGAGTATAGAAATTACCTTCCTCATAACTACAAGATATTCCCAGTTATAAAGTGATGACTTATCCTCTTCCCCTATCAGGAAGAAGCCCCACTAGCTATTATCAGTTATCATCAGTTCTCCGACTATCCTGTTTGTCAAGAGTAATTGTAAGGATAGAATTCTTTATCAACCTCCATTTCCATCCCTCAACTTTTGTGCATCTTTAAACATGGATATTGTTTTCAGATATTGATTAGCGTATCTCTAGAAAGGTCTGGGATCTGGTCTGCCAGAAATTCCATCTGGCTCCTCTTTGATTTTCCCCTCTGAGTTCCCCCCTTTACTTTTCTGGTTTCTGTGGGAAACCCCTAAAGCTGTATTTCTCCTTTAAAAGATCTGCTTATGATAATCTTTGCTGAATTCTTTTCAGGACTAAGTTCACTATGAGGTTACCCTTTCCCCCTCATAGGGTCTTCTCTCTACTGGCATCTTTCTCCCTACTCTAGCTAACTCTGATTAGTCTGTTAAGTTCCTCTATAGATCTAACTTGCCAGTAAATGACATATTCAAGTCTCATGGTATATTCCTTTAATGGTATTCCTTTAATGGTATTCCTTTAATGGACTCTTCCAAATTCTTTTCTCCTGGGGAACTTGTCTTTTCCTTGGTAATATATGCTCTCCCAACTCTATTTCATATTTGCCATTCCTGATGTGCTATTTTACTCCTTTTGTCTGTAACTTCTTCCCCTAAATAAACCTTTCTTTTGGCAAAGAGAATGGACATCATGAATGTCACATGTTTATTTCAAAACTAAAAATTGCTACCCTGACTTCATCATAAAGTCCTGAATGAATATTAGCCTGTTTATTAAAGCTGTAGCCTTTAGAGCCTAGAGACAAGCTCAGAAGACTTAAAAGCTAAAGACTAAAAAACTTAGCAGAACCTTTCTGTCTTTCATCATAAACAATCACAAAGGATATGTTTCTTTCTAAGTTTCCAACCCAGAACATAAGAATGAACCTTTCTCTCTATAAACAAAAGGTTACTATGCTTTCCAAGTTAACTATGGAGTGGGCGAGAATGTTACCATTTTTTTCCCTTCTTAAATTCCTCTATCAATTACTATATGCAAAGAGTCTAAAGTATAGATCAAGGACTTTTTAAAGAGAAAGAGGTAACATATCTAGCATACACACACACACACACACACACACACACACACACACACACACACACACATCACCAACCATGCCTAAGAACTATGGAAATGGAAAAAAATTAGCAAAACACAATGAACAAAGCAGAGATGAGACTTTCACAGTGTATAAAGAAAAACTAAGAATTCCTATTTGCTGTTTCTCACTTCCTACCATATTCCACCCCTATGGGCAGCCACCCACACAGCTGCTAGAAGCCCACATCAAAACACAGAGCACAAAACTTGGAGTATTGCCCTTCTTCAGCTATCCTTAGGCTTTGGTGAATTCTAAGAAATATTCTTCCATAAATTTCATTCAGATGGGTATGTTTTGTGCATGGGCTCTTTTTTTCTTTCTTTGTGTGACACTGATTCACTATAAAAATCAGTCATTTAGAGAAGTACTTACTTGTCCATTAAATGAAGGAAATAATATAATTAGGGGTGATTGATTACCTTCCCTTTTAAAATTATATCTACAGATCTAAATGTAACTAATTTAACTTTCTTTTGTAGATATGTTGATGGGCTAAAATTTAATGTCTCAGTTTCTGTTGAGGATAAGGTCCTGGAGGTTAGAAAATTGTATGCTACTAAAAGCATTGATTGACTTTGGACAAGTCACTTAACTTTATTCAGCTTGAGTTTCTTAAATATTAAATGAGAGGTGTGCTTGATGGCCTCTGAAGTTCCTTCTAGCTATAAAATTTCATGATTCTTTCAATAATTTCTCATGTGAGTACTGTATCATCTCTGCCAGTGAGAATAAAAAATATAAAGTAGCTAAAAACATGATAGACTGAGATGAACCAAAAGGAATTTTTTTCTCTTTGGCCAAAAATTCATTTCTTGTCCAAGGATGTTCAAAGCTTTATGACCATATGAGGAAAGTGAATGGGAATGGAGAAGAGATTTGATTATTGGTAGGTAATTAAATAGGTAGGTAGGTAGGTAGGTAGGTAGGTAGGTAGGTAGGTAGGTGGAAGGAAGGAAAGGAGAGGGGGGAGAGGAGGAAAGGGGAAGGGAGGGGAGGGAAGGGAGAAAAGCTGTCTCAAGAAAGACAATCACTGTTTCCTAATAAAACCAAACATAAGAAGTCATTTGATTTTTTTTCTATTTCCATAGTTGTTAGGCAGCTGTTGGTGACATTTGATAAGAAATCATTTAATCAAATGGTGGAAAATGTTTAACAACCAACTTGAGGGGGAATATATACAACAAACTTTTAAGTTAATTCTGCATTGTCTTATGAGTATTCAATCAAAAAATAATAAATCAAGCCCTGATTTGTAGTGTTTACCACTTTCTACAGTGTAAATGCTCACACTAAAAATTTAAAAATTAGCTTTTTCCAAACTGTTAGGACCTGATTCCAGCATGCCCCTGAATACTCCACAGAAATATTTATGGGAATAAAATCTCACATTCAATTCACAGCTAATTCAGAAAGTCTGAGAGGGGGAAAAAAATTCAAAGAGATGTAAGCCAAAGAAAGGCTGAAATAATTTTACAGTGAGAAAGGTAGTTGATAAGCAAGAGAAGGAAGGAAAAGATGCCCAGAGTTAAGTCTTAAGTAAAGCAGAGTTGATATTCTCTCTGTTCAAACAGTCACCAAGCATCTGGAGAAGGATGCTGAAGAGGAAAGCTTTCTTCAGAGAAAAAAGGCATTTGATGAAGAGGAAGAAAAATCTGAAAGTATGGTCTGCTTCTTCCCTTGTTTCTACTAACCTCTCATAATCCTTGAAATTACTTTGTATACATTTTGTATTTAGTCATCTATAGACATATTTTTAGATGCAATAGAATGTAGGTTCATCAAAGGCAGAGACTTTTACTTTTCTTTCGTATCATTATATATCTTAATACCTGCTGAAATATTTCTCAATTGAATGATCAAATCTAGTAACTTTTCTCTAGTTAGAAAGGCTTCACATTTAGGCTCAGGAATGGCCCAAGTATTAATCTTCCAAAGGCCAGTGTGACTAAATTCAGAAAGGCAAATTATCAGAAACATTAGCCACAAAATTCTATTTTTGGCCCTAGTCATTCATAAAAACCTTTTTCTATAGGGGCATCAATCTTTTTTTGTATCATCGATCTCATTGGTAAGCTAGTGAAACCTATGGATCCCTTCTCAACATTTTTTGTTTTACTTTTTCATAATAGAAGAAAATGTTAAATTTCAGTTAGAGGTTAATAAAGTTACATTTGAAAATAAAATTGTATTTTTTTTCTTTTCCAAGTTCATGAACTCCCTGAACTCTGGCCACAAACTCATGGATTCCACATTAAAATCCCTTGTTCTAAACAAAAAGTTGCTTCAGTGAAGAAAGAAATAACTCCCTCCCTTAGAAACTGATGTCACCAAAAGGCTGGTACTGACTCAAACCCTATTACAATCAACAGAAAAAATACTCCTTACAACCATGAGACAGGCTAAAGCAAAATGTCCACACATGCTCTAGTCCTCTAGTCTTCTAGAAATAGTTTCTTTTGGTCTTTTAAGTTAATAATACTCTTTAAAATTATGTAAACATGCTTTAATCCAGGATTTCTTAAACTTTTTTTCCACTGGTGACCCCTTTTCACCCAAGAAATTTTTACATAACACTGGGTATATAGGTATAAATCAAATATTTACTGATAATAAATCATAATTTTGCAACCCTCACATTCAGTTCCAAAACCCCATATGGGATTGCAAAACACAATTTAAGAAACTGGGTCTAGTCCTCCAGTTCAATAAAAAAAGCAGTTATTTTTATCTATTTTTATCTCCTGACCTATAAGAAAGTAGTAACCAGTAGATTCATTTACTAAATTGAAACCCTCCTATCTACAAAGTCCAGAGAAGCAGAGAATTATAATAAGCTTACCACTAACTCCCAAACAGATGCTACAGCTTGAAGTCATCTTTAATTCTTTCTGGACAAGGTAGGCATGCTGGTCACCACAATTCATTAACTCATAGACTCTCTCTTCTCCTCTAGCTCTTCCTCCCAGTCACAATCTTTAGATTATCTCAATTGCTTATATGAAGGTTCAACTCATATCTATATATTTCTGTGGAATAATGGGAAAGCAGTTCTTCAAGCCAATATTATGGGCTCATAAATGGGGAGACACTCATCATATTGTCACTGACTCTACTTTAAATTTTCCTAAACAATCCTATCAATGCATATTACTACTCAAAAGATCACTTTTAGAATCCACATAGTCATTGAATCTTGAGTCTTCTGTGAAGATGAAATTGATCTAGTTAATATTTAGATTAATTCAGATACATATATGCCTTCAAAATTTCTGGGATACAACAATCTCCTATAGTATAACATAGTGAATCCTCTATAGAAGATATTACCAAAGTTTATTCATGGGGTACCACTTTATCTTGAAGTTTTAAGTGGTTAGTCTTTAAGCAAAATGCTGCTGACCCTCATTTTCCTCTGAGGTTTGCATACATGACTCTACTGGTCATCAGTAATTGGCAGTACCACTTTCCTTCCAACAACCTGCACTGATCCTATACATTCACTCCCAGAATATTTGGTTTATTGTACTGTCATATCCTGCTGCTCCCCATCACTTCAAACCAGAAGAAATATGCAATCAAAAGGTATCTTTTCCTCAGGAAAAAAAAAAACAGGGAAAAATACCAAGAGATGCTTATGATATAAATATGACTACAAAACACTCTTTACAATTGGAGGAATCTTCTTTATTTATAGTTGGGATTTTCCAAAAGTAAAAATTATGATGTTTTACCTAATTTACTGATTTAATATCTTACCAAACTACCAATGGGTTGTTTTATGAAACTAAACAAAATAATAATATATTTCATTTAATGAAACAAAAAATAGTAAGGAAAAACTAGCAAAGGGGAATGGCACTTCCAAACATCATACAGAAATAATCAAAACTACTTGATACTGATTTAAAAATAGCAAACCAAATGAGTAGAACACACTAAATCAGCAGGAATCAAAAGCAATTTAACTCAGCAGCCCATTATTCAGTAACCTTCCTGCAAAATAAACTTGCCTAGGAAAGTACTCTCTACTTGATAAGAATTATTGGATACACTGGGAAACATTTTGGCAAGAAATAAATTTAAAGTAGCATCTCAAAACAGACCACAATAATCTCAAATAGATACCCTAAATGTTAAGGACTAATTTTTAATATAGAGGGGAAATGATAGGAACAAATATTTCATAACTATAGATAGAAGGCAAATTGTTAAACAAAAATGAATGACAATTAGAATAAACAATACGTAGAATAAAAAAGTAAAAGTGTTCACACTAATAAAATCAATACAGATAACATTTTAAAAGATATTGTCAATTTAGGGGAAAAAATTTTCCATCAAACATTTCTTATAGAAATGAGATATCTGAACTACCTAGTATATTAACATAAACATATAACATTAAAAACTATTCCCCAATACAGAAATGGTCAAAAGATATGAGTAAATTCAAATAAAAAAGACTCAAAGGCTATCAATAACTGAATTGTTTCAAATTGTTAAAAGAGACATAGTAATTTTAAAATATCCTGAAGTTTTACCTCACTCCCAGCAACATAAAAAAAAAAAATAATAACAGATGATGTAAATGTTAATCAGTTTTAGAAGGGGTACAGTAAGAGAGATAAACAAATAGTCTGATGATGGAACTGTGAATTGATCCAAAATGCTGGAAAACAATTTAATTTTCTGCAAAGAAAAGTAATTAAAATATCCTAATTCTTTAACCAAACCAGAGATTCCATTGCTATTGATCTATCCTAAAGATGTCAAAAAAGGGCCCATAGATACCAAAATATTCATAACTATACTTTTTGTGACAGTAAAGAATTGGAAAAATAGTGTATGCCCATTAATTGAGAAATGGTCCTACAAAACTGAGGTTTTGTTATAATAGAATATTTGCATTGTAATAAACTATGAGAGATTCCAAAAATATAGGATCATTTATATGAACTAATACAGAAAGAAGAGATTTTTGAAGGTGATATATACATATATATATGCAAAACTACAATAATATAAATGAAAAGGATCCTAAAATGAAGCTAAATACTGTGCAATTATGATAAACAAACTTAGTCTTAGAGAAGATATTAGAAAGCATATCTCCCACTATTTCTCTGAAGAGATAGTTCACTGAATGTGAGACAGGTGGAGAAGTAGGGTGGCATATCTGGAAAGGACTTTTTTAAAGGCATTTTAATATCATTTTAAAAAATTAAGGTTCAATAGTCCTTATGGTTCACATATGAAACTACCTTATAATACAATTTTTTTTAAAAATTATTAAATATATAAACTATGCAAGCCACAGGGAATACAAAACTAAAAAAAATACCTATTCTTAAGGAAGTTATAATATTCTAGGTTATTTATGTGATCATTTAATGAATTGAACCCCTTTTCCTAGATGGGCTACAAAGCAGAATTAGCTTTTATTTAATTCTTCTATTTAGAGCTTAGTGTTAAGTTATAATGACAATGATTGGAATTTATTCTCTCATTCCAAGATATTGAGAAGGAAGATGGGAGAGAGGAGGTCAATCAGATTTTTAAAAGAGTATGCTTCAGGATCAGAGAAAGGGCTACATTCCTCTCATATTCCCAAGTACAAGATGGTGTGATCAGCAGATACAGAGCTGGTATCAGAGTCAATGAATGCTGTGTTTAAGTCCCACTTCTGACATTTTCTAAATATTTTTATTTATTATTATTTGGGGGAAAATCATTTAACTTGTCAGTAACCCCAAGCAAATTGCTAGAATCTTACAGAGTGTCCAAAAGTCTGAGTGACTGTTTTAAACTTTAGCAACCTATGGAACACCCTGCATGTTAACAGAACAGTTGCAGCTATGCACTGATGGATAGAGGTGATTTCTGCAATAGAAAGAGAGGATAATAATTTTTAGAAATAGAAAAGTTCCTACATTAATGAAAGCATGGGTCCATTCTAAAAAGAAGAGGCAAAAGGAGAAACCATACATATTATTCTTTGCATGCACATTAGGAAATAAGTTGAATATTTTTATTAAAAATCTAGACTTTTTAAAAAGTAGGAATTCATCTCTTAGAAGAGAGACCAATTACACCTTTAAACTGGAACCACTGATTCAACTTGAAGAACACAGTGCACATGGCAATATAACTTATACTTAAAAGAAACTGGAAACATCCCAAATTTCACCATACATATGTCTTTCCAATGTTCCATAAACAGGATTATTCTACTTATCAGGAAAGAAAAAAGAACTTTGGAGTTTCTCCATCAATACAAAGTTTCTCTTGATGTATAGTTAGCTAGAGAAGTGTCCAGAATAAACTACACACTCCTCTATCTCACATCTATATATAGAGATGGTGCCTGAAATCATGCATATATCTTGAGAGTGTGCCATTTGCTCCTTATTTCATATATGGGGATAAAGGAAAAGAATGCACTCTAAAGAAAATGCATGAGAAGAAAGACATTTTAAAAAAATTTTCCTCTTTTGTCTTGTTTTCTGATTTTTTTTTCTGGCTTTCATTTTCCTCTTATGGGATAGTTTAATTAAAAAAATAATTCATAAGCTCAAATAATAAATAAGTCATGTTAAATAACTATATTTACTATAACCATGAAATCTACATTTTTCCTAAAGAACAAGGAAAAAGTGATATTTAGTGAAATTACTTGCCTTTTTCATTCTTTTGAACTCATGATCATTCACCCGTCAGGTGTGTTGACTCCATAATATACTTGTCACTTGAGGGAAATGAATAAAAATAAGTATAAAGTGGGGGAAGAATGAGAAAGCAACAAAAAAAGACAATGAAAAGGAAATATACTCCAATTGAAAGATTGTTACCCATTTCTCATACGGACAGTAAATGAAATCAACTTCTAAGCTGAACCTTCCAACCACCCAAAACTACTTTTAGAAAGATTTGACCATAATAAAGTTTTGCAAGAATTGGCTAGCATCACTTGAGGCTAATTTTCCTCTTCAGTTTGGCATGAAGGTGAACCTCAAGCGAAAAACTAAACACAGGTGGAATATTAAAAAAAACTTGGTATACAGGTTTTCTAAGGTTCCCTAAAGCTTCAGATGGTATGCTAACAAACAACTGTTTATATGAAACAAAAAACAAAGGTATCAAAATGTCAAAGGAATCTCCTGATGACTCCCTTGGAGATAAGTAACAGAAGTTTTCCATTGAAAAACAAAACCTCACCAATAGGGAGTGATACATGACATCCATCAAAATTTTAAAAGGGCTTCAGTATGAAGAAAAAACAGGAGGATATTCATCTAGTCAAGGCAAGAATATCAAGGAAAGGCCGAAAAAAATTTCTGAAGACTCCTTTCTTTCTTTCTTCTCTTAGTGACATTCTTTCTTTCCACAAACTTGGAAGGCAATTCAGTCATAAACTTTCCATTTTCCCCTTATTCTTTTTGACTTAAACAAACAAAAATATTCTTCCTTAAAACTTCACAATATCTAACAAATAAAAACACCAGATTAGTTTTTTTTTTTTCATGAAAGGATACAAGTTTTTCCCTGTTCCAAAAACATTTTTCTTCCCCTCATTTTTTTTCCTACATCAGTCCAAACACTTGAGGAAAGAAAATCAAATAGCTAACAAAAGCTAAAAACTATTATTTAAATGTTTAGAAGCATGTATAAAATAATTTTACATATATATGTATAAACAATTGTATAATGTGTGTTTGTATAATAGTAAAAATCTCTAGGGAAAGATAGGAGGAAGGGGAAAAAAGAAATATACTTATTAACTTTATTATGTATTAAAAACAATTAGCAATTTGTATATAATAGCCTTGCAGTTTCATGTATCATCATTTTTTATTGCACTGTTATGAAAATAGTTGTTTCATTGTATAAATTAAAAATAAAATACATTAAAAAATGTAATGCTATATACATATTGGTGGACAATTCATTTTGGGACTTGAATAACTTTCTTGGGCTATGTGTCCCAAACCTCAGTGGACCATGTTTAAAAAGTCATACTCTTCTGAACAATGGAGCCAACACTGGGCACCTCTATCTCAAATGAATTGACTAACCAGGTCAGAATTCCTGAGACAGCTGTTGTTATCCCATACAAAGCTGTTTTCTAAGTGCCCAGAAGGTAATTGTGTAGCACATACATAAGGTATACTTACTAGCTTATCTTTAGGCTATGCTATTTTCAAATGAATACAGAAGCATTTTCTGAGCCAAGAGAAACTTGAAAACCCATGGAATTTCTAGAATGACTTCAAATGTGATTAGACAGCTGTCTCTAAGGCATTCAACAGGTTCAAACAACTAGGTCCATTGAATAGCTAAGTGTTTTCTTAAAGAGGTATCCCAGAAATATAGCATTTTTTGTTGTGCCTTTTTTTTTTTGATTGAATACACTCACCTGGAAATTTTCTAAACTCTTATCCTTCAGTGTTGTTGTTGTTGTTTTTTTAACACAGAAACTAAAAGATGCAATCACTAGCAACAGTAGGAGAAAATAATGACTACAATATTGTTATAACCAAACTTTTCAGTGGATAGTGGATAGCAAACAACCAAATGAGGTTAGGGTTTTTTGGTTTGTTTGTTTGTTTTAATTTAATTTAAATAGCAATTAAATAACATACACAGAAAAAAAAAAAAGTTCCTTCAGCCATTGCCAAATTATTCAAAATCTGTTTCTGATTGTTCAACTGATTTTGGAATAGTTTCCAGGCTTTCCCAGCCTCCACAGCATCTGAGCTAACTTGGGCTGTCCCAGCCCCACTCTAATGATCTGCTCAGGTTTTCCCCAACCCCCACCCTGAGCACAAACAGTTCCTTATCTAAAAACCCATTGAATTCTATTCAATTCTAACCCTGGCCAAAACCAGCCAGGAGCCAACTTGGGATTCCACACACCTTCAAGATTACCAAAAGTGGGGGCAGCTAGGTAGTGCAGGAGATAGAGCACCAGCCTTGAATTCAGGAGGACCCGAGTTCAAATCTGGTCTCAGACACTTAACACTTCCTAGCTATATGACCCTGGGCAAGTCACTTAACCCCAGTCTCAAAAAAGAAAAAAAAAAAAAAAAAAAGAGATTACCAAAAGCCCCCATTATAAAAAGGGGAACCCTGGAGCCCATTCTTTGCAGGAGCCCCGAACATAGCATACACTGGCTATGCCAAGGGTTCCTGTCCACCCAGTGCCAGCCTTTGCTCTGGCATCTTTCTACCTTTAACCTTACTTCCAAACCTCAAAATAAACCTCTTTTATTAGTCTAGGTTTTCAGGTCTGTAACTTCCTTTACAGGGGCCTCCTGCGTCACTACTAGACTTCATTTAACTCTGTATCTTTGTGCTGAATCCAAAGGGGTTGCAGGAGAGCTCTATTTGACTCCCTGTACATTAAACCTGCCACTTGACCTCAATTAACCCTAATTTCATTTAGAAATCTATGTAACTCTCATCATGTGGTTCCCTGACCAGGAAGTCCCAAAAACTGGAACCCCGAAAACTGGAATCCCAACAACATAATTTGGCTATCAAACAGAACCTTAACTTTTTCAGGGTACTCGGAACCAATCTGGATTCTCAGCTGTTCATTCAGTATTCTTCCAGGAAGAATATCTGTGTTCCTCCTTTCATCTCACCCTATCTCTAAAACATAGTGGGCACCCAGACCTAGTCTGGGCTGCAAGAAATTCTCCCTTGGAGATTACTTGTATTTCAGGCAAGGTTTTTTTTTTTTTTTTTTTTTTTTTTTTTTTTTTTTTTTTTGATCACACTCTATTTTTATGGATAGCAGGACCAAGGAACTGGAACTCTAGATGAGAAAACATGTTTCCAGAGACAAAAGAGCTTTTCCAAGGCATTTCTAATCCCTTTTCTTTTGCCAGAAAGCTGGCTTGGAACTCCTAGATACACGGGAGGAAGTGTCTCTTCTTCACCCCTCCCTCCCACCACATGGCAGTTCTGAGGACCCCACCCTTCTCGGGGGTCCCAGGCTAACAGTTTCTTTGATCTGTTCTGAGGGAGAAATCTGTGTTTGACCCCTTTCCCACTCCGCTGTAGTGGTCAGGCTGTAGCCATGGGGAGAAAGGCCACTGGCTTGGGATGAGCTTGGAGATATGTCTCTATCCAGCTGCTGCTCCCTGAACACAGGTACGAGCCACCCTGACCTCAAGTTCCAGCGTGAGCCCTCACCATCGGGGAAGCACTGGGTAAGATAACATCTCTTTCTCCCCCATTCTCTCTCTTCTCTCAAACCTCTCCCATGTGGCTTGGCAACCTGCCATTTAAATGCTCCCATCCTGTCCCCTTGTTGGGGTAGTGTACAGTGGGAAATTGGGGATTCAAAACTCTAAAAATGATACTTTGCTGGCAAGCTGGAGAAGTGGGCCATACCCTTCCCAGACATTATAAAGCTTGCTCCATACATTTTGAAACGGGATTCTGCTTCCCTGATTTTGTCATCCTGCATTAGAGCAATGCCTCCTGTCACAGCTTTTCACTGTAGCAGCCTTAAAATTACACTTTTCCATGCTCTTGAGCCTGTCTACAAAGACAGAGAATTTTTAAATGCTCACTTTTTTCCTTAGCCTCAGGGCACTTACTTGCCGTGGACAGATAAAGTCTAGATATCTGCCAAGCCTCTTTTCATCTCGCTTTCCTACCTAACCTTACAAGTGAGCCTTTAGCTTCTAGCACACTCTCTTATTTTTCTCAATTGGCATTCTATACCCCCTGTCAACAATTAAAGATTTCTTTCCTAGGCTCAGACCCTGGCCAGGTTGCAGCTTCAAGAAAGACCTTTGGAATGATGGCTGGGGAATAAAATTCCGAATCAAGGCAAATTAAATTAATTAAAAGAGTAAATATGACTTCTGTCTCCATCTTATTCCATGAACTGCATCAGTGAATGAGTTGGAAAGACAGAGCCTATTTGAAAATTCTTTAACTACTTTCAATTTGGCAAAAGAGCCTTTCTCTAGCTTGCAGAGCCTTTTCTCTAGCTTGCAGAATTCCCCTGTGGTCTCTCTCTCTCTAGACTTTTACTCTGTAATATAGCTGGTCCCTGATCTTGCCTCAGCTTCTCTGGCATTTCAGAGCCTAGGGGCTATAGAATATAATAAATTCTCCTTTAAGCTGCCTCCTAATGCAGAGACAAACACTGGGCTTGAGAAAAATAGCTAATCTCTCTCTACTCACCCAACCCCCAACTTTCTTTTCAAGAGTCATGAATCTCCAATTAGGGTTTGAAATGCTCCAACGCCCCCACACTCAACCCACTAAAGGTTGGGTGAGGCAGAATCTTTTGTCTTTCAACTGACCCACTCTCCTCTGCTAAGTACCTAGTTAGCTTGGGGCTAAGAGTAGCTGCCTCCCCTTCTCCCCTCACCTCTTGGAAAATGGAGTGGGGAAAGGGCTACATGGAATTCCTCCACTCCCACCTTCACAGAGGCTTGGCAAAAGATTCAAAGATAGACCTACCTTTAAGTTAATTGATCTATTTTTAAGACTTGCTAAAACTGGGATTTGTTAAAACTGTTTAACTATTGCTATATGAGAGAAACTTTAACTATTGCTGTATGTTTGAGGGATTTTAGGTAATTTACTAGTCTGTTATGTATGATCTGATAATTTCTGTAAACAGGGGGAGGAAGAAAACTGATTAAAGCTGGTCAGGAAATTGGGAAAAACTGATGTATATTTCTTAGGCATTTCTGCCCTACTTCCTATTTCATTAAGTTCAGACTGAATTGGAAATTATTTTACTTTTTGCTTAAAATTTACTGGACTATGATTTGCTGGGTTATGTTTTAACTTTGAAATCTCTTATTCAGTCTTTGGGATTATTCTTTAGAAACAGCCAGAAATCAGACACCTGTCCAAGGACTGGAAACCTCTCTGATCTGTTTCTCCACTCCTTTTACCCCAGTTCCTTAATTACTATTTCAGCATTTCGATCTCAGAAGTCTAATAGTTTGGAGTGGCCTGTCTTGGTCTAACTGCAGAATTTGCTCAGAAATCTGTCTCCTACTAGCAGCTCCTGTTCCAGAGAAAAGGGGATAAGTGGAGCTACTCCAGGCGCCACTTTTCCCCTCTTTTGGAGCCCCTGCCTCACAAGAGGCTGCTGCTGCAGGGCACTGTGTGCCCGCTCAAGGGGTGGTGGTGGTGTTGG
Source organism: Sminthopsis crassicaudata (assembly GCF_048593235.1). Classification (NCBI taxonomy): domain Eukaryota; kingdom Metazoa; phylum Chordata; class Mammalia; order Dasyuromorphia; family Dasyuridae; genus Sminthopsis; species Sminthopsis crassicaudata. The sequence continues at coordinate 85,711,268 of NC_133620.1, read as the reverse complement.
TAGCGGTGGCTGCTGCTGCTGCTTTCATCTGATGAATTTTCTTTCTTTCCAAGAGAACACAGGAAACAAAGTTTCTTCAAAAAAAAAAAAAAAAAAAATGATGCCTCTAAATGAACCATCAATTTCTTTGGGAAGCTGTCTTTCTTTTAAAAATAAACCTGTAAATAGATCAATTTATCCAATTGTAATGATCCTACTCCTTTCTAATATCAAATTAAGTTATCCATACTATTGTTAAACTATAATGGATGAAAGATTAATAATTTATAGATGGTATTGGACAAAATTTTTCAGTAAAAATGTCGATGCACTTTCAGGGATAGATTTACTCTTTTACTTGCTCATGGCCTAATTTAACCTCAGACTGTACCAGAATCTGATTGCAATGGTTACTTTAACCTTAATCTAGTCTATCTTTGGTATTGACTGGAGCCACCAAAACAGGACCCCCTTAAAGCATTAATAATAAAGTTCAAAAGAAAACTTACCAGGCTTTCTTCCAAGAATCTGGAAGTCATTTTGTGAGTCAATAATCACTGTTCATAGGACACAGGCAGATTTCTATAATTCTGTCTCATTTATTTTTGATACAATTTGAGTTTGTATAATTTAAAGTAACATCACACAAGATAAGAGATTTTACAGGAAAATAACTCTACTCCCAAAGACTACAAGGCATCAACCTGTGAAGGATGTAGAAGACCCTTACCCAAAATGACTATTCAGAGACCACTCAGTAGAAAGCAGAAATATTGTTTATTAAAATCTCCATAGGATGAGCCCTTGTATCACAAGATAAGGGAAAGAGAAATGTTGTGGTAGGAGGGCTAAAGAAGTAGTAAAGATACACAGTGCTTATACAAGAGATTACATGACAAGTAAGAGATCATTGAGAAGGCGGGGGGGGGGGGGGGGGGGGGGCGGGAACATCAAATTGGTTGTTGCTATCTGGAGAGATTGGAATGGAAGGTTTATGTTTCCCCAAAAATCCTCTGATTTCTAAGTAATAGAAAATCAGGCCTTCAGGCTTCAGATAGACATTGGTCAAGCTAAATAGACTAAATATCAATAAATGTCAAATACTGATAAATGTCATCAGCTCAGCTTAAGTAAATAGCTGGCCAAAGCTTAAGTAAATGAGCCTGCACATATTATGCAGGTCATAGGGGAAACACAGAAATAATGAAAATAAAATACAGAAAAAAGAATTCATACATTCTTGTACTTTCTTCACCTTATCTCTCTATTCCACACAATTTCCTCTTAAAATATATACATGATTTTGTCATATTTCTACAAACTTATACACTGTTCAATACAGTTAACATATACACACACACATATATGTATGTATATATATACACACACATATATATACACACATGTATATATATATGTATGTATATATATATACACACACACATATATACACACACATGTATATATATATATATATATATATATATATATATATATATATATATATATATATACACACACACATATACATATACACACATTATTTATCAAGTTCACCATCAGGATCATACCCCTCTAATACATTCCAGCCTTTTTTCTGAAAAATCATCATTTTAATACCATCTTCTGTATGCAATATTTCAATAGATACCATTGAACTCTTCTGGTTACTAATGTAATATACAGGATAGACATAGTGCAACAGGATAATACCACTGATTGCAATGTCCATACCATAAAAATTGCTTCTACCAACTCTCTTGGAAACAGTTGTCCCAGAACAGATTGTCATCTTTATTAATTTATCTTTGGCATTTGCCAGACATAAAAATACAATCTAGGGAAACTGAGGCACAACATTACACACTCTCCTTCTGAATATTTGAATTATTGAATCACCTCCCCCTGGATACCTGGGAGGTCTCAGCACTATAATTTTGACCAATGTGAAGCAAATAAATCAAAAATAAAACTAGAAAAGGCAAGAGCAAGTCTCTTCCTGACAACCCCAGAGTTATCAGCAGTAAAGGCCCTCATCTCAGCCAGAGAATCCAGTTTGAGATGGACTGTTTACTATGTTAGGTGCTCTGCAGTCATTTGTGCACTTAATTCAGCTTCTGCTTACATAGGGAATAGCAGTGCTCAAGATAGCTCCGTGCTAGGAGGGCGCCCCAAGTCTGTCAGGGATTCCAAAGGAGGAAAAGAGTAGGGCCTGGAGTAGCTCCAGCTGTCTCCTCTGATAGAACAGGAACTGTTTCCAGGATCCAGAAAGGATTTCTGAGCAGAATATGTACAGTTAGACCATGAAGGTAAGCAAACCCCGAATTTTAGAAGCTTCATCTCAAAATGGCAGTGTCTTCTGAAAATGCTGAGATACAAATTATGAAACTGGGCAGTTCCCATACATCCATAATAGTGATAATTGCACAATTTAATAATTTCCATCCCAAATCTTAAACACACACCTTATCTCTCTATTCCACACAAACCAAAGCAGAGAAGTCTAATAGGAATAAAAAAAAACTTTACCTTTGGGATTCCACTCCAGTGTGCTGGTTTTGTTTCCATAGCTCTGTGACCTCAGGAAAGTTGTAGTCATCTCATTTCTAAATTTTTGGAGAAATTTTAATTATGATTCCAGGAGAAACAAGGTAGAATCTCAGCCATTAATTCAATTTCCTAACTGGAAATGAATAATTTCACAGATTAACTGGAAAGAAAACCACACGTTTATTTGAAACTACTTAGGGTGTCCCTCACTAAGAAGTGACTTTCTGTTGGAATATATGGGAGCCACTTGACAGTAGCTGCTGAAGATCCAATCCAGAATGGATTTCCTCTTGTGAAGGGATGAAACAAGGAAATGAAACAGTTGCTGTTCTCTGAAATCTCTGACTGAAAAGCCATTGCATTCTCTCTTCCCTCTGTCTCCAATTTATCTCATTCCCAGTCCCCAACACCTGTGTCAGCAAAGGCTGCCCTGCAATTCCTTCAGCTGCTATGATCCTCTACTGGGGAGGCTCTTGGGGAATTGACCTGTCCCTTAACAATTCCCCAGTTTTGTTTTATTTTGTTTTGTTTTGTTTTCTGTTATTCTCTCCCTCCCCCTCCCCTTCCCCCTAGCATCGTCCACACACTGATGGTTGTAGCAGGTATTGATCTTGTGAAATGTCATGGAGGTAAACTTTCAAATGGAGAAGAGGACTGTGATCAGAATAAGGATTTAAGTGTCTCATCAGTCTCCTGGCTCGGCCCTTTGATGTGTTGGCCCATCTAATTACCCCAAATAAAAAAATTCTTACCAGGACTCTTTTTCCTTAATTCTGGAAGGATCCTTCTCACGAACAGCTCTGGTTCTTCTTATAATTCTTGCCCCACGTTCAGATGCCATGTGTTGGACTACACAGGAGAGCTGCTGGAATATTCAGGAGTCACCTGACAGTGGCTGCTAGAGATCCAACCCAGAATGGATCTCCTCTTGTGAGAGGATGATACAAGGATACAAGGAGTTCCTGTTCAGGTCATTGCCTTGTCTGACCTCTCTCTTCCTCCCTTTGCCTCTAACTTATCTCATTCCCAATTGCAACACCTGGGTCAGAAAAGGCTGTCCTGCAATTCTTTCAGAAGTTATGATCCACAGCTGGGATCTGTGGAGGCTCTGGGAGAATTGGCCTATCCCTTAACAACTTTCTAATCCAAGAATATGTCTTTCTTTAAGTAGAAATTGGGCCCCAATAATCATCCCTTTCAGAGAACGATACATAGTCAAGGAGCAGTATTATAGAAAGATTCTATTCCAGGACTAACATCTTTCAAAGTAGAGAAAACCAAAGCAGGGGAAAGGTTTTAGTCAGACATTTGGTGTTCAGGTGTTAACTCCAGGAAATACAATAATCTTTGTTTAAAGAAAGAAAAGGAAAATTGAACATTTAGAAAGTTTTATACTTGTTGCAGATGCTATCTACTCAAGAACCGCAAAGTAGAAAGGATTTTACATTTTATTTTGCTGAAGTGATGGAGGCCACCTGTATTGTTTTTCTTTCCTCCTTCTTTTTTTTAAATTTTTTTATTTTTTTTTATTCATTTTTCCAAATTATCCCCTCCCTCCCTCCACTCCCTCCCCCCGATGGCAGGTAATCCCATACATTTTACATGTGTTACAATATAACCTAGATACAATATATGTGTGTAAATACCTTTTTCTTGTTGCACATTAATTATTAGCTTCCGAAGGTATAAGTAACCTGGGTACATAGACAGTAGTGCTAACAATTTACATTCGCTTCCCAGTGTTCCTTCTCTGGGTATAGTTATTTCTGTCCATCATTGATCAACTGGAAGTGAGTTGGATCTTCTTTATGTTGAAGATTTCCACTTCCATCAGAATACATCCTTATACAGTATTGTTGTTGAAGTATACAGTGATCTTCTGGTTCTGCTCATTTCACTCAGCAACAGTTGATTTAAGTCTCTCCAAGCCTCTCTGTATTCCTCCTGCTAGTCATTTCTTACAGAGCAATAATATTCCATAACCTTCATATACCATAATTTACCCAACCATTCTCCAATTGATGGACATCCATTCAACTTCCAGTTTCTAGCTACAATAAAAAGAGCTGCCACAAACATTTTGGCACATACAGGTCCCTTTCCACTCTTTAGTATTTCTTTGGGATATAATCCCAATAACAGCAATGCTGGGTCAAAGGGTATGCACAGTTTGACAACTTTTTGGGAATAGTTCCAAATTGCTCTCCAGAATGGCTGGATTCTTTCACAACTCCACCAGCAATGTATTAGTGTCCCAGTTTTCCCACATCCCCTCCAACATTCATCATTATTTGTTCCTGTCATCTTAGCCAATCTGACAGGTGTGTAGTGGTATCTTAGAGTTGTCTTAATTTGCATTTCTCTGATCAGTAGTGATTTGGAACACTTTTTCATATGAGTGGAAATAGTTTCAATTTCATCATCTGAGAATTGTCTGTTCATATCCCTTGACCATTTATCAATTGGAGAATGGTTTGGTTTCCTATAAATTAGGGTCAGTTCTCTATATATTTTGGAAATGAGACCTTTGTCAGAACCTTTACTTTTAAAAATATTTTCCCAATTTGTTACTTCCCTTCTAATCTTGTTTGCATTAGTATTGTTTGTACAGAAACTTTTTAGTTTGATATAATCAAACTCTTCTATTTTGTGATCAATAATGATCTCTAATTCTCCTCTGGTCATAAATTCCTTTCTCCTCCACAGGTCTGAGAGGTAGACTATTCTCTGTTCCTCTAATCTATTTATGATCTCATTCTTTATGCCTAAATCATGGACCCATTTTGATCTTATCTTGGTATATGGTGTTAAGTGTGGGTCCATATCTAATTTCTGCCATACTAATTTCCAGTTTTCCCAACAGTTTCTTCCAAATAATGAATTTTTGTCCCTAATGTTGACAAACCCAAAGATACCAACATTAGGGACAAAAATTCATTATTCTTTCCTCCTTCTGAAGATTCAAATAGATGAATCCTCGTCGGGTCACTTACAACTCTCTTATCTATAAATCAACAAGAATTCCAAATAGCATAAAAGAAACATTCCCTCCTGACTCTGTGATCCATGAATTTATGAAACAAAAAGTTTGTAATGAAAATGGTGTTTGGGATTCGGAAGATGTCTGACAAAAATGCATACGAAGGTTATAAAGATAACTTAAATCAAAAAGATTAAATCTGGGGACACTGCACTAGCTTATCATAGTACAGTAAAGGGGACTTGGCCTAGTAGCAAATCACAAAGACATTACCTAGTTAGAATTCTGATGAAAAATACCAGCCTGCCTTCCCTATTTGCAGCACAAAAGAAGATTTTGATGAAGTGAGATGAAGCTCTACCTCTAAGGACTTGATTAAGAATCATAAGGAGGAAGATCCTCACTAGTCTGGATTCTGCTACTGTATAACAGTCATAGATTCAAGATTCTCTCTTCCCTTAGAGATTTGATTATCATTTCAGTAATAAGACAAGTAGTGTTGACTTCATGGAATCTTAAGAGGCTTGAAATTTGTTTCATATAGAAAAAATCAGCCACTATTTTTATTGATTGGTGATGATACACCTATCAAAAAATACTAATTAATAAAGATTATTAAAATAATTTTTAAAATATAGTTGGGAGCTACTTAAGAAACTTTTGCAGGTTACCAAGAATAGAGGGATGTGAAAATTAAATAAAATCCTTGGAGAATGGAGATAAGGAAGAACAGCTGAGGACACATTGAGTGCTGCTTTTTTTTTTTTTTTTTTTAATCTGGCCTGGATTTTAACTAAAAAGAATCTTTTCTCATATTCATTTCTTTAGTTTAGTCATTGATTATGACTTCCTGCATAAAGACAACATTTTAAAAATATTTTGTATTCTCATCTGTCCATACAAATTGTCAAATTTATAAGTTTTCAAAGCTTCCTCTTCCAATCTCTCTTCTTTCTCTCTATTCCTGTTGCTCTGTTTCTCTCTGTGTCTCTGTCTCTGTCTCTGTCTCTGTCTCTGTCTCTGTCTGTCTGTCTCTGTCTGTCTCTGTCTCTCTCTCTCTCTCTCTCTCTCTCTCTCTCTCTTTTTCTCTTTCTCTCTCGCATACACACACACACACACACACACACACACACACACACACGCAAACTATTGAATACCTATAACAAATTAAGGGGATGGATTGTAGTTGCAGAAGGAAATAATAGATCCAATCCAATAGTAACATTTTTTTTTTACACAGAAATCTTCAATGCAAAAATTCTTGAAATTGGAAGCACTATGTAGTAATTCCAACTCTGGAACTTAGTAGTTTCATGGTCCTGTCTGAGGTAACAAATATGAATATCATTTTTTCTTTTTTATAAAATTATTAAAAGAGGGTAATATAAAGGCATGATGAGAAGGTATAGTGTTGTTTATAAAGAGAATACCTAGGTTCAAATCCTTTTTCTGTTATTTGTGACCTGTGTGACCATTTCTATTTTTTTTTAATTTTATTTATAAATTTTTGACATTATATATGCATGAGTAATTTTTTTTTATAACATTATCCCTTGTATTCATTTTTCCAAGTAATCCCCTCCCTCCTCTACTCCCTCCCCTTGATGACAGGCAATCCCATACATTTTACATATGTTACAATATAACCTAGATACAATATATGTGTGTAAATACCATTTTCTTGTTGCACATTAAGTATTAGATTCAGAAGATTATAAGTAACCTGGGTAGATAGACAGTAATTCTAACAGTTTACATTCACTTCCCAGTGTTCCTTCTCTGGGTGTAGTTGTTTCTGTCCATCATTGATCAACTGGAAGTGAGTTGGATCTTCTTTATGTTGAAGATATCCACTTCCATCAGAATACATCTTCATACAACACTGAAGTGTACAGCGATCTTCTGGTTCTATTCATTCTGTGTGACCATTTCTAAAGAATTCAAGTTTCTTCATCAATAAACCTAACTCTCTAGACTTTTTCACCTTCTCCATAACTGTTTGGTCACCCTTTCCATTCCTTCTTCCAGGGCCCTTTTTATGTTTTGAATTCTTTTTAGAATGTAAGTTATCTGAGGCCAGAAATTTCCTCATTGAGGTTTATATAGAAACTTCAGACAAGGCTTTGGTCACATAACCTTTGGAAGTTACAAACATCTTCCCAATTTGGAAATAAAAGGAACTAATACCAAATCAAATGAGAAAATAAAGTACTTAGACAAGTGTTTGCCATATGCTTGATGCTACATAAAATCCAATTATTATTACTGTTCTTATTCTTTTGTTTTTGTTAGATAAGTACTTAGATGGGGAAACTGAAATCTTGCCTGATTTTTATAAGACAGCTGATTTTTGAGGAACCCTCCAGAGAAAATAAAGAAAAAAGGGGCAGGTGGCAATAGGTTAACTATCAGGCAGTATCTGAAACATCTACAGTTTCTGACTTCAAGACCATGAATTTTGACTCCTACATGATGAATTCTAGAGGTATATGCTTGTAGCAGAAAGAAAAAAGATAAGAAGAACAGGGCAGTTCTGGCCCTGACTTGTGTCTATTTATAATTATGGGTGTTTAATCCTGTTACAATGTGTTTGTAAATCATAACCTTAAGAAGACTGGATTGAGGAGATTGTGAATAATGTACTGAAAAGGAAAACAAGCCTTCAGTGAATTACCAGTAGAGGCAGTTTATTACTAATGGATACTCAAGTGGGAGTCACTGTAGTCTTTCAGTGAACAAGCACACATAGTGGGGTGGGCTTCTACAGGAATGTAAACCCAGATTGAGAACCCAAAGCTCAGTTTCTGTCCTTATATCTGACATAAGAGATTGATGGATTCACAGGCACTACAAATGAGGAGAATTGTAAAAAGAGTGGATGAACCAGGTTCAACATAATGATTTTGGATTCAGGATGTTTTGAGAGTCTGTGGTAACAAGAAGTGGTTAGATCCTCAATGAGGAATAATATACAAGTCTGAAGATGCAATTTTCCTTCTTCAGCTATTTTATACTTTTAAGCATGCTTTTCTCTATAAAATGTTCTGTTATAAATATCTACAAAAAAAGTAGTATTATCAGCTAAGAATAAATAAAAGAAGACTGAAAGAATTTTGTTTTGTTTTGCTTTCCTTTGCTTGTATTCTTTTCTCATAGTCAAAGATTAGCTTACTCCAAACTTGATACAACCTAGGCTATAGTTCTTCTGGATTTCTTGGAAGTGTGAGTGAAAGGACCAGAATATAACATAAGTAGAGAAAAGTACATAAGTCGGCCTCACACATTTTGTCAATGTTGCTTTTAATTGCAATCAAAGAGATTTCAGAAATGTGAGAATGGCAAAATAGGAAGAAAAGTATGTTAAGACTTGTGAAATTTTTGAAGGTCTTTTGACTTTTACTTGCTAGTTAATTTGTTGCAATGATACCAGAGAATTGATAATAACTATATCCAAGTCTACCCATGAAGAGTGAGACTTGCTCTGTGACAAAATAAACTCAGGGAAATATAATCAAGTTATCTGAATTTTCTTTTCAGATTTTTTGCGTGTGTCCTTGAACTAACGTTTCATGGGTTAAAAAAAAAAATGCCCAGCTTAATGGGAATGAGGCAGGTGGATCTCTGTCCACCTGAAAAAGGTTAGAAGGGAGAACTGGAGAAGGCCAAATTAATATCTCCTGACTTAGTTTTCCCTTCAATAATTTTTTTCACCTGGTTATATTTGAGTCTAAATGAGGTATCCTGTCATATATTTGGCTGCTTTTTCTAACTGTATTTGAAATCATTTGGATCTGAGGTGCTTTATCTAATTATACATATGCTAAATCATTTTGGGTCCTTGGACTTAAGACTGGTGCTAATGCAGATGCTGTTATAATTATGTCTGCTCTTTATATTCATACAAATATCTTTTACTTAGGTAAAGTTGATATAATATGACATACTGTAGCTTGTTGATATGATAGGAAACACTGTATCTTATCACTGTTATATTTTGTCACTTCTACACTGCTTTATGATAAAGTGAAGATTTTATGCTTTTGATCTGAGATTATAATCATTTCCATGCTTAGATTTGTAAATTACCTGTTCATAGTCAATTCTGATGAGAATAACCCCTCTTCCCCTCTTTGCTTCCTAATTTCCTGAAGACTCCAAAAATTTCTCACAAGAGTACCCTGAGAGCAGCAGGCTAACACAAAAGGTATCCTAGGTTGAGATGAACCTGGATTCTTAATAACTGAGTTACAACAACTGACATATCACAAATCCCTAAGTAATAGGTCAGTCAGAGAGAGCAGAGCAGGCAGATCAATTTTTCTAAATAACCCATTTTTGTAGTCAAAGCAAAAACAAATTCAATTCATTGCTTAGTTACTTGCTTGCCCAGCTATCTAACTGTAGTATGATTAAAAAATAATAATAACATTTAGCAGTAGAACTCCAAACTACCTAAAAACTGGAATAAATATATCCTTTAGGAGGTAAATGGCCCTGACTCCTACCATCTGTTTCCTAGCAGACTACCTTAAATCCCTTCTATTATCAGTCCTGTAATGAAATAGAGGGGAAAACTAGCAATTCTTGATGATATGAATGAGTTTATTAATTGTGATACAAACTAATACAAGTTATTGAAATCTACAGACAATTCCAAGACCTTACTTTGAACTTCATTTTTACAATGGGGTAATAATAGCACTTGCTGTCTAGAGGCTTTTGTAGTTTTTTGCTTTTCTTTCCTCAAATATCATAGAGGGCCATGACTTGCATAGGCTAACAAATGTTAGCTGGGGTAGAAATGGGACTAGAATTTAGCTCTCCTGATCACTGGCTCTTTAAACTACATCAGGATGCCACTCAAGGGCTGTATAAGATTATTAATGAAAGCTGATCTGGAATAAAGCTAAATCTAGAATAACACTAATCTTAACCTAATTTATCTGACAAAGTTAATTAGCCCAATAAACTTTGATTCATCTAGGCTTGCCTCACTTCCTTGCACAAACTCTTTTATCAACAGATTGACAAAACCTTTAGCTGAAAACACAACAGTCATAGAAAATCACGTGTGCAATTTAGACTTATTAATTATGCTGCATTTGCTTTTGTTGCTGTTTATACTTACCTATGTATATTTTGTGGTTATCTGCTAAAACATAATCATCCTTACTTCCTTTTTTTGTTTTTCATCCTTCTAGTGCCCAGCACAATTTCTAACACAGTAGACATTTAATAATGGTTGTAGAATTAATGAATTCATTAATAATTTAATTCCAACACTACTCAATTTTATTTTATTTGATCATATGTGGACATTTGAGTAGCCTGACTTTTTTTTTAATTGGAAAATTCAAAGAAAATTTTCGTTTACAAATTCCAGCTCTCACATTACTTCTAAAAATTCTAGTCTACCATTATTTTTATGAAGTAATAAAATATGACCATTCCAATCCTGCTAGGCCCATCACAAAACAGTACTCTAGTGAGAAATACCCACAAGAAGAAGATTTTTCATGGATAATGAATGTATTATTTTATATGTACTATTTTTTATGTTCTTCAACATAACATAGCCTGCAGCTACAAGATACAAAGCATTTTTTCTAAAGTTCTTTTTATTTTTTTTTTCATCCTCAATCTGACTCACCAGGTCTTTGGAAAGAAATATCACTTTAATATTAGGTCAGTGTATATAAGGTGATAAAGTCTCTTATCTGCCACAAAACAGCCATTTGATAAAATAATACATTTTCATCATACTTTTTAATTAGTTTAACTTTTTAATCTCTGCTGAAATCATTGAATCACAGTATCTCAAAGCTCAAATGGATTTCTGAAGCCATCTAGTTAAATCCTTACCTGATCTCCAGTGAAGAGAAACCCAACTACATTCCAAACCTGCCCATTCCACTTTTGGACATCTCTAATTGATACACCACACCTAAGTCTACCTCTCTGCAACCTCCATCCATTGCTCTTACTTCTGCCCTCTGGGGTCCTTTCCTCTGTGACTACCTTTCAAATATCAGGAAACTGCTATCATGTCTTTTCTTCAGGCTAAATAGGCCCAGTTCTTTCAATCCTTCCTATCTGATTTTAGTGTGTATGTATATTAATAAGAAGGAATGTGTGAAATATATTTTATAAATATGTAGTTTTCCAATGCATATAAGTGTTCCCTATATGCCTTATAAAAATAAAAAAACAAAACCCAAAAATAATGTAGGTAAATTAATTCTGCAGAATTCCTCTGGTATATAATTTTAGTAGTCTTCTTTTAAAAGAGTAAATAATAGCTATAAATTAATTTTACAACCCTGTTTAAATTGTTTTGTTAACACAAGCTGTGATTTTCTCTATGTTTAGCATTTCTTCCCACCTAGGAATAAATTGCCTTGCCTTTACTTTCTCCCCTTCCTTTGGCAATCCCTTAATCTTTTGATCTATAACTATTACTATAAATAGTGCTTTCTTAAAACAATTAGTTAGCAACTACTGAGTGGAAGAAAGGTAAGGGTTAACCCTGATAATTAGAAATCAACCTTCCTCAAAAGTTAACCTGCTCCACAATTTCATGGATTGGTACAAAACAGGGAGGAGCAGATATTCTACACTTTGTATTTCCAGAAGTGATTTCTTTCCAATTCAAAGGAGAGAGACAGGGAACAGATACAGACACAGAAACACACAGAGAGAAACAAAGAGATGGAAAGAGAAAGAGACAGCAAGACAGAGAGACAGAGACAAACAAAGAGAGACAGAGACAGAGAGAGAGAGACAGAGACAGACAGAGAGAATGTAACCTAAATAGCAAGTTCCCTAAATACTTATAGTGGTATATTTAATCAACTTTCTTTTTTCCTCTTCACAATAATTGCTTCTCTGTGCCTTCATGTAGTACAGTGAAGTTCAGATAGTATAAAGCCCACATAAAGCAGAAGCCCACATAAAGATAGCTTTAACAAACTGTACTGCTACTTACAAGGAGAGAACAATGATAGCAACTATAGATTCAGTGTGCAGCCTCCATGCCCACAGTGGACAGCACACTACAGTCTAGTCCAAGGCCCTGGATTCCTCTAAGCTCAAATTTAACATCATTTGAGACAAATATCTAGTATAATAACAATAGAAGATTGCCCTGTTGTCTCTAGAAACAATAAAGTGATCAGATTTTCTAAATTACCTCATAAGGAAGGAGGGATAAGAAGCAGGGAAAGAGAAAAGTAGGGAAATTTAGCCTAATGTTAACATTCCAACAAGAGGCTAAAAAGGGTGGAGGGAAGGGTGTTCAGAGCAGTAGATCTAGGTTTCACCAGCTCACACTTGAGAATCTTACTTTTGAGAGTTTTCCATCTTTTCCTGACATCCCATATAGAATTTTTGCCCATAGCCTTTCCCCATCTCTCTCTTCCTCCTCCCTCATCATTTCTTCTCCTTCCCAAGCCTTCAAATTTGCTTTTCTCTAATCTAAAACAGTGTCAGACTACTCTTAGCTTTCTTTTTCATCTCAATCACAAATCCCACTACCACAATCCTCGTCAACTATCTCTAGGCAAATGAAAAAAATGCAATAAATCACTATTGATTAGTGATTTAATAATAAAACAATGTTGATGTGCCACTTCATACCTATCAGAATGGAAAATATGACAGAAAAGGAAAATGTTAAAGAGGATATGTGAAAATTGGGACATTAATGTATTGTTGGTGGAATTGGGAATTGAGCCAACCAAGCTGAAGAGAAATTTGGGGCAATGTCCAAAGATCTTTCAAACTTTGATCCAGCAACACCACTACTCAGTCTGTATCCTAAAGATATAAAAATATTTATGGCAGTTCTTTTTGTGGCAAAAAAATTTGGAAACTGAGGGGATGCCCATCAATTGGGAAATGGCTGAACAAGTTGTAGTATATGAATGTAATGGAATACTGTTGTGCTATAAGAAATGATGAGCAGAATGATTTCAGAAAAACCTGGAAAGGTATATAGAAGCAGATGCAAAGTGAAAAAAAACAACCAGGAGACCATTTTTTACAGTAACAGCAACATTATGCAATGATTATATATGAATGACTTCGCTCTTCTCAGCAATACAATGATCCAAGACAATTTCAAAGATCTCTTGATGGAAAATGCTGTCCACATCCAGAAGAAAAAACTGGTAGGCTTGAATGGAGCTCAAAGCATGCTATTTTCACTTTATTTTTTGTGGCTTTCTTTTCCTTTTAGTCTGTCTTTCTTCCACAACATGACTAATATGGAAATATGTTTTACATGATTGCACATATATAACCTATATCAAATTGCTTGCCATTTTGAGGAGGAGGAAGGGAAGGGAGAGAGGGAGAAAAATTTGGAACTCAATTTTTTTAAATGTTAAAAATTGTCGTTACATGTAATTAGAAAAAATACTATTTAAAAAAGACAGATGGTCTGTGGAATACTCCAAAGACATCCTTTTTTTCTACTTCTATATCCATTGATCTTCAACCAAATGTTCTTCACCATTCTTCCCACCTCTAGTTCCTGGATTTCATCACATAATATATCTTCTTAATTTATGTGTATGAAATAATGTTGCTCAGCTCTCTTCCCCTTACCTGCTCCTTTCTTTACCCTGTTACTTTTAAGTAAAATAAACCTTTCCAGAGCCATATTCAAGTAATGACTTTTATCCCACTAAGTTACTATGATACACATAGGCCAAATTAGACTCCATGCATTATGATTTCTAGTTCAATGTGTTTGTTACACATATTTTTATGCAGTCATATTTATTTAACCATTACTCTTGTCAGAAAATACTAAAGTACAGTAAAATACATTTTTTTCTTTTTATTTTCCCCTATGAAGATGACCAAAGTGTAAAGAAAGCAATTGCAGAAAGCAATTGCCTTTATGGATGCTAAAATGCATAATTAACTTCAAAAATGGAATAAGGATTGCTTGGGGAAATCCTTTCTTAAAATCATTTCTTTTTGACTTCTGTGGATCAGACATGCTCATTGCATTTCTCACCTTCCTTGGGTGGATGGTGTCAAAATTAACTTTCAGTACTGAAGAAATCACTGACCTTTTGAGTTATGCTGGTTACTGGCTGCAAGGTGGCAATACTAAATTCTATCATTCTGATGAGTAACTATCTGAAGTTATATTCTGATAGAATACAATTGAGAGCTGGCAGCTGAGGAAATATACATATAAATGTCTAAACATATATGTGTGTCATTAATAACATCAAGAAACCTATCAATTAATAAACATTAAGATCACAGAAGTAATTTTTTCAACAAAATAATTAATTTGTTAAAATGCTGATATTAAATTTAAATTAAACAACTACTCAAAATGATAGCTGATATCTCTGTGATCAGCAAAAGCATACTCTAAGTGATATAAGATGAGAAGAAAATTAGAGAGTAACTATAAAATGACTGTGACAATTTTATACTTAACTGTCTTGGTTTGAACACACTTTGAATTTGTTTCTTTGGGGTACAAAAATATTTTATTTGGAGTGTCCCTTATTTTATTTCTACTCAAAAAAATATTTTCAAATACTCAAACTTGCTTTCTTAACCTTAAGTTTTATTTGTCATCACCCCCTACCAAATACAACCACATTCTTGAAGTCTCTAAATACATGTAATTATTTTTTTTTCTGATGCACAAACGACATTGAATTTTCATAATGTTACTTAAAAAATACCCCTAACTAAAATCCTACTGAGATGCCTCATTATGATGTTAAGAAGATGCTGGGTTCTTGAAGGCTGTCCAAGTGGGACTTCATTTCTGTCAAGTCTTGCCAAGCTATAGTCTTTGAGTATGGGCAGGAAAGTGGATGTGTGTTATGCATCATCCAAGAATCCAACTAGCAATGTTTGGAAAATTTTAATATTAAAAAGTTGTTCACAAGAAAATGAAATTTTTTTTTGTCCAAGCAATTCAGGAACATTGTCAGTTAGCTTTGAAAGTAATACACATCGGTGAGAAGAATGTTATTATCGATGAAAGCATGTAGTTTTTGAAGTATTCTAAAAAGTCACTAAAAAATATATTCTGTAGGGGATTTTAGATGGTGCAGTAGGTAAAGCAACAGTCCTGAAGTCAGAAGGACCTGAGTTCAAATCTGACCTGAAACATGTAATAGTCACTAGGTATGTGACTCTGGGTAAATCATTTAACCCCAATTGCCAAAAAAAAAAAAAAAAAAAAATGCATACTGTATACAATACTATGTGGTGAGTAAACAATTGTCTTTGGAGTTAGAAAGACTTGAGTTCAAGTCTCTAATAGGTTAAGTCACTACAGTCTTAGAAGAAATTATATTAAAAATCATCCAAAGGGCAATGGACAAGTTTGACTGATAGGTATATACAAGCTGCAGAACATCAAAGAAATGAATGAACAAAAAAAAGTGACACTCACAATAAGAGTGTGAAATGGCCATTGCACAGCCTGTGTGCAATGTATTCAATGATAAAGATGCTAAAATAAAATTTTAATTTTAAAAGATTGTTTATTTGGATCTATATTGTCCCCCAATATTATCCCCTTTGCCAATATCTTTAAGTTCAGGAAGAATAATTTGTCCTTGAATTAGCAGCAGCAATATTTTTTAAAGTAATGTCTAATCTGATATCTTATATTGCTAGTCCACCTGGAAGCCCAATTTCAAAAGACCAGTTTTGTATCTCATCCTAAAATTTAGCCATCTGGGGATTTATTGGATTTCCACAAGGCAGTGAATTCAAACAACAAGAGACCTGCAGAGAAAGTATCCTTCTTTCTCGCAGCAATAGATTGTGTTGTATATGTATATAGATTACATATAGAATAAATTGTATGCATATATAAAATATATTTTATATACATGTTAATTTATGTATTTGTTATATTATGTATATGTATAGATTACAATTTTGTATTTTACATATATACTTTATATATACATAAAATTGTATATACATTTATAAATACAAAGATAATGCAATACATTTCTGAGCAGAAGAGGAAGGGCACTTTCTCTGTAAGTTCCCTTGTTGGTTGAATTCATTGCCTTGTGGAAGCCCAACAAATACATTTTTTTCATGATTTATATTGCAGCACCATTGAAAAAACCACAAACTAAATAAGAGTTGTTTGACCCTAGAGAATACAGCTCTATTACAAGAAGGACTTCATGCCATTCTTCTCACTTACAAAATAATGATTACAAAAAATTCAACCTTTCCAGGCACAGATTATTCAAAGGATAAATTCTTAGAGTGGTGGGAAAAAATAGCGTCTTCACTGATTCTCTCAACAGAGACTCCAGTAATGAATTTGTCACAATAAAGTAATGCTCCTTTACTGATGTTGTTTGTTAGGGTGACTTCTAAAGGGCTGCCTGAATGTCAAGGGAAGGCAGCAGTTTCTGAGATGAAAGAAGTAAGGTTCTCCACTTAGGTCAAAGATGGTATATAGAATGTAGGATTAAGAAGAGAAAAACTGGCCTACTATTTTGTTGAATAAAGGGTTTTGTTTAAACACAGGATCAGACAGCAACTGAGAGAGAAGAAGTGAAAGGATGTTTTTGTTAGGTTTTTTTGTTTGTTTGTTTTCCTGCTCTCGAGTTTCTGTGCATCTTTTCAAATATGTCAGTGAAAAGGGGATTCAATTAAAAAAAAAAAAACAAACTGATGAGCAGAATAAGTGATCAATTAAATTCATAAATTAACAATACTAAAAATCAAATAGACTTTCCTAATTTGATGAATCATAAGATCCAAACCTATTTAGAGGTGGGATATACCTCATCAGCCATCCAGTTCAAGACAAGAGAGATCAGGGCTTTCAAGTAATTTGAGCAAGGTCAGTTAGCTGGGAATCAGCAATCATGCTTGACTAGCCATATGATCCTTTGAAAGTCACTTCATCCTGTTGCCTTAGTTTCCTCATCTGTAAAATGAACTGGAAAAGAAAATGGCCAAGCATTCCAGTATCTTTGTCAAGAAAACCCCAAATGAGATCATGAAAGACATAACTGAAAATGATTGGTAAGTAGTAGTTGAACCTGATCATCTGACTTGAGAGCCTCTGTTTTTTCCATTCTAGAATGTTATCTCTTTAAGTGTCATATTTATAAGTTCATTTCATTTTATTTTTTAATTAAATTTTAAAATTTTAATTTAAAAAATTAATTTTAAATTAAAAAAAATAAAAACATTACTACCCTCCTTTGCTGAAATTATTTCCTATTATTGTTCTCCTGAGGCAATTAGGGTTCAATGACTTGCCTAGGGTCACACAGCTAGAAAATGTTAAGTATCTAAGGCCACATTTAAACTGAGGTGCTTCTGACTTCAAGTCTGGTGCTCTACCCATTGTGCCACCTAGCTGCCCCATTTTCAATTATTTTCAAAACAAGTTTAATATCCTGCTCCAAAGCTATGATAGGTCACTGGTCTAGATAATTCAAATTTAGATGCTATTGACAGCAATTAGATTCCCTCAAGAATGCTGAAACAACTCAGCTTGGATCCTAATTAGCAAAAATAATTCATTAAAATAGCAAACTACCAGATAGGAAGCTCATCCTTCTCAGCTACAAACCAGGTGAGTTTTTCCTTGCTCAAGTTCTGCTTGCCCTTCACTCACTAGCTTGGGAAATGGAAGCCTTATCATACCCTAATAGGAACATTATCTCTATGGAAACATAGCTGAACATCTTGATCCTCAAAAGAAAGGAGGAGAGATATTTAGTTTGTTTTAAAAAGTTAATGTGAATATATATTTCAAGCTACTTGCCCCAGGACCATTTTGGAAGCTTTCTACAGGCATTATAATTATTTGTTACAGCTCAGTCTTTCGTGTTGAATTTTTACTTTTATAATCTTCAAGTTACTGTTAGGTTTCAGATGTCCCATATTCATAGCAATTCTATATTTGGAAATGCAGTTAGGAATGTCTCATGCCTAAACTCCCAATTAGAGAATGAAATTCTCTAACAATGGGTTGAGAGTTCAATATTTCATTCCTGAGCTAGGAAAGATCTCTTCCTCTTGTGTGGCTCTTCGATTCATTGTGCGCTCTCTTGCCTCAAAGGGACACCAGGCAACATAAGGACAGCATTAATGTTTATGAGAAGTAAGATTAAATCTGTTGAATATATTCTTTTACAGAATTAAAAAAATATACACATAATTAACAGAAGTTACAGGAGGGCTAAGGTCATCCCATTCTTTATGTCTATTTCTTTCTCAGAGTTCCTGAGTGCCTCTGATAAAAACACAATTACATATCTGTTTGTCCATTTTGAGGACTTTTCTCATGAAGTTGAATATGTTACCACTGGCTGACACAGTCAAGCCTCTCCATTTTCTCTTAATTCTCTATCAATTCTTGAAATTCCAACTCTATATAAAAAACCTTTACCCTCCCACAAGAGGTGATCACATACAAGTTCTCCAATATTTAATTGTAGTCTTTTTGTAATGTAGTAACCCAATATCCATTTAATCAGCAATCTTTGTCTTAGATCTCAGATCTCCCATGTAACTGTCTAGAAACATCTTTTTTTCAGGGACTGAAGTGAAATCCTCTTTAGAAATTTGTTTCTCTGATTACAAGTTACTTTTAGAAACTACTTAGATGTAAAATAGATTTTAATACAAGTTAGTATATAGCCTCTTGTAATGTTTTCTTCTCTAAAATGTAATGTTCTCTGGGAGCAGGTTTCTTGGGGAGCTTCTGGAGGCTGCCTTTGTTTCAGTTCAGTTCAATAACCCCAAA